>NC_092803.1:161603239-161916875 GCF_040954645.1 Diabrotica undecimpunctata
GGCAATCCCGGGTATCCCCTTGTCTGAGTCTGTCCTTTATCTCAAAAGTTATAGAATTCTTTCCTTGTATCCTAACACTGGCTTTTAAGTTAGACATTGTCATCCTAAAAAATCGGATAAGGTATACTAAACTTACGCATTGATTGGTATAGTATTGTTCTCTTGACACTATCGTATGCCAATTTGAAGTTGACGAATACGTGATGGGTTTTAATGTTAAATTCTAATGTTTTCTCGAGGATCTGTCTTATTGAAGGAATCTGGTCAATTGTTGATTTTCTGGAGTGAATCCGGCCTGGTATATTTCAACTATGCCCACTGTGTAAACCTTTAGCCTTTCGTAGAGAATATTTGCTAGTATTTTGTAAGCAGTTGTTAACAGGGTTATACTTCTGTAGTTGTCAAACTGGAGCTGATCGCCTTTTTTATGTAACGGACATATCATGCCTTGAGACCATTCACAGGGCATGATCTTATTTTGCCAGACAAGAAGTAAAAGTTTATGCAGTGTCCGCAGCAGGGCGTCACCACCAATCTTGTAGAGGTTACTGCAAATTTGATCAGTTCCTGGTGATTTCTTATTTTAATGCCTTGAGCAACCTCTTTAATGGTAGATGGTCTTTCGTTTGGGATGAATAGATTCCAATCATTTCGATCTGCGAGTGTGTTATCTACTTCTTTGATATGATGGCCATTAAATTTTGCGTCGAAAAATTCAATCCATCTGTTTAAGATTGAGGCCGTAACACTTAGCAAGCATATTGCCTTCTCCATCTTTTTTCTTCTCTTCTTAAGACCGGCATTCCTCCTTTGTTATTTTTTTTGTTCGTCCAGCTTAATTTGTCTTTAGGTATGCTTTACTTTTGTTATATGTTGCTTCTTGGCACTCCTTGACAAACCATATGTTTTGTTTAAGTGGTTTGATTTTCCCCAATATTTCCGTTACCTTTTTAGTTATTTGATCATGTTTGAGGGTTTTTAAAAGTTATGATCTTTTTAGATCTCTTAAACACCTTTTTATGGAGTTTTCTTAATCACAGATAGATGTTATTATGTGCATAAATAAGGTTCTGATCATGTCAAAAACACATCCACAATCGTTTTGATCAGCTATGGACATGTTTGATAAGTAACGACAGTTTTTATCAGAATACAAGTTTTTGAAAAGTTCTAGATCTGTTTTAAACAGACATCACAAAGAGCTAATATTACCTTTAAAGAATGATACACCTATTCTTGGACATCACAATGAATTATTTTTTAGTTATATCAAATCATTTCTAACATTTAAAATGATCTGAAATCTCTCAACTACATGTATGCGTGTACTTACTTTCATTCCTGCTTTCTTCTGGCTGTGTAGTAGGGGTACTTTTGATAGACTTTCCAATACTCTTGAATGTAGCAAAACTTCCGATGGCATTTTCTATGGCGTTTTGTGCCTTCTGAACCCCAAGTTTAAATCCTTCATGATCGGGTCTAACATGCAGTCCTCTGTGGTAGAACATCAAACTTAGTTCAAAATCCCCAAGGTAGTAAAGAGCTTCAGCTTTCTGGTAGATAGCTTTGATAAAATTTTTGTCGATTTTTAGTGCTAATTCAGCATCTTCCAAGGCATTTTTCGGTTGACCTAAAAGAATGTAACACTTGCTTCTCGCTACAAGGGCGTTCTTCTCGCTGGGGTTAAGTTCTAGTGCCTAAATGAAAAAGATCTACAATATTATTTTAATATATCTTAACATTACTAGAAAAAAATTTAGTATTTTACACAAAATATTGAAAAACAAAAATATTGATAACATGGAAAGAAATGCCTAATATCAGAATGGTGTATTACAAAAGATCATCAGTAGGATATTTTTTAAGTAAATTGTAAAGACTGCAATTCAACATAATATTGGGCAAACACGCCAATATCTACAAAGAAGGATTATTGCACACAACCATAGTGTACAAACCAACAAAATAAACACTACAGCCTTAGCTAAGAATTCTCTAGAAAATAGCCATTCTTTTGATTTTAAAAATGTACAGATTTTAACTACAACAAAAGATGTATATTGGAGATGATTCACATAAAAAAGAACAAAATTGGATTAATTATAAGATCAATCTAAAAGATCTCTTGAATATATGTCACAACTTAATAAATTGACCAGTATATGGGAAATGAGTTAATACTCACAATCTTAAGTTGTTTTTATTATTTAATGATGGTAAATTTTTCCCAAGATTTTTGCCAAGACCTAAACTACTTAAGATTGTGAGTATTGACTCATTTCCCATATACTGGTATTATGGACTCACATTGGCAACCTTTTCATCATCATTTTAAGAAATTGAGTTGTTTGTAAATGTATTGGCAGTTTATATACGACTATGAACCCGTCGTATTTCAAGTGTCAGCCATGTGGTTTTAGGGTAAAATATCACTTTTGCATTCCATCTCAAATTGGCCCCATGGGAGGGATGCTTTGGTGTCTTTTCAAATCCAACTGAATGGTATACATCCTAGTATCCAGCTCACGATGGAGATGAAAACTGATTCATCCCTACCGTTTCTCGTTATCATAAAGAAAAATTCCAGGGTTTTTATCACTCTGTTTATCGAAAACCCACCCATACCAATGGGTCACTTGCATGCCAACTCTCATCAACATTCACAAATTAATGCAGTCATTAATACCCTTGTCTCTAGATCAATACGCCTTTGCAATGATGCAGGTAAACCCGCTGAGCTGTCTAATTTAAAACAAGCTCTCATTCAAAACGATTTACACGAAAATCACATCAATAGGAGCATTCACATACATCAATCTTCCACTCAATCTTAACCCAAACACTCAGCCCGTCATCATACGAAAGCTTTTGTTCCTTAAATCAAAGGTGTCATTGACAAAATCGATAAAATTCTTAAATCAAGAGGAATAAAGACAATATTTACTCCACAACAAAAACTTGCCCCATCTCTTGTCTGATCAAAGACATTCTAAATGAGCAACACGGAGTTTATGAAATTCCTTGTGTAGACTGCCTCCGACCCTACATAGGCCAAACAAATCATAGAATCCAAAATAGGATTTATGAACATTCCATTTCTGTTCGCAATTCCGATTCAATTTCACCTCTAGGTCAACACCATCTTCATACAGGTCACACAATTGATTTTGAAAACTCCAGAACCATATTCTCCATCCGCTTCTATAAACAAAGAATTATCCGAGAAGTCATAGAAATTGAAAAAAGGCCAAATTGTCTCAGTAAATGAAATGACGGCATACGGTTACCTTCGACATGGAGACCTCTCATAAAAAAATATCGTCCACTTCACCCACCAATTAAAATCTTATTATGAGAAATGTTTGCGCCAACCCCCGCGCCAATTCCCGCGCCGATCACCACGCTAACCCGCACGCCAACCTACACCCAAACCACGTCACCATCGACGGTATAAATGAACTGTCCGGTGTTGCCAATAGAAGTAATGCATTGGTTAGTGATCAGTGTAGTAGTTTTTGTGGGCACGGGAGACTGAGACCTCGGAAGCCCTGAACAAGACATCAAAAAGTCGAAAGCTTGTCGCAATGATAATCTACACGGTTCAACCCGGAAGAGTGTTGAGTTTAATATTAATTATATATATAGGGGAGAGTCACCCAAGTTGGGACAGTTTTTTTTTATAACAAATACTTGAAAATCTATAGATATTAAAAAAAAGTTGAGGTAATAAAATGAAACTTTATTATAATTATTAACACATTTTAGATATAAACTAAATAAAAAATAAAAAATATGCTTCGTTTTTTGTTATTAAAAAGAAAGTGTGAATGTCCCATCATGAGAAACCGGAATCCTAAGATGGTCCGTTGGATTTCTCAAAAAGGGACATTACTCTATACAACTTCCACAAATAAAATAGAGATCATCCATTACTCCACAAGACTCATGAGCCCAATTTGAACATATTTTGCAGTTGTACCAGTCTTCACTACTCTCTGAGTACTTCTTTCCACATACAATGCAGTTTGAATCATCTTTAGTTGAAGTGACGACTGTGATATTGCTAATATTTGCATTTCGAGCGCTGTGGTCCATAACTACAGTTCGTTTCACAGATTTAACCTTGTTAGTAGGGATTGTGGATTGCAACGTCTCTAATTCATTTTTATACGGCGATTCTGTGAGTATCGTGGATTTCAGAGAATGTCTAGAAGAAGTCTTACCTTTCTTTTTCTGTGCCTTTGGTAGCGGACTAATATCAGTCACTTTTACCTTGGATGTCGGAAATTGGATAGGAATGATTTGGCTTCTCTGTATCGGTCTGTTATCTTCGGAATCGCCATCTTTAGGTGACCTTAAAACAGACTGTTTTGAGATTGAAGGAATAGGATTATCATACATTTCAACTTGATTGACGCCTTCGGTATGAGCCATCATTACGGGCAATTTATTGACCTGTGATGTAGTTTCATTGTCCACTGATTGTTCCATCGTTTTAGAGGGAGCGAATTCGCAGTCTTGAAATACGTCTTCATTAAAAGGCCAAATTCCGGTTACTCAGAATCCATTTGTCGCTATCTGTACAGAAGATGCCTTTGAGAATGCTTCTGCAACAGCCCCTGAGATTTGATATATTCCAAATGTACGACCACAATGATTTTTTAGCAATCTAGTAAGGTACAAATCATAATAACTCATAAATGATTTAAAATACGAAACATCTAGGGGTTGCATTTTATGCGTACAGTATGGTGGCAGGCATAATAAAATAATACCATTCTCGCGACAGAATTTTATAACGTCTAAACTTTTTGTATGTGAACAATGGCCGTCCAAAATAATAATAATTTTGCACTCCTTCGAATGCCGGACTACCGTTAGGTGCATTGCCCATCAGCTCTGGTTTTATTTTCTTTCTGGGAAATATAAAAGCAGGCACAAGAAAATTGCAACTTGCACTCATAGCAGCTACTATAGTGACATTAACTCCTCTTTCGGCACTTGTTAAACCTCCCAATTGCTTTTTACCCCTCTGAGCAAGAACTTTAGATAATTTTTGGATGGTGGTCACTCCGGTCTCATCAATATTCCAGATTCTATCTGGAGTGAGGTGATGTTTATTATAAATACTTTTCAGGTTGTTGAAAAAACTTTGGACTGCATCCTTGTTGAATCCTGTAGCTCTAGCGTATGAGGTTGCTTCTGGTTTTCTCAGAGAAATATTTCTATGTCGACTCAAAAACCCATAAACCCACTTTTTAGAGGCCATTCGAGTATTTTTATTAAAATTGTTAGCAATATTATTGGCTTGGGCAAAGTCAAATGCCAGACAACGAAGTTCTTTATAAGTAATTCCAAAAAATCGCTTTTCCATTTCAAGAATATGATCTAAAATTTCGTGTTCCTGTTCAACTGAGAATATTTGCCTAAACCGACCAAGATATTTGTCATTTTCGGTCACGATTTTATTTTTGTTTGTAACTCGTCTTTGAAGAGTACTTTTAGGAATATTATATCTGTCAGCAGCTTCTCGAAGCGATAGTTCGTTATTCCGAACTTTTTGTACAGCTAGAATCATATTTTGAACGGATCAGTTTCCACGATCAGTTTTTCTTTTGTAATAGGAATTTGGATTTCTATTTGGCTATCTGTAAAAGAAAAATATATCAGTGCCACTTACGAGATATAGAGTTCACTGAATAAAACATTTTTTAATGACACATTATCTTTACTTAGCTATAATCAAGGTTAGAATATTATGACCTCCTTGGGTATAATCTAATTACTGAACCCCTACTTATAAATGTTTTTAGAATGAATTACCGTTTATGTAAGAATTTATGAGTAATTAATGATTTAATTAGTTAAAAGTAGGCAGGTATAAGAAGAATATCTGTAGCCATATTTTAGTGCCTAAGATGGGACGTCCCGACTTAGGAAGTTTAAGTTTGTCCCATCTTAAGAGATTTGCACCCATTTTGTAAAAATCTTAACCGATATTAAACAAAAGCTTTAGTGGCAAATACTTTACAGTGAAATGCAATGACTATAAACTCTGTTATTGACTAATAACGTTAAGTTTCACAGATACTTACCATTAACGCTATATTCACTATAATGTTGTACGTAAATAAATTTAAAAAAATATCTAAACATTAACAACTTGTTCTGACGAACGCTACCGGTATGCTAGCCTCGTGTCGTTTACGTGACAATACGACTGAATGGCGAGCTTTCATCTTCCAGTGCAGGTGTTCCCGTCTTAGGTATAACTCTCCCCTATATATATATATATATATATATATATATATATATATATATATATATATATATATATATATATATATATATATATATATATATATAAAATCAATGCGAGAATACTACATAAACAAAGAATTGTCTACCAATTAGATAATAACTACTCAGTTCTGTTGTATCTGCAATAAATTTGCAGTGTTCCCATACAAAATAACTAAAATAAATTGGTTTGATACAACTTTGGTCTCGCATGTCTAGACTTCCGTAATATAAATTTAAAAGCATGCAAGTTCTTAAAGACTGTTTGACAATGTTAAAAAATGAGTTTGATCGATAAATCACGAAAATGCATTTTTATTGTGACTGGATACGGACATTTGCCATTTTATGATTACTGCTACTAAAAATACATCAAGTTCGTCAATAAAACATGACATCATTGAGGATATACATTATGAAACTATGAAAATTACACGGAAACCAAATAAGTAAGATAATTGAATACAAAGGGTTTTATTGATAAAATGTATTTTTTGTTTATTACTGATACATGTAAAAGGATCTTTGGATAACTGCGATGTTCTAATAGAGACGCCGCGAATTCGTTGAAATTTTTGCCATTCTGTATAATCTTCTATCTTTATTTTTTTTTTATCGAAATTTCTTATACTCTTAGGTCTTTTATTACCTGCATATTATTCTCTAATGCTTCATTATGTTTATGTTTTTGACACAATGATGACATTGTGATATAGTGCATTGTCTATAACCACAACAATGCGGTCTGGTATGTTAGAAATAAGTTATCCATTTTTTATAATTATTATAATTCATTTCGCTATGATAATCTCCTGGTTTAGTACCAAATTTAAGTTTTAAACATGCGTTTTTGATGAAATCCGTTTCCCACCGGGCGTGAACAATATTCAGCCTCTTTAGAGACTGGCTTGTGCAAACTTTCGATAGTATTGTATCCCCAGTATTTATCATGGGTGTGAGAGGAATGGATATAAATTTCGTCCGGGTCGATTTTCTTCCCTATAATGTTTAACGTTCCTATGAAACTTTCTCCGAAGCACTTGTATATCGGGTTTTTCCATTAGAATTTTCGTGTTACTCTTCGCTTTCTTCCATTAACATCGTATTCTCCAATCAAAAATAAAGTAAGAAAGAGAAATCTGAAAATAAAAAATAAATAAATAATAAAAACATAAGAAATATACCAAAAAAAATAGAAATAATAAAAAATAAAAAAATAGAAAAATAATAAATAAGAAGCGATCAGATCATATAAAATCTTTTTTTGCAACCAACATACGGTTTACTTAGTACAACCAAAAATAACGGGCAAGAAAGGACTACAACTGAAAGGACTGTTTCTTTGCCTTGAGCCAACCAAATAACGATATAGCTTTTAAAATTGATTTTATATTTGAAGTACTTCATGAAAATTACCCAACGCCTGATTTTGCTTAAACAAAGCTGTATGTAGATTAATTTGTGTGGTACATTGATGGATCCAATATAGATAAAAAAAATTAGGAGTATATAATAACAAACATTTTTCAGACGAAAGTTCATCCCGTAGATATCAGGGTGCCGAAGTAGATCAGGAGATATATCCATTAGGCCAATGTCTGTTAAGACAGCCAAACGCATTTAAGGTTGATCTGTACCCTACATTAATTTGTTTCTGATCCTAGAGACGGCTCTACTGAGGCATGCTGCTGTGGTAAATTTTTTAACTTAATTGTAGATTTCAACATGATGACTGTGTAATATTTTCAAATATATATTACAGTTTTCTATCGTTATATCCATTGGCTGATTGCCAAGTTGTGTGGACAGTAATTTTATCAAATACGCTTTACCATTTAAAGCTGATAAATTTATTACTATAGTAGAGCAAATATGCGAAGATATCTGTTACAAAATCTTTATGAATAATATTTTACTGCTCTGCTGTGTCAGTCGGAATATAATATATGCTGGTCATACAGTGAATTTATTAAAAAACATGTTTTAATGATTTTTGTTTAATTTTTTGTGACGTATAATGTAGGATTATCAAATAATCACAGTTACGCCTTTGCAGGAACATATTTTTATTAGAAAAATAAGGTTCCATACACACATATCGTTGTGATGATAAAAATGATTCATGTTATGTAAACACTGTCATCGACAAAGAAATTATGTAGGTACTTAGGCGGCGATATCTGTGAATATCGAATTTGATGGCGGCAGTTCAAGACGTAATTCTTGTTTAACGAGATTTTTCATATGTTTGGAAAAATATTCAACGTTTTATTGCAAATATTTTCCACTTTTACAGTTTAATATATGTTGTTATTTAAATTTTGCCCGGTTTCTTATCGGTAGCTTTATTATAAGCCGGAACATATAATTTTTTTATATTGTGGCAAAACTGTAAATTCAAAAATTTTCAAAAAATTCAAGTATTAGTATTATATCTTTATGTTGTAAAAAAATTGTATGTTTGGTTTTCCCGCTTTATACCTGGAAAAAAGTAGTTTTTTTAAATTTTTTCGAAAACGAACACATGAAGTTTTCTCAAAATTTGTCAAAATATTTCTATTTATCACATACCTTCTCAAATTTTTTCAAATTTTTTGAATGTGTAGTTTGTCTTTTGCGGGGTGCAGATCAACCTTAACGGCTCTACAAGGATCTCAGACAAGCAAATACTTATATGTACACGTATACGTGTAGAGTGCACTGGAAATATTCATGATTCGTTTTTAGAAGAAATCATATATAAACAGCGGATAGTAAAAGTAAGAAAATTAGTGGAGCTGCTTTTAGCTTATTAAAGAAACCAAACTTTGTAACAAATTCTTTTAACAATAACATAAAACACAAACTAACCAACAGTAGGTATCAACGGATTAGAATGATTTGAATTAATGTACATTTTTATTGATACAATAACGCCTTTTAAATACGAGGACATAAAACATAATATTTATCGGTTATTGATAATTTTATTATTTATATCATTTTTTATATCATATGAGAGCATTAATTCCTGTATTCTTAAATCTAATGGTAGTTCACCGAGTTCGGCCTGAAGACTTAAGATATTGATTGTTCTAAATGTATCGCTTATTATTCTAAGAGAGTTATTTTGAATGGTGTCTAAAACTTTAGAGTTATTGTTGAAGCAGACGAGTAAGCGTGGCATTCATAATCGATCTTGGAGCGGATCATATGAGTAGAGTTCTACCGTCCCCTCCCTAGTTCGTACCAGAAAGACACTTCAAGAGGTTTAGTCTTTTTTGACATATAGCTGATATATATTTGATGTGGTCCTTCCAGGTTAGAGCTTGATCAAATATTAAACCTAGATATTTAATTGTATTTACATATTCAAGTGTCTGACCCCCAAGTTTTAAAGTAGGTATTTCTTTTATCTGTTTCGATCTCTTTGAGAATATGATGCAGCAAGTTTTAGATAAAGCAAATTGAAAACAACTCCTTTTAGACCATGCTATAAATTTATCGAGTTGATCTTGTAGTAATTTGGCCATACTCTGTACATTGTTTCCATTTAAGAATATTATAAGATCATACGCGTACAATATCGCTTGAATGGGTTTGTTCATTGATTTGATTATTTCATTAATAGCTATGAGGAAAAGCGTCGGGCTGATTACCGAGCCTTGGGGTGTACCATTTTTTTGATATCTCACATTAGATAGAAGACCGTTTACTTTTACCTTGAAATTTCTATTTAGGAGAAAATTTTTAATAAAAGCAAGGATATTTCCTTGATAGCCCCATGATTCCAGTGTTGAAATTATCATGTGATGCCAAGCCATATCAAATGCTTTGTGCAAATCAAAATAAATTGCAATACATTTTTGATTGTTTTAGAATGCGTTATTAATATGTGATTCTATATCTACTAAATTGTCGGTAGTCGATCTTAAAAGACGAAATCAATAAACGAATTGATTTTAACTTATATTCGTGCTTTTATTAAAAATCTTCTTGCGTATTTTTAGAAACACGCCATATATATTTATACCTCTCAATAACACTTTCAATGACCTGTATTTAAAAAATATTTAAGGGATTAAACATCTCCAATATTTCACCAACTGATACGAATTAGCAGATTGCCGGTTCCCAGAGAGACGAAAAAAGTAATTGGACAAAATGCAAAGATGGCAGTTATTGATAAAAATGATTGAGCATACAACTCCCGAATAAAGAATATAAATCGTTGCTTCGTTACACTTATCGCTATATTAAATTGACACGAAATCTGCTGGAAAACGTCTTTATTCTCCGTTTACGTAGGTTTTTCTTTACATCGAAACTTTAATCAAGCTATGACGACTTTAGAAACTCTTTAATATATTTATTTAAAAATTGTAGTTAATATGTGTTTCATAATCAAAATTAATACAGCAATAACAACATTTCGTAATTAAATTCGCAATAGTTTTGCTTTTAATAGCTGTAGGTTTATTTGATTTAACGCGTAACTTTTAATCAGATAAGTATGCCGCTAAATCATTTCTTAACATAGGGTTAGTTCTTTTAACTTTTAGTATGTATGTCTATAGTACCAAAATGTCTATATTTATAGATAATACGAGCCCCTTCCTATATCAGTTAGCCCAACGTTAGATTGATAAGAAAAAATTAAATTTTAGAGAACAAAAATAAAAGCGTAGCGTAAATTTTAGAAGTTTTAATGCATCGGACAACATGCTTGAATTTCCTAATTATAAAAAATATTTTACAACGTAATGAAAACTATTGATTAAACAGAATAATAATAAATTTAAAAAACGCATAGAATATGTAATATTAACCAAAAAAAAATGTGAAAGTTTACGACTAAGTTATATCCCCTTTATTTTTAATGACATCCACAACTTCGAGGCATAGTTTTACCTGACAAAATTCTAATGTAAACGAGTACCATATTTCTTGCAATTTTTTCTTCAGTTCGTTGACGGACCTGGCAGGATGTTTTCTCAAAGCTTTTTTCATTTCGCGCCACAAAGTCTCTATAACCGGTAAAAGAGATTTTTCTAAAATATTCAAATATTTGTCCGTGTTTACAATCCCATCGATAAAATGTAACTTTCCCACACCTTTAGACGACATGCTACACCAGATCATAACAGATGCAGGAAATTTGACTTTTCTCTTCAGACAGTCGGGATGGGAAGCTTCATTTTTCCTGGGAATGACGCGACTTCTACAGTCTCCAACAGACACTTCAAATCTGGACTCATCACTCCATTGTATTGAATCCCATTGCAACTTAGTCCAATCTTTGTGCTCTTTTGACCATCTTAGTCTATTTTTGTTTTGCTGTATTGTTAAAAGCCAATAGCCCAAAATAAAATAAAATGTATTAAAAACAATTCGGTTTTTAGAAGGATGTCCAAGGTGTTATGTAACAGAGACCTAAAATTGGCATTGAGGATCCGCCTACTTCGCTACTACGTGTTCTCGGTCTTACTTTATAGTGTCGAGTCCTGGACTGTGAATAAAATCGATCTAAATCACCTTGAGGCTTTCGAAATGTGGTGCTATAGAACAATTTTAAAAGTTTCCTGGGTGGAGAAGATTCGAAACTCCACAATACTAGAACGTCTCAGCAAGACTACTGAGATCATAAAAAGCATCAAGCAGAGAAAACTGGAGTATTTCGGACATGTAATGAGAGGTCCCAAATATAGGTTGCTACAAAATATCATGCAAGGAAAAATAGCAGGCAAACGCAGTCTAAAACGAAGAAGAACGTCATGGTTGAAGAACTTGCGAGATTGGTATGGTGTTGATATAAGCAAGCTATTTAAGACAGCATGCAGGCAGTGAATAAAATTAAGATAGCTAAGATGGTAACCAACGTTCTGAAAGGACATGGTATATGAAGAAGAAGAAGAAGAATTCGTACTAATTTTTTTAACAACTATAAAACTTACTTTGTAATCACCAAATCCTAATTTGTGGGCCTCTCGGTGACATGTTGATCTAGAAACGTGTCTTCCAATAACGTCACTCCATAAAACACTAAACTCCATTTAATTTGATCTCGTCGATTTTTTACTATAATGCGTCTTAATGCCCTTCAATCTACTTTGGTTATTTTACTTTTTCATACATTTCTAGGTTTTGTGACGACCAAACCTATAGTTTTGTATCTTCTGATTATATTTCTTACACTATAGCGTGACCATAGCAACATATTCGCGATTTCTGAATTGGATTTTCCAGAATTAAAAATCTAATAATGATTGAACAAATTTTCTCATCGATAACTTTACCCCGACCCATTGTACAATCCACAAACGGCAAAAAGCTTTACAATACTACAAAATACATTTGATGATGATGTTTTTAATAAATATTAATAAAAATTCCATATTAATTAATAAGCGAACTTATAAAAACAAGCAGAGTATAATTTGTTTATGGTTTTAACTGCAAATTCCCTAGGTGAGCCAAGTGATATGGGAAGGGATTCGTATATCACATTCTCGTATTTATCGACTCGTATATATAACAAGTCCAGCAAAATATATAGAAAAACTAACTGACCCAGCGAACTTTGTACCGCCTTAGAATTAAATAATGTGTCTAAAAAATTAATAGTATAAAACCAAAAAAAATACTCAAATATATCATGTTTGAAAAAGTTGACTAACTTTAATGATTTCTTTTCTTTTAAACTTCTAACGGTTGGCTTTGTGATTTGTTTATTGTCATTGCAAAAGCCAAATGCACGGAAAATTGTTTAAAATCAAATGGTATATCAATTTATTTATTTATTTAGCGTATGGACTTTCACAGTACGATAAATATGGTATTTCAATCAAATAGACGTATGTATTGTTTGCCGCCAATTTTGCTTGGCAAATTATAGAGAGATACAAGAGCGCGGCTTTGTTCTCATCCCTACTTCGTGCTGTTTACTGGCTGAGAAGTGATACTGGTTGACGCCTGGAGGGGATAAGTGATCTAGTGACTATTGATCAGTTATCGACCAGAGTTAAAATGATTAAATTACTAATATAGCTATTAAAACATAGGGGTTAGTGTTAAAAGGGTAAAAATTAACAGTTGTAGTATTTAATGCCATAACATAATATATATATATATATATATATATATATATATATATATATATATATATATATTATATTTATTTATGTAAAATAAATCCATTTGAACATGTAAAACTACAATAACAAGCGTTGCCGAATTGTTACAATACAGATTATACTAACTACATATATATATAATTTGATTTATATAAAAAAATGACAAACCTTAGAAATAAAATTAACAGCAATCTTGATATCTCCTCTACACATTTCATAGTTTCCCAATGCCAAAAAGGTACTGGGTTCAGCTTCTTCCGGTATTTGCAATGCTTTAGACCTATCCTGTTTCCTCTTTAATTTTAACGACTGTTTTATATCCTTCGATCCCATATTTACCGCTGCGGCCCTATCTTTGTCGCAGTATATTTCTTCATATCTGATACCAGTTTTTCGTCTCTTTCTTCTACCTCGTTTCTTTGATTCTTCTTGGAATTGTTTCGATAGTCGTTTGGTGGTTTCTACCGGAATCGTCTGTTTGCTTTTCATCTCTGTCTCTGAAGGTAAGTTTTGTTCTTTTTTTGTAAATATTTATGACATTGGTCGAAAAGTTGTGATGAAATTTAAATAAATAATTTGAATAAACATACGATTAATGCCTAATTGTTTTGTACCGAATGTATATTGTTAAACGAAATGACAATATGTTCCTGAACAAGATAATGTTACTACATAAATGCTAAAAGATGGAAAAAATATCATTGTCAATACCCCCAATATCCAAATATCCAGTAACTGATATAATTCCTTAACGCTTCTAAATCGTATGTATGATGTATGTTTTCTGGATATTAATTGATATAGCTGGATCAGAAAGAGATTTTCAGTTACGCATTTGCTAAAGCGAAAATATGAATGCCAAAAATAAATAAAATACTACAAGATATAAGATCTTTATAGAAAACATACCTATAAAGTATGTTTCACGAATTTCAACTGTTTTGGATTATCGGTAGACACTCGACAGCCAATGATGGAGTAGAAGAGGTAGAACAAGTAGCAAAGTAAATTTCACTTGTAATGAAAATATGAAACAAGTAATTTCTAAATTGAGTTAAAAAAAGTTATTTACAGTAAATACTTTTGATATAATTAATGTGTACTGCACATTTTATGCGAAATGTTTATTTTCCTAGCAGTTTTACCTTTTTTGCTCAGCACGAAAGACAGTTCCATGTTAATTAACAAGGTTATGAAAGGATTTAGATTTTTTACACATATTTTTATTTTATATTTACCTGTAAAATATACGATACCTTAACGAGATGAAAAGTGTACGGAGTAATGGATCCAGTTAAATATCTTCAAAACTTTTGATCACTATTTACTTTTACACTTTATACTATTTGTAGATCATCTATACATGCCTCCAACAATTTGTTTCGTGGTCCACCTCCTCTTTTTCTTTCTTTTTTTCTCAGCAATGTATTTTTTCTCATTTTTTCCGTATTATTCTCGTCGCGAGTCACACCAGGAGCAGTTTTATTGTCTAAACGATGTAGATTCTTTTTGATTGGCATGTTCTGTTCACTCATGTTTTTTCAAATTAACTTTTCTGAATTTTTGAATAAAATCCTTTATAAAAAGGTATATAAAAAACCCAGTTGGGCTATGTTGAATTGACAAAACGTTTTCGGAATAAGTATTCCATCATCAGTGTCTAGTTAATACATGGATGTAGCCACTAAATATGTGGGTAAAAACCCTTTAAAAATTATTAAATGAAATTTAGTTTACATTATGTCTAATTTACAGTTAAGATCGTAAAGTTACCGTTGGATTGGTAACATGGCGACATATGACTCTACATTAAGTTGCAAGTCCTGAGACGGTATGTCTACGAGGACTTTATCAAAGCAACTGCTTTGTTTGGAGATATTGTGTCTCCTTGTCTTACGCCTCGGTTGGTTTTTACTGGTCTTGTTTTGATTCCATTACCCAACGTCACTATCATTTCAGCTTGTTCGTAAATATTATGTATTAATATTCTGTACCTGGAGTCGATCCGGTTGTTGACTAATGCTTCTTCAATTGCCCACAGTTCTACGCTATCAAAAGCTTTTTCATAATCTATAACAGCCAGACATAATGGGAGATTCTATTCGTTAGTCTTTTATATTAGGATTTTCAAAGTATATAGATCGTCACAGGTGCTGTACCCTTTTCTAAATCAGGCTTGTTCTACTGGTTGATATTCGTCAAATTTAATTGTTAACCTGTTTGTAATAATTTTTGTAAAGGTTTTGTAAAGTTGTGAAAGAAGTGAAATTGGTCGATAATTTTTCAGGTCTGTGGTGTCTTCCTTTTTGTGTATTAGTATTGTTTTAGCAGTATTCCATTGTTCGGGTATGTTGCTTTCGAATAGACATTTATTAAATAGTATTTTTAGATATGTGATGGTTTCTTCTCCGCCTTCCTTCAGCATATCTGCTAGGATTCCATCGCTTCCAGGAGCTTTATTCCTTTTTATTTCTTTTACTGCTCATTCTATTTCTTCGTGGCTTATTTCGGGCATCACTTCTGAGTTGATATTTGTTATCTGCGTTTTCAAGTTCTGCTTTAAGGAGTAAGGGGGATCGTTTCTGGAACGATACAGATCGGCGTAGAACTTTTCAATTGAGTTTGCTATATCAAATTTACTTTTTTCTAGTTGTCCTTGTTCATTTTTAATGGTTATTATGTTTTTATTTCCTAGTTTTGGTTTGGTACATTTGAGACTTCGGTTTTTCTCTATGACTTGTTCTATGCGGCCTTCTTGATGTTTTTTAATGTCGTCTTTTAATGTAAGCTAAGTTTATCTAGATTTAATACTTTCGCGGGTTTTAACTTGCTTTTATATTGTTCTGTATGAGATTTTAGTTGATCTGTACCTATCTATATTTCAAGTTTTTCTAAATTTATTTAGAAAAGGCATACAAAAAATCTATTTACAAAAGGCATACAACCACTGTAAACGAATCCGAAATGAAATGAATTCTTTAGTCAGAAAAATAAAAAGGGAACACTGAAGGAGCTTCTCAAAACAGATGGAACACGACTTCTACGAAACTTGCGCACAAAGAAAAGAGATCAACGAACTAATAAAAACGAGACATATTCAGAAGGAAACATGGCAGACTACTTTCGATTAGAATGAATATTTTTTCGAAAACGATTCCGAATTATTACGTAGTCTATTTGGTCCAATATAACAATTTCTGGTGTTTGTGCATTCGACTTCTACGTGCATGGACAGTAAGGAGGTATCTGAGAGTTATTCTTCATCAGGTTGATAGTTGGTGGGAACATTTAAGGAAGGTTTCTCGTAGAGCAATTCAGAAAATAGCTGCGCTGGGGGAGAATAATGCCGAATATTGGTGAATCCAAATCCGAAAGGAGCTGTGCGCTTTACAATGTTTTGCAGTCTATGGTCCTCTACGCGGCCCCGCCTGGAGTGGGGTGATAGAAATACCAACTTACAATAGGCTCATGGTACGCGTCGACAGAACTAATCTGCTACGGGTACCATGGACCTACAGGACTGTGTCAGCTGTGCTGGCAGGTGAGAGGGTCAGGGTCAGGATTGATAGTCGCAGAAGGCAAAACAATGTAGGAGTAGAGGTGAGGTACGGCTGGCCGAGAAATTAATTTCAATTGGCCAGTGGCAGGAAGAGTGGGTGGTAACACGTGATGTGACGGACTGGACGAAGTCACTAATCCCGAACCTTCGAAGCTGGGTGGACTGTGAGAATAGGTAGCTCGATTATTACCTAGCGCAAATTCTCACAGGTCATGGTTGCTTCCGTAGCTACCTTTTCAGGTTCAGAAGGACACAGTCCAATCAGTGCCTTTACTGTGGTCTTTCGGATACTGTGACACACGATGTTAAAGTGTTTTTAGAGAGAAATAAGATTGAAAGAGAGTGTAAATGTAGAATGTTTGATTCCGTGAAAGAAATCATGGAGAAAATTATGAGAGATGAGCGGCCTGTGGACACCGATCCATAAATTTATCAGGGAGCTGCTCTCTTCAAAAAACAAGAGCAGAGGGAACTCACAACTGTATTCTAAAACAAGTGAATAGCACCTCGGGGTTTAGACTGTCACAGAAAGATGTAAGGCATCAGGATAGATATTATGGCTTAACTTACGGTACCATCATAATATCTGGAGTAACAGAGAAAAGGATTTAGTTGGACGCTCACCGTCTGGGAGTGGTGACGGAATGATAGGTGCCTGTATTCAGATTTTCCTTCTTCTCTTTAAATATGTACAAAAAGTAAGGTAGTATATCAAAAGAAAGTTGTTGTTATAACTAGGTTTTTTCCTGGTAATGATGCACCAGTCTATTAGCACTATCACCGAATCCAACCATCACTCATAAAAATTTTTTTCAGTAGGCTACATTTCTGCCTTTTGAAGCGAAGCTTCTATACTGGCATTGTATTAATTTTTTCTCTTTACAGTAAAATGCTGAGTCTAGCGTCAAGCAACTATCGCCACAAGATTGCGTCGTCACGGGTAGAGTCACAAACTAGCGGTTTTTTACATCGATTCACTACTCTCGATTAATTCCTTTCTAATCATCATATATTTATTCTAAGCAAGTTTAAATTCAAACTGCATGAAAAATAACTAATAGAATATAGACAATTAATGCGAATTAAAAAATTAAAAGAATATCTGTCACTGAAAAATTCGATTCGTACCGATTGTCAAAATTTAAAAGTCATAAATGTCATCTGATTGATAACAACATTAAATGATCTATTTAAATTTTTATGATATTTCTCGTTTTAAAATAATTTCATATAAATAAAATTAATATTTTTAAACATATTATTTAGTTTATAAAATAATTAAATTTACTTTCAAATGATATTAATTTATATTTCATAATTAATATAATATTTGGCCTGAATTTTACAGGTATATCAGAAGTAAACATCGTATGTTTGTTAATACGTCAACAGGTGGCGTTAGGAGCAAACATAATAATTTATTGAATTTTTTTAAAATACTTATAAAAAATAAATAAATAATAAAATTACTTTATTCACTTTTAAAAATATTATTTAAATTTTAAAATACAAAAAACAAGCTATCAAACTTCGCGCTAGTTTACAGTGCCGCCTACTGCCTACTGTCCCACCTTTTTTTTAATGTATCCACCCCAATTTTATTATTTCACTTGGAATATCATTACTAGCGTCACTTTTTTTAATCTATATATTTTATTTGATTTGTTTTATTTGTTTGTCAATTGGAACTTCCATTATGTTGGTTTGTAGTTAGTTTTCTGTACTTCTTTTATTTGATACCCATCGTTTTCTTCATGTTTCTTTCTGACCAACTTTTTAAAATGCTCTTCCATTTATAAAGTTTGCCCTTACTATTTACCGTAAGAGAATATTACAAATTTATTAGGTCAAAGTGAATAACGTAATACAGTAAGTCACGTTAAGGGCTTAATTTTGGTCATAGAACAATTTTTCTCGGTAGCAACTTTAAATGACTACCATAGGAAAATATTTTTTGCGCTAGTTATTTTAGAGAAAATTTAGTAATTATTGTGAATACAAGACAAATAACTGCATCTAAATGCTACCATTAATTCTTGATTCCAAGCATTCCTCGACCGCTTTTAAGAGCTTATATAGCGTGCGGTTACCACTTATTTCCCTTCGAATGTAAATCATTTCGAAAGGATTGGCATATGTGGAATTAACCTCTTCAATCTGCATGCGAGGATTAAAGGATCAAGGCTATAGAGGTGCATTACATAAATCGTCACTTATCAGGAATGTACAAACTAATTGCTTGCGATTCCGCTGAAAACCTTCGATTGAGGTTTGTTTAGAAATAGATTGATGAGTGTAAAAACGGTTTATGATTTTAACAGAAGCTTAATAGTATATAAGAATATGTATGTTTGTCTCTACAAGTTTATTTGAAATTAAAAAAACATATTCAAAAAGAGACACACAAAACCTTGTTACGCGTATAAGATAAATGCAGGAATAAAAGATCGTGGCAATATATCAACATAATTATAACACACTATAAACAAAACAAATTAACTTTTTTATAGTAAGGCCATGGAATTGGGGTGTAAGGGTTTGTACATTATGAAATGACGTGTACTAATGCTATAACATGTTGAACCAGCTATACACCCTATCATCAAGACCCCTAGGTGTGAGCGGGAACTCTAAGTTTATTAATACGCGTATGAAACATATCTGACGGATCATAAGAGCGTTCAGATTTTACTCTTTTTCTTTTTTTTTTCTTTTGTTGAGTAAAATGTCTTTAATCTTAATTACTATTTAAATGGGAATAAGCCACAATTAAAGGTTAAAATACGTTTATTGACGTTTCAATTTCCACTTCGGAAATCGTTCTCAAAATACGATTTCTGTCTTTAATCTTTCCTACTTTCCTATGCTAACTCTTGTTTCTTCCGACCCCAAATGGCTATTAGGTTTCGGAGAGCAGACAGGTCGCTATTTTCTTCGTAGTACACAATATAGGAAGGCCACCGGAAATCATCAAGATCTTAACTTTCTCAAGAAAAAATCTCAAAAATAGTTATGGCTGGTAAATACAATAGCACTGAGTTTAGGCTCTCTTTAAATGGGACAGCGACGCTAAGAGTCTCCCGATCAGCTAGAACCATAAATAAATTTTCCGACGAGAGGAAAATAGGAATATGGAATGTAAGAAGCATGTACGAGCCAAATAAAATTAATGAAAACTGTTAGATATCATTATCGTTGTAATCTAAGGTTTTCTCTGTCGAACCCACTAATCATCAGTTGCCTAATATTACTTCGCCACGAGTTTCTTCTTCCCTTCAAAATATAATCATTACTCCTGAAAAAGTTAAACATCATCTTCAAAGCCTAAAAAATAATTCGTCTCCTGGTCTCGACTTAATATCTTCTTTATTTTTAAAGAAATGTTCTGATGCTTTAGCTTACCCACTATATGTGATTATGTCCTTATCATTCACCACACATATTTTGCCTCCTATATGGAAAACCGCATCTGTAACACCGATTTCTAAAAAAGGGATTAAATTGAATCCTAATAACTATCGTCCTATCAGCTTAACACCTATAATATCTAAGATAATGGAATCTATTATTGCCGAGACAATTTCTGATTTTCTGCAAAATGAACTGGTTATACCAGAACAGCAGCATGGTTTTGTCAAAGGACGTTCTACAATGACAAATCTTCTCAGGAAAGAATAAACAAGGGCAGAGCAGCGACCCGTGCCTTAAACTCTCTTCTTTGGCAAAAAACAATTCGACGAGAAACCAAAAAACACATTTACGGTAGTATAGTCCAAAGTATTACACTTTACGGTTCGGAAGCATGGGACGTCACCAAAGCTAATAGAAACAAACTTATGACGACAGAAATGGATTATCTGAGACGAAGCTGCGGTAGATCGAAACTGGAGAGAGTTAGAAACGAACAAATAAGAAACGAAATGAAAATATGGCGAAATATCAATGATGACATAGAAAGAAAACAATTAATCTGGTTCGAACATGTTAAAAGAATGCCAGAGTACAGATGGCCTAGAAGAGTACTGGAATGGATCCCTCCTGAAAGAAGAACGAGAGGACGACTACGGAGAAGTTGGCGCAACGATATTGATGAGGCAATGACGGCAAGAGACTTAAAAGATGCAACTGCATATGACAGAAAAAGATGGAAATTGGGGGCGGAGAAGCGGCGACAGCCGTAATGAATCCGTTATTCTTAGCTAATCCGACATTCCGTGCATTAGCTTTCGATTTTCTTTTGAATAGGGTTGATTTACCGACAAACAAGGGGATAGACGCACCGATTATAAATAGACAGTTTTGTCCTATCCCAGGTATCGTAAACCACAAATATTGAGAAGAAAAACGGTATTCCACGTTGTTTTGGTTTCAGTCTTTATATTTTGTCTCTTTTTATTACGTATTTTTTATTTCTCTTCGCCGATGAAGAACGTCACTCCACGTTCTGTGAGATCGCTCCTTTAGAATGATGGTAGTACTATATAAATAAATCATGTTGAGTACAGTTCATCCACTCGTTTTTTCCACAGGTGAGATTATATTCACGACGAAATATTTTTTGTGTTGGGTTTTTTTATTCACAAAAACTAAAAACCGAAAATAAGTGTTCAGGTTTGTTTAATGTGCAATTTATTTTATTATGGACAAAAAATCTGCCGATTTTCCATCAGCAGCAGTAAACAAAGACAGCAATATGATGAAGGGCGATGGTTGATACAGGGAATTTTAATTATTGGCAATTTCGAAATAATGACAGTATTCTTATATGACTAGTTTTTGTATTATTTAAATTTTAAATTCATGTTTGTTTTTTATAACAAGAATATTTTAGAAAAAGAATTATTATAAATACTAAAAATTACCTTAATGTTCTATTTCGTGGGGTAAGTAAGTAAATTCCTTACAGGGCAAAAACTATATTGTAAATAATAAAAATGTCATCACAACTTTTGACCGATTTATGTATGGATCGTTATATATCATAACCTTTTGATAATTACTTAACCTAATTACAGATTTCTTGAACGAAAAATAATGTTGTCTTTGGTTTACTTTATGTAATTTATATACTTATAAGTCGTAGAGCAACTTTTTTCCTGGGACATCCCCAGTACAATTATCATGCCAATGAATATCTAATACAAAGGAGTTACTGATCATCGGAATCGGAGCTTAAGATCCAGCAGGAGAAGAGAAGACAATGACTCACAGGCCGGTAACAGGCGAAATCGTTGTCAGACAAACTAAATAAAATTGTCCAACATGAAAATTGGTATGTGGAACGTGAAAAGCATGTATTAACCTGATAAAATGCATAGTGTTCTTTAAGGAATAAGCAGATTAAAAGCAAATATATTAGGAGTAAACGAAACATGGTGTCCCAGCTCAGGATGCTTTGTGATAAATATCCTATCCGACATTCGTGAATAAGGCAGTACAAACACAATCTGATTCAGGTTTATTCACCAACGACAGAGTGAATGGAAGTTGAAATAGAAACGTTCTATCAACATATTGATGATGACTTGAAAATAACTAAGAATAGAGAATTCACTACACTTTTGTTCGAACATTTGGAATAAAAGTGGAAGGCCATGGATTGGGGAGGCATAATTAAAATGGGGTCGGTTAGTACAATTTTACCAAGAGCATGAACTAATAATCACAAACAGATTCTTTAAATTATCTATGAAACGATTATATATATGGCAATCGCCATAGAAGGTAGTCAGAAATCAGATGGACTTTATCACGATTAACTAGAAATATCGTAATATAAAAGCAGTAAAAACATATCCAAGAGCAGACGTCTCATCCAATCACAACCCACGAATCGCCATGTTTTTACTTAAACTAAAGCGAATAGCACAAGAATGGAGATCAAGCATTATAATACCTCTCTTCAAAAAGGGAGACCAATCGTACCCAGAAAATTATAGAGGAATTAATTTATTAAAAACAGTACTAAAATTTTATGGATTCATTGGAAAATGAATCTGAGGATAAGTTAAGCAGATGAACAACAGGTACAGATGCAATATTTGTCTACAACAAGTTACTGAGAAATCACTAGAGTATAATTGACCTAAAGAAAGCATTTGACAGAGTAAGACTCAAATATGTAATCCATCTTCTGTAGAATAGAAAAGTTCCCCTAAATATTATAAAAAATAATTGAAAACATCTACCAAAACAACAAAATGGAAGTCGGAATAGATGGACAACTATAAGAACCTATAGACATAGGCAGCAGAATAAGACAGGCGGACTCATTGAGTTCAATGCTCTTTAATTTAATCATGGATGAAATCATCAAAAGGGTTAACAAGGAAAGAGGATACAGAATGGGGAACAAACACGTAAAAATACCCTGTTACGCAGACGACGCAATATTGATAGTCCAAGATCAAGATATTCTGAAAAGACTGGTCCACAGATTTAACATAAGAGCAAAAGAATTCAATATGAAAATCTCATCTCAGAAAACTAAAGCAAT
Organism: Diabrotica undecimpunctata; assembly: GCF_040954645.1. Classification (NCBI taxonomy): domain Eukaryota; kingdom Metazoa; phylum Arthropoda; class Insecta; order Coleoptera; family Chrysomelidae; genus Diabrotica; species Diabrotica undecimpunctata. Next base: position 161,626,707 of record NC_092803.1, read on the forward strand.
AGTATCAGCAAAGAACCAACCAGATGTAAAATAGAAATTGATGGCATGAGTATTGAACAATTAATAAAAATAAAATACCTTGGAATTATACTGTCCAGCTATGGAGACCTGAACAAAGAAGTGAGAGATCAAGTACAAAAAGCAAATAGACTGGCAGGATGCCTTAATAATACAGACATATTTACACTGAGGTAAAGTCAATAATTTATAAAGCTAGTGGAAGACCAATATTGACATATGCCTCAGAAACAAAACCCGACACAGCCACAACACAAAGGCTACTGAAAACGTCAACGTAAAAGTACTGAGAAGAATTACAGGAAATGCGCTGAGAGATCAAAAGAGAAGTGAAGACTTTAAAAGAAAATGTAACGTACAGTGAATAAACAAATGGACACTAAATAGAGGAAACAAACCACATAACAAAATGGAGGAGATCCGTGTCGTCAAAATAGCAAGAGATCAATCAAGTCACCAATCGGCAGAAGAAGTATCGGACGACCGCGCAAAAGATGGAGTGACAACCTTCCATAGAGGTATTAGTCCGCCAATGAACAAGCAGAATTGCTCATAAAGAGGAAGAAGAAGAAGAAGGACACTAAAATTAACAACCAAAGTAATAACAAATAAACTGATTGAAATTATAATACTAGCAGAAGAACAACAAGGTTTAAGGTAAATAAGATCATGCACCGACGCTATATTTATAATAAGGTAGGTGCAAGACATATCATTAGTTTCTTTAACCTTAGGGAGGCATTTGACAGGGTTAAAATTAAGAACCTTATCCACTTATTGTACGCAAGAGAGATACCTCTAAGAATAATGAAAACGATCTAAAATATCTATCAAACAACAAAATAAATGAAAAGTAGAAGAAGAACTAATTGATCCAATTGAAGCGTTCAATGGGATAAGACAGAAAGATACCTGATTCCTCTATTGTTCAAAAAATAAAAAAAGTAAGAACTAAAAAAGGCTTATACAGAAGTAAAACACTTCACATTTGTATTTAGGTATAAAACATATAATTAAAACTTTTTTAAAAAAGTGTTGTCAAAATTTATACTGGAGCATAACGTGACGTTTTCGATCTAGATCAGATCATCCTCAGTGCCTTCTTTTGTAACTGAAGCTAACACTAAAATTGTAGCTGTGACATCAATATATGGTTTAACATTGTTCCAAATTTAAACTCTAATGTGACTCTAGGTCGATGACATTGGATAAAAATTTAATACTTAAAGAGCAACATGTTTCTTTGCTCGACTTGAACACGTGGTTTTTGTCAGTTCTTGTCACGTGTTTTTTTTTAAACAACTTTTTAAAAAAGTTTTAATTATATGTTTTATACCTAAATACAAATGTGAATTGTTTTACTTCTGTATAAGTTTTGTAAACGATGGTATACAGCCAACTACTGGGATTTTTCCATTAATTTTTTTTAACTAAAAAAAGATACCAAATGGAAGAAAAACAACAGCAAATCACACTATCTAGCTCAAAACAGAAGTGAACGATTAAGTGAATTGAGCAAACAGAGTCGCAGGTTGCCTGACTTAAACAATATGGAGAAAAAAATATCGGGAAAGAGATGAAAAGCAAATATACAAAAGTTATCAGACCAATAATGACGTACGCAGTAGAACACAACTTGACACAGACAGAGAGAAAGAAAATATTGTTAAAAACAGCAGAAATGAAAACCATTAGAAAAATTGATGGTCGGACACAATGAAACAGAGCTAGGTACAGATATACGACGTAGATGCAAGGTGGAGAACATCAAGGACCTGGTAATAAATAGAAGAGTAGAATCATATAAGCCGAATGACAACAAATAGAATAGTAGAGACGGCGACAGACGGTTCCCCAATAGGAAAACAATCAGTAGGAAGACCACGAAAACGAAAGAACGACAACTTACTTACATTGAAAAAGAGACTAAGTCATGTCTATATAAAAAAAGAAGAACTTAAATGCATCAAGAAACATCATAAAATACCTAGATTAGAAATAAGAAAATTGTAAGACCCTGATATAACAAAGAATTTCCAACAAAAAATATTTGAGAGCTTTGATAAATGGAAAACTAAATCGAGAGCATCAATAATGGCAGCCAATAAAAAGCTTGTCTCCTCGATTCATGTAAACAGGTATTGAAAGAGTCTATAAGAACAAAAGAAGTCTGGATGAACGACGAAATATTGAATATGATTGAACAACGTAGACAAGCCAAAAACAATATTAACAATAAGATCAGAAACAAAATCAGAGAAATAAAACAAGTTTACTTTGGAGGGAAAGGATAAAGAAATCGAAGAACTTCAAACTAATTATGACTGGTAGAACCTACATAAAAAAGTTAAAAAAAATGGCAGGTTTACAGCGAAGAAACCATATTTTACCACTATTAAATCCACAATAATGGAAATACCTTAATTGAGACTGAGGAAAAACTGAAGATCCATCGTATGGTGGTAAATGCTCCCTGGTACATCTCAAATCTAAAGAAGACTTGAAGATACTTTATGTTAAGGACGTGATAATCTAGAGAAACATAAGACACCACAAACAAAATCACAGTAATAATCTACCCCGTCCACTTCTTGAACTATACATCAATAGAAGGCTCACCAGACGTTTACCAGCAGATCTATTAAGATAAAAAGTTCATGTCTCTGTATACGGTTCATCACGCCATTTCAATTAAACAATGTATCGAACAATCGCAAGATCATTCAAAAAGCACAACTAGGTACTAGGTCTTACAAAGATGGAAGGAGACCTGCAGATTTCATTAACATTAGAATTTATTAAACAAGTAAAATTATGTTATTCTAATCTCTTACAAAGAATGGAAACTAGAAGACAAATAAAAGACATATGACAAAAAAAAGTGGAAAGATGAAGGTAGTCATCAAAATATGTAATAGAAGACGTCGGAGAGGTATAAGAAATATATAAAATGTAATGTATATAGTGTTATTAAATTACACTACCCTTCACCAGTCCACCACAGAGAGAGTGATAAGATGCAAAATATCGGAAACAATAATGGTCAACAATAGAAGAGCAATAAATATAGTTAAAATAATGATAATGGCCAAATATAGCAAAAGGTAAACACGGTCCACTTTATTTTCAATATAAAACAAATCATTTTTACAGCAGTCAACAAGATTTATAGGTTTTGATATATAACGGTTCACAAATTTGTTGATTACCTTCAACCTTTTTAGCCTCTGCCTCTTCTTCTGCCTCATTCTCGGAAATATCTTGATCAGTAACGTTGATTCGTACAAAACTTTGCAATAATTCAGCCTCACGTGTTATGCTTAGCCTTTTTTCGGCATATGTTCTAGATTCACTCATTTTGCAGTAGACTTACCCAATTGTTGAGTAATTTACCAGGTAACAGACAGTCACGTAACACGTAGATTTATTACAATATTACATGTACAATTATGAACGGGAGTATTTTTCACACACCGTAATGGATATTTTACTGCGAAAATAACACCCTTGGGGTTTCCATGGAAACTCGGAGGTGTGATCAATTTGTGAAAATTGTAACGCGTTTCTAAGGAAAGATGGTCAGAAAATTGTCACTTCTGCGTGTTTAAAAAAACATTTTCCGGTTCTAAATCTTTATTTGAGAAAAACATAATCTCACGAACTCTCTTTTTAAGAAACGGAAAAACCTTTTTTCGGATTTTGACATAATGTGCATGTTATTAAATAAAAAGTCGTTAAACATTGGAAACATTGTTAAAACATATATATATATATATATATATATATATATATATATATATATATATATATATATATTTATATATATATATATATATATATATATATATATATATATATATAACACTATTACAAGAATTAATATTGAACTCAACAGTCTTCCAGGTTGAACCGCGTCGATTATCATTGCGCCGAGCTTTCGACATCCTCTTTGATGTCTTCTTCAAGGTTTTTGAGGTCTTAGTCTCCCGAGCCCCCAGATACTACTACACTGATCACTGACCAATGCATTACTGCTACTGAAAACAGAGGACGGTTCATTTATACCGTCGATGGTGACGTAGTTTGAGTGGAGGTTAGGGTGGTGGATAGCGTGTGGATTGGCGCGGAGATTGGCGCGGGGTTTGGCGCGAACATTTCTCGCAGTCAGATTTTGATTGGCAAATGGAGCGGACTGTATTTTCTTTATGAGAGGTCTCCATGTCGAAGGTAACCGTATGCCGTTATCTCTTTTATTAAGACAATTTGGTCTTTTTGGATGATGAGAGTGGGCATGCAAGTAACGATTTGTATGGATGCCTTTTTGATAAACAAAGTGATGAAAACGTTGGGATTGATGGGATGGGAGAGATAAAAACATCGTAAACTGGATACTAGAATGTATACCATTCAGATGGATTTTGAAAAATCACCAAAGCTTCCCTGGCATGGGGCTAAATGACGAATGTATCGTCAACATATCGTAGTCACCATGTGGGTTTGAGCATTGATGTGGAACTCGAAGTCTTCCATAAAGATATTGGCAATTACTGGAGATAGTGAGGAACCCTTTGGAGCACCATTTATTTGTCTGTATAATTGATTTTGGTAGGTGAAGTAAGTGTTGAACATACAATGTTTAATGAGAGATACGTGATCTTGCTGGATACTGTATTTAGTTTTCAGAATGTTTAGATTTTCGTCTATAGGAATGTTTGTAAAGAGTGAAACGATATCGAAACTTACTAGAATGTCTGAAGGTTAAGATGGGGTATTGTTCAAGAAGTTCGATGACATGAAAAGAATTTTTAACGAGCGATAAAGCATTTTCGGTGAAGTTTTGTAGAGTTTTGGACAAGTATTTGGCCAATGGTTGTGTAGGGCAGTTGTATGCACTAAAAATGAGACGTAGAGAAATATCGGGTATGTGAATTTTGGGTAAGCCATATATTCGAGGTGTTCTGGAAGACTTTTCACGAGGAATTAGAGATTGTTTTATTATATCAACAGGAAGAGAGGTTGTATTGATAATGGATTTTGTTGTTTTCTACAGATAGGTTGTTGGATTATTACGAATTGGTCTGTAGTTATGTCTGTATTGGTCTGTAGGTGTGGAGTATTAATGAGATTTGAGAGTTTATTAATGTAAGAAGAAGTGTTTAGAATGACGGTGGCATTACCTTTATCGGCGTGAAGAATGACTAGATTTGGATTTGACTAAAGTTCATTTAAGGCGTTTTTTCGGATTGGCTCGTAGTAGATGTTCGTAGTACTAGGCTTTGAATTTCTAAGAACTCTAGCGATGTCTTGTCTAGTTATTTCAGTATCTTCGGAAGGTAAACTGGAGATAGTTTCTACGGTTTAACAGAGGATTGTTTCAACTGGAATGTGACTTGTTGTAACAGAGTAATTAAAACCTTTTGCTGAAGCTTGAGTGGCAATGGTCGAAATAGGGGTATCAGAAAAGTTATGAACCACTGTAGTGGGTTTTAACGTTGTGGTTTTTGTAATTTGTTCAGCAATTAGATACGCTAATTTGCGCTTCTGAGTTTCAGTCTTAGATTCGAAAGTATTTTCGTTTTCGAAAGTAATATCGAAAGCCAATTAGAAATAAAAAACTCAAATATCGAAAACAATCTATATACTTATAAAAAAAAACAATAATACTGAACAGAGACAAAGCAAAAATTCACACTAAATAAAATAATATGCTTTGTCAAATACAAAAAAAATGTATTCTTCATAATTATCTAAAAAAAGCTACTTAATGATAGTGTTATTACTTACTCTTTAAATAATAAAAATAAATTTTCAAACGTCCACAATAAACTATTGGTAGCGGTTTCCTTGTTTTAAAAAAATGCCTTTTTCACGGAAAACTGACTTTGTAACCAAATCGAAGACTCTCATAATTTAATATGAATATTTCCTTAAAATAATATGAATAGTTCCATAAAATTAAAAACGAACTTCCCTATAAAAACAGTCAATTTCTGGTCTCTCTTATATCTCGGTCTCAGCTATCTTCAATCTATTCAGAATTCCCGTAGAACAATTTTGACTTATTACACTTTTGTTTGTAATCAATTAAATTACCCTTTTTTGAAATTCACTGTTTCTAAACTTTGACAATCGAGTCTTGTTCTTCAAACATCCATCTTAAGATGATCTCCCATTTCTCGTTTACTTATTTTTGTCTTCTCCCTTCTTTCCTCCCAAAATAATTCCTATCCAATCCGCTTCCTCGATTTTCTCCCCGCCAGACTTTTTTTTCTCCTACCTAAATAGAAAAAAAAAATTTCGAAAACATACCTCCCGCTGTCTCTTCCAAACATTCCGTGTAATTTCATTAATTAGAAACCTAGTTATAGAGACTCAAACAAATATAACTTCTAAGAAATTATGGATAAAACCATTCATCATTATTCTGGCTTTACAATGGATCTATCAAGGAGCGTTTTCTAGCTGGGTCATTTTTGTTGTTCAAAAAAAATTATAAAAAATTATAAAAAATTATAAAAAATTTTAAAAAAATATAAAAAATTGTAAAAAACTATAAAAAATTATGAAAATTATAAAAATTATAAAAAATTATAAAAAATTACAAAACATTATCAAAAATTATAAAAAATTATAAAAAATTATAATAAATTATAAAAAATGATTAAAAATTATAAACGATTATAAAAAATCACAAACAAAAGTTAATATTAGCAATATTATAGTCGTTTTTAGTTTTTTAGTCATTTTGTAGTTAGCCGTTAAGTATTTAAAAATAGAAAGTTTTTAGTGAAAATTAATTAATATACCTTCTCATTATTCATATTATTTTTAGAATATAATGATAATCAAAATGCGATCTATTTGATTAATAAATTCCATAGGTATTATATTCAACAAATTTCGAAAATTACTAAAATCATTAAACAAAATTTAAAAAGAAAATTAAAATTTTTTAAATTTTAATGATTTTAAATGTGTAGTGTAATTATAAAAACAGAAGCAAAATAAAAAAAAAACTGAACTTGATCCAAGTTTACGCTTCTACGGCGAATTCGGACTAAGACGAAATGGAAGTATTTTACCGGGATATGTAAGAGGCACTGAAAATAATAAAAACTAGAGTAATCATGATAGTCCTAGGCTATCACAATGCAAAGATTGGAAAGGGACAAAGTGGAAAGAGTGTAAGAAACTATGGAAGGCACTTAAAGAAGTAGAAAGAGGAAACTATAAAAATATAAAAGCAAAAATTTAATATATTTTTTCTTTGTAATTTTTTATCTTTTGCCTATTTTTGTCTGTTATTTGATATTATTTGGTTTGCATCCTTTGTCTTTACAATTCCTTTAATGCGTTTATTCATGGAATTATTTATATACATAGGAATATACTTTACTATAAACATGCGGTTATTTTTTAAGTAAAGATCAAAGTAGAGCTAGAAAAGTCTAAGAAAACTAACAAAGAATTTATGCTACAATAAGTATTACGCTACAATATGCCCTAGACGCTATACCGCTATATCTAAAGAAATAGTATCACAAAGCATTAACTAAAAATATAAAATAATATCCTTATTTATGCTGTAAGTTATTTAAAACAAAAATGCTTACCTTATTGTACGAATTTATAGCTTTGTTGAGGTTTCTGGCTTTAATATGACTATTAGCTTCTTCAAAGTACAACTTCGATTCTTTCATCTGATTTGACAGCTTAATCATGGACTCCGTCCTTTGCCTCTTCCTTTGGTCTCCCATTTTCGAACTACATCAATAGTAATTATATTATATTAGTATATTATTATTATTATATTAGATAGTATTGGTTGTAATGTAAACTAAAGTTTTTAAAAAATGTTTGAAAAATATTAAGGTGTGTTAATATTTTCTATAAATTTTCTATTATAGAATATCTCCATATAAAGAAGAAGTGTGGCCATTTTTAGTTATGTATATTGATTAATTTCGATACCTAATCGCATTGTGTTATCGCGCTCTCTTATGACAAGATCGGCTTCGCTAATTTGATTTCTCCAAGTTTCTATGTTGAGCCCTACTAGTATCAATCCCGTTTACCGATGTTGTCGTCTAAGCTCCTTCTCTTGGGTCTTCTTTCGTCTTCCTCTCCTACTCCTCACAGAAACTTTCAAATCAGCAATTCTTTGTATTGAATGACTAACGACTCGACGTTGAACATGCCCAAGCCATCGTTTCGTACATCAATTGTTACTACCCCTAAACATCCCCTAATTTACTCATTCTTAATCTGAATTTTTTTTATGACTCCACTTATCCATCTAAACATTTTCATTTGCGCCACATGCATTTGTTGTTCCTCTTTCTTTCTAACTGTCCAACATTCAGTTTCATACCTCATATCTCGTTTTATGGGAGTTTTATGTAATCTTTCCTTCAGTTTGACATTAATATTTCTGAACACACCACTCTAATTCTACTCCATGCATCTACATATATTTCCCTATTTCTCTGTAATACCGATACTTGGTACTTAAAACTATTACTTTTTACAATCATTTCACCATCCAAAGTGATCATTTTATTTGTAGTAACTCCATCTTTAAATGAACATTCCTAATAAACGGTTGTTTCGCATTCATTTGATCCAACACTAATGAGAATAATTAAGGACTAAGTGCCGAGCCCTGGTGCAATTCTACTTTCATATGAAATCTATCAGTCTCTCCCACACCTTTCTTGTCCTTACGGTTGATACTTGTCCTTACATATTTCTCACAATTTTCACATATTTACCACACCACCACAGAATCTCTCAAAGTACTCGATCATATGCTTTCTGAAGATTAATGAATATTATATGAGCACTTGTTTTTTATTCCTGTATTTTTACATCAGCTGCCTTATAATGAAAATTACATTTATTGTTGAACTGCCTTGCATAAAACCAAACTGATTATCGGATATTTCGGATTCTTCACGTATCCGCTTACCAATTGCTCTCTCACATATTTTCATGGCAGCAGTAAGTGGTTTTATGGCGTGTTTTTTTATAAAAAAAAGCGATGTTGAATACCCCAACTGTCTCTTGACTGGACAGTTTTGTAGGATTAATCGCGTGTGCACACGAGGGTTATCGAAAGTGTGTTGACGATCACTGGACAAACTTTACAGTGAAAAATGGATCATAAGAAGAAACATCGTAAAGTGCTTCGTACCACCTTCACTAAATCGGCAAGGCAGTTGGATACCGCCGTTGGATATTGCGTTGGATCGCCGCTTTTATCAGCGGCGGAAAGTGAGGTATGATTGATTAAAGTCTGCTTGGATTTATTACGTCAGAAAATTGCAGAGCTAAAGAAAATAGATGATGAAATATACTATTTTTTATTGAACGAAAATGCCAGTGAAGAAGATTTGTTGGCAGAAATGGAGAGCACAGCTACACCAGGAAGTTTGCAGTCCTGAACATACAGTGCGTGGAAAGGGTACAAACAACGGTGGCAGACTCCGTGGAATATCAGGTGGTTTCTATGATATCTGGTAATAGTATAGAGAGCAGCCAAAGTAAGCGAAAATTCAAACTACCCACGTTAAAGTTCAAAAAGTTTGACGGGAATATTAAAAACTGGTTGCCTTTTTGGTCACGATTTTAAAAAGTGCATAATGATGAACTTGAACGACAAAGTTGAGTATTTAATTCAAGCTACTGTAACGGGTAGTAGAACTAGGCATTTAGTAGATAGTTTTTCCGTCACTGGAAGTATTTCGTTAAAATTATTCACTGTTTTATTTCGCGTTTCGGACGTGATGATTTGCAAATCGGGGAATTACTCAAGTTATTAGTAAATAATACTTCATTTGGCAATAAATTACAGAATTCTTTATTATTTTAAAGATTGGAGACTTAGTTAAGAACGTTGGAGACATTAGGTACAAGTTCGGACTTTGAATTGGAAGATTGTAGGTTCGTGTCCTGTCCGGGTCGCCAAATGTGGAGTACAATGATGTAAAACTACCATCTTCTTCGTAGGGTGCCGTCTCTTTACGGCGGTTGGCAAACGTAATGATATTTGTATTTTTGACCTTGCTGCTCTAAACAAATCAGTCGATCTGAATTGATACCAATCACGTAGATTCTGCAACCAGGAATTCCGATTTCGGCCAACAGGTCTTTTTTCTTGAATCTTTCCCTGTATTATGAGTCTCAAAATTTCAGATTTTGGTCCCATCATCACGTGGCCTAGGTATTTCAGTTTTCTGGTTTTTATAGTGTTGATTAGTTCTGTTTCTTTACCAACCCTCTCCATTACTTCTTTATTTGTAATTCTATCAGTCCATGATATTTTTAATACTGTGTGGTCTAACGAGAGTTCGAAAGTCTCGATTCTTTTTAAATTGCATGTTTTAAATGTCCAAGTCTTAGCTCCATATAACAATATTGAAAATATATAACATCGATTGGATTGATTCCAAGTTAGTTTGGAACAGTCTTCAGAATCTGATTTGGATCGGAAAAAGTAACAAAGTAAGTTAAGTCTAGGTGCCTGTGCACACTGGTATTCAAGGGAACAAAAAGCGGACCTACTTGCCAGGGGAGGGGAAAAAGAAACATTCATAGACCCAGAATCTGTAGTTGGCATAGCAAGAAGCACAGCCAAAACATTATCGGACTGGGTGGAACGGATGAAACGTAACCACTGGTACAAACAAGTAGGTCTTAAACACTTGAAGACTTTTGTACATGAACCTTCGAAGAAGAGATCCAAAGATCTACTAGATATGAATAAGAGTAATCTGATCTTTGTCGTATGCCTCCTATATCATCGCCTATAAGATCACACGCACAAAATCGAACTGGCAGGAAGTGCTAATTGTAGATTCTGTCGGGCTGATGATTGCCTCCCTTCGGGTCACCTTTATTTTTGTTCCGTTCTCTCCGACGTCCTCTTCACATATCTCTGAACCGCTCTCCACCGATCTGACGACCTAAGCATCCACGTTCTCCACCAGCACTGATACTGATTAAACCCTACTTCTTGGATCTCTCTCAAGCTAGCACCTCTCGGCTATATAGCTATCTCATACCAATAGAGTGTCTGAGACAGTGTCCGATATCTCACAGTTCAAGCATTTGTCATTTTCTGCCTTTCCAAATCTGTAAAGGTATGGACTAGTCCTTGGTCCTTGTCCTGTGAGCATCTGCATCAGGATGTAATCCAAACGCCGATGCCCGCAGTTGATCCATCTCCTCAGATTAGAAATCAGCAACTTCATCCACTGCGCCACCCTTCTCATCTCATCCTATTCCTCTTGCCACACCATAATGAACCCCTTCCTTTCTTAGGAGTAAGAAGAATAGAATAAGGAGTTTAAGAGTGAGAGAGAGAGAGAGTAACAGAATAAGGAGTCTTATCACCTCTTAGTGATCTAGGTAATGTTATGAATGATGGTAAACAAAGATCAAAATAGAAGAATATTATGCTCTAGGCTATCCAGACGATCTAGTTATAGTAGTTAGAGGTAAGCAAGATAGTATTATTGATGACTTTATACATGGTTTCTTAATATTGTTCTGAAGCTATTTTCTTGTGGCATCTTAAAGTAATTACTATTTAAATGGGAATAAGCCACAATTAAAGGTTAAAGTACGTTTATGTAATCTTTCGCGGATCATGGACAAGCTGGCTCTATGTAGAATGTTTTCCAACCTTCTAGTTACGTCCAGCATATTCAAGCAGAAGTTTGGAAAACATTCTACATAGAGCCAGCTTATCCATGATCCGCGAAAGATTACAATTGAAACGTCAATAATAAACGTACTTTAACCTTTAATTGTGGCTTATTTCCATTTAAATAGTAATTACTTATACATGAAGACTTGTAGATTTTTAATTGTATAACTGAAGTAGAATCAACCTCGCAAATATCTCCACTAAAGCAACAAGTGCTCTAAGCACTTTGTGTGCTCTAATCCACATATTATACTAATGGGTCCAAAGTACAGGAAGCAATAGATGTATGATTTCCCGGGTATATTACCAGAATATCAATAGTTATCGAAAATAGTCCTAGAATATTACAAGCATAATTGATTTTTGTGTTCAAGAATATCTGACAAAACGCCTCAATCGGGCCAAAAGTATTATTGTCTTTTGAAACATGAAGACTCTGCAACCTGCATGTCTGTAACAGCTTGAAACAGCAAATAACCCCTTAAGAAACTATCGAAGCTCAACAAAATAACTTTCTTATGGGTGTCAGCATTGTTAATAGTTAAAAAGCTGCATAGTGAAAGAAATCCGGAAATGGAAAAAGGAACTTGGTGTACCCTACACTGGGAAAGTGCCCGGCCAAAGGCAAGCAAAAAGGTGATTACAACATTCTGCTCACTACACAAAATTTCTCTTAGAGCTTCAAAAGAAAATTGAACTCAAAGTAATCATAAACTTCAAAGTAAAATTTGAAGTCTAAAATCTATAACCAATATTGTAATATTTTAAACTTGCTCTAGCAAACTAAAACAATTGCTATACAATTTTCTAAACAGACACAATTTTAATACTAATTAGTTTGAGCAGTGGTGTGTGTTTATTTTATATGAACGATTTCATCCTGTAAATTTTTATTGTTATTTATATAACTTTTTAATGAAATTGTAGTAAAATTAGTGAAATATTGAGTTGCCAAAATATCGGAATCGTTTTATCTTTCTTAATTGAAAATCACGTACAATTTGGCTTTATAGCGTTATTGCTATTAGATTTTAATTAAGCATTCTATAAATGGAGTTTTAATCTAAAAAAATTACTAATAAGTGTAATTTTTAAATGTAATACAGAATATATTGCTTAATAATATTGTTTTAAAAAAGAAAGAACTGTGTATTTTGAATTGCGTGCAAAGATATGTAAAAGTGCAGATTGATATGTTCAAAAACCATAAAACTTACTATTACCAACTCGAACAATTCTAAAACATAATTAATAACTTCCTAATACGTTTCACTAATCGCAGACCGGAAGAGAAGGGAATTCCTTAGAAAGTGCCTAATCGGCATGCACAACGAGAACGATCGAGAGCAACTGATTACGGGAACAAAACCGCCGATAAACCGCCAACTGCCACCAACCACAAGGGACCACCCCCGATAAAATATGACTTATTAGAGGTTGTTATCACAATATTTTCGTGTTTTTCAGTTGTTGCTCACTCACTCCGTGCTTATAATAATAAAAAATACACACAGAAACTAAACGTAGGTTTTATTTAGTTATTTTGATGCAAACAATTGCAATAAGGAAAAACCAAAAATTCATAAATATTTTAAAACTTGACGTTTATTGAAAAGTTTTGTAAAATAATTTGTATTAATAACTAAAGCTGACAGTTATTTTATGCGTTTTTAAAAGCTCTAGAATAAAGATAGTTTTTAATGAAAAGGGGCAAATTACTGTTTTAATGATGAGGACTAACGGAGATAGAAAAAGATCTTATCTCTTTAGTTGAAGGTCCACTTACTTGCTGAAGGTATTACATAAGAATTCACTTAAACCCTACAAAGTTTGTACGGTTTGTCCAGTTGTTGCAAGAATTAAATGAAGATAACTACGACCGTATATTACAGTTTAGTGAGGTAATGATAAATAAAATTGTAACTGACGAGAACTTCGTTAACAAAATATGTTTTTCCGACGAAGCAATATTTACTCTGCGTGGATATGTAAATCGCCAAAATTTAAAGTAATGGAGTGAGATAAATCCACACTGGATTCGTGAAAACATACTCAAAGACCACAAAAACTAATTGTATGGTCGGGTATAGTGGTACTCAGTTAATTGGGCCGTTTTTTATAGAAGGAAATTTAACCAACTTTTAAATTTAGAAGGAAATTTATGAAACGGTACTTAGAAATGAAATTATACCTGCCCTGAAAAACAAATTTGGAGCCATTTTCAATGAGCAATGGTTTCAGCAAGATGGAGCTCCAGCTCATTTTGTTGTAAATGTTCGGCTTTATTTAGATCAAACATTCCCCGGACGATGGATTGGTAGATTAGGTACTATTGAATGTTGCAGAGTTGTCATAGATGATGACTATCTATTTCACAGCCACTCAAATAAACATATGCCGGAGACTAGAAATTAATTTGGGCTTCGGTGCAAGAAAATCTAGATCTAGGTGAATATTTGCCCATCTTAGTGCTTGAGATAAAAAATTATTATATTATATGTTTAGTTGGTTTTGTGAAGAGGAACATAAAAAGTTTGGTTTAATCGTGTTCTACGGAGAGGTATATGCAGACCAACCTGCTCAAGTAGCTGAGGACACAAGCCTGTAGAATCAATTATGTCATAAAGCATCCTTGCATCTTTAATTAATCGTCGGTCATACAATGAGAGAATACCAAGTTAGGTGTCAATTTGATTACAATTTACTTGATTTAATTCAAAAGGTATACCCTCTTTATATGCTACATATTTCAAGAAATCGTGTTGGACTGTCTAGATTTTTGATATGTATATATTATAAGATAGGGACCATACACAAGAACAGACTCTAGATGAGGTCTAACCAAAGAACAATATAGTAATTTGATCACTTAAATATTCTGAAAGTCTTTAGTGCATCTTTTATAAAGCCAAGCATTTGTAAAGACTTGGAAATTATTGACATATAATGCTATTCAAATAAAAGTTAAGAGTCTAAATTATTTCCCAGATCTCGAATTTCGGTAACCCAGTCAACAAGAATGTTCTGTACATTATAATTATATTCCATAGGGTCTCTAGATTGTCCAAAAGAAACAGCGTGATACTTAAATGCGTTCAGGGCATTCAACACACCCCACTCACTTAACCGATCAAGATCATGTTGAAGATTAACACAATCTTCTGTATTATTGATAACTGTGTAGAACTTTAGATCGTTCGCAAAAAGAAGAGGTGATCTGTGCCAGAAGCAGTGGTGTATATCATTGATAAATATGTTAAATAATAGGGGCGCCAAATAAGACCTGGGTTACTCCTGAACGAACCTTAATCTCACTGGAAAAAAATCCCTGATACGCACCATCTGAACTTGGTCAATCAAGTATGTTCTCAGCCATCCAACAAGTTTACCATCAACACCCACTTTTTTAAGTTTATATATTTAAATACATATTATGGTTGACCCGATCAAAGGCCTTGGAGAAATCAGTGTATAGTGCATGTACCCTATAGCCCCTCTCCAAAACTGTTTCCGCTTTATTATATTTATTTAACAGAAGAGGCTTCCGCCTCTTCTGTTTAATAAATATAATTTCTGAAGCCTTCAGCTTTTAACAATTTACAGTTAGCCCTCGGCTGAGAAAAAGTCCGATAATCCAGATGTGATTTAGATAAAATATATCAACTATCAAGTCCTTCAACTCTGAAGAGGACCAAGAAGGGAATCTACGGTTTGAATATCTTTTTAGGGGGATAAATAATTATATAGCTATGTAAACTAAATCATAAAAAATATTTACAATTTGATTTAATGGGTTTCCTAAAAATAAATTATCCCAACGGAATTTATAGTCAGCCAACAATAGTCAGCCTACTTAAAGTCCCGATAGAAACCATCACTAACCAAACTACTATCATTGGGGCACCTTTTGGTTATCTTTATCTCAAATTCCAGGGATGGGTAGTGCATACTCCCCCATCCAAAGAGCTTTATCTGCCCTGGACACAGTTACATCAGTATAATCAACCAGCACCAAGTCGAGAATATTACCAGTTGCATTCACAATAGTGTTGGAGTGAAACAAATTGTGGTATGCACACATACCAGACACAACCTGTAAGGCTTCAACTTCAGACACTGTGCCAACTGGTAGAGGAATTGTTGTAGAGCACATACCATTTGAAAACCTTTCGCAGTTTGGTAAATTGAAGTCAGTAGCCAGATAATAGTGCGCAGATGGATAATCTTTGGCTCTTTGTTCTAAGGTTTCACAAAATATGGAATATTTGTCAAATGTAGACTTTGGTGGAAAATATGCTGTTCCTATAATAAACTGATTTGCACCTTCAGTCACCAAGAGTTAACTAGACCATCGCCAAAAAGTTGTTTATTAATTTGTAAATAGTTGTTTATAAAAATTTATGTTAATTAATTAAATTAACTTAAATAATTAAATTTAATTCGTATTAATTTCTAGAGAAACATTGAGAAATGTAATATACATATTCTATCATAGTTTAGGATACTGTCAAATTAACACCTGAGGACGTTCTGAACACTTGATTACGTAGACATTAATTTAGCAATGTAGTAAACTTTTAAAAATTATGTTTAAAAAAAAAAGTTAGAAACATCAAATTCTAAATCTTCCTTATCCCCATTAATATTCCTGATTTTTTTCCTCTCTCTGCATATGACTCTCCAAGCCTTTAAGTCCAAACTTTTCAATAGCCTCAATCAATTTTCCCATCTAATTTTGGCTTTCCCCTTGGTCTACATATCACTGATCTTCATTCAGTAATTTTGTAATAACTACTTCTGGATCTCTACATTCTAGGTGTCCCATTCATCTGTGATCTGTGTGCCTTAGTAAATTCGATGACTTTTATCCTTTCAAACTTTCGCCTTATTTTGTGGTTTCTAAATTCATCATTATCAATGTTTACTGGCCCTGCTATTATTCGCATTATTTTTCTCTCTAGGATCCTTAATGTTCATTCGTCTTTTTCTACTTAGCGCATTATTTCAGTATCATATATAACTACTGCTCTAATAGTCAAAAAAATAATTAGTTAATATAGTATATAAATAGTTAAAATAATTATAGCCAGAATGATTGCCAATATTCGGAACGAATAGGCACTGAAAGAAGAAGAAGCTCTAATGGTAGCCTGTAAATCAGCGGTGCCCAAACAGTTGATAATGATCGACTGGTCGATTTCGACAGCTTCTGGAATCGATCGCAAAAGAATTCAAAATTATTCTGCTCCTGAAACGTAGTCCCGAGTTAATACAAATATAAGTTTCCCCTCAACTAAGTATGGGGTTTCCGTGTATTCAAGAGTTGACTACACATAGCGTCAACGTCCAGTAGATCTGCTCTACAACTCAAAGTTATTGTGAGTACTTTTCGTTATATGTATTGTCAGCCAGTTATTTTAAGTTAATATAGTTACACAATAATACGAGAGGCTGGATATAGATGTAAATTTTCCTAAATTCTTTGTCATATCTTCTTCTTCAAGTGCCATCTCCTCGGCGGAGGTCGGCAATCATCATAGCTATTCGGACTTTTGAGACGGCTGCTCCGAAAAGTTCATTTGATGTACATCCGTACCACTCTCTCAGGTTGCGCAGCCATGACATTCTACGCCTCCCTATGCTTCTCTTTCCTTGGATCTTTCTCTGCATAATCAGTTGGAGTTCTCTCCACGTGTAATATGTCTGAGATATTCCAATTTTCTTGTTTTAATTGCATTTAAAATTTCTATTTCTTTATTCATCCTTCTCAGAACCTCTTTGTTTGTGACGTTTTCTCTCCGCGATATTTTCAGAATTCTTCTATACACCCACAGCTCGAATGATTCCAGTTTTTTCATTGATGTCGCATTCAAGGTCCAAGATTCCATTCAATAAAATAAAGTCGAAAAAACATAGCACCTCGCCAACCTAATTCTTAGTTCCAATTTTAAATCCCTTGTACTTGGAAATCCTCTGTACTCTTCTCATTTTGTTGAAATTTGCTCTAGCCTTTTCTATTCTGATTTTGATCTGAATGTAATCATTTGTGGAGTTAATCATTGTTCCCAGATATGCATATTTGTCCACTTGTTCGACGTTGGTTCAGTTTATTAGAAGATTCTCGTTATTTCTTTGAGTTTTCGATATCCTCATAAATTTCGTCTTCTTGACATTCATTATTAGACCATACTCTTTTCCATACTTCGCTATTCTGGTCACCAGTCTCTGAAGATCTTCAATATTTTTGGCTAAGATCAGTGTCGTCCGCATATCTAATGTTGTTAATGGGAACTCCATTTACCTTGATTCCAGCTGTTTCACCCTCAAGAGCGTTTTTCAGGATCTCTTCGGAGTAGGCATTAAAAAGAATTGGCGACAATACGTATCCCTGTCTCACTCCACATCTAATTTCAATTTGTTCTGACAGCTGTTCGTTAACACGTACTTTTGCTCGCTGTTTATAGTATAAATTTGATATGATCCTGAGGTCGATGTAGTCAATCTTCTTTGATTTCAGGACATTCATTAATTGTTTATGTCGTACTTTATCGAATGCTTTATTATAGTCAATAAAACATACGTATATATCTTGATTGACGTCCAGGCATCTTTGTATCAGTATATTAAGTGAAAAAAGAGCTTCACGCTTTCCTAGGCCTTTGCGAAAAACCAAATTGTGTATCATTAACGTCTATGTCCAGTTTGTGATATAATCCGTTATGGATGACTTTTAGTAGTAACTGTAGCACTAATAGCTGCATTACCTTGCGTTTTTATTTTTTTGGAGATAAATAAAAATCAACGTTAACCACTTTTTGGGTAATACGCCTGAACTATAAATTTGGTTCAAGAGTGTCACTAGAACATCAATGTGCTTCTCATCTAGAATTTTTAGGATTTCTATAGGAAGCATGTCAGGTCCAGGGCTTTTCCCACTCTTCATTGTTTTTAATGCGTGTAATATTTCTTCTTTTGTAATATATGGACCTATTTCTTCTAACGTAAGTTCTATGTGCTCCAGATCTCCTCTTTCATCATCGAACAATTCGTCGATATAGTCTGCCCACTTTCTCGTCCGTATGTGTTATAGTAGTCCCGTGTCTATCCAGAATTGCACGAGTGGGATTTTGTTTTCTTAGTCGTGCCAGTTCTTTAACTTCCTTGTGTAGGTTAAACAGATCATATTTATTTTAAAGGTCTTCGATCTCTTTGCATTTCTCTTCAAAGTATTTTTCTTTTGCCTGCTTTATCATCTTCCTGACCTCGTGGTTTATCTCTCTTTGTCATATATGAGATGTAAATTAATAATTTTAGTATAAGTCCCTATTAAGCATGTTTAATCGAAATGAATTAACGAAATAGTACATTTCTTGCATAACATTGTTGTGTATTTATCATTTAATTGCATAATTTGTTTTATTTGCACAGTTAATCTATTGCAAAGAGGACTTAGGTTAGTTCTCATGTTTTCTTATAATATATGATAACTTGATTGGTATATGTGTTATATTTAAATATTTTATCTGATTACTGAGTTTGATTATTTTTTATAGTTATTATATTTGATATAATTAATATGATATTTGACTACTTAACTTATGTTTTATGATTATGTTTTTTGAATATTTTGTGGTACCTCTGATATTTGATATTTTTGAATATATTTTGTTTTAGTGAATTTTTTATCTTTTATTTAATGATATTTACATTTTCTATTTCTTTAATATTGCTGCTGCATAGAATTAATGTACACAGCAATATAATCTAAGGACGTTTTGATGGTTAATAAAATAAACAGTTTAAACACCAGATACAACTAAACTGACATTAATTGGAAATTGGGGAACGTAAGTTAAGAAATAAAATAACAAGCAGATGAGAAAAATTGACAAACAGAAAAATAGTATACAGAATAACGAAATAAATAGTAAATTGAGCAAAAGATGAAGAAAGTAAGATCAAGAAAATAAAAATTAAAAAAGGGAAAATTTAATTGTTTTTCAAAACAAAATTTAAAGAATATATTTATCTCATGCTATTAATGTTTTATAACTTTTCAAATTTAAATTTAAATCTTAATCGTTTTTCGTAGCATTGCCAGTCACTGTTATTAAAAAACCAAGATTGCAGTACTTATTTCAAATAAAAAGGCAGTAAATCATAAAAAATCAAACAAAATGACAATTTCGCCTAAGAAATGGCGTGTTTGTGGTATAGACACGCGAACTAAAGATTTTAAACATAACATTAATGTATTACATCATTAGCCTCACGAAAATCGATCTCTTTTCGTCCTCTTCATTCTAAAATATGTCTGTTTGATGTTATAATATAAAGTTCGGGAACAACTTTAGCTTTATGGTTTTATTGCTAAGGTTGGAGCGATTAATAGCTTGGTTAAGAGCTTCAGTTTAATACAACTGCTAGTAAAATTATAGGAATTTGACGTTAAAGAAATATTTGTAATATTTGAACTAGGTTTATGAATATTTTAGCTATTATTTCGTAAGATTTCAATGTGTTTTTATCATATAGGTATCAACTCACAATAAAATATAACAAGATTCTAACTAACTACTAACCTCTAATAAAAATGGGGAACAGGAATTTATTCAATAATTCTTGTTGATTGTTCATTAAAAGTACTTTTTCTTTGAGGGACTTTTTCGTAAATTTGGGATTTGCTATCATGTTTACTCTCCTGTCGTGTTTTTATAGTATAAGTTGTTGTTCTTTAGGTGCTTTTTTCTTTGTGGAGCTTGGATATCATCATAGCTACTTAAATTTTGATCAGTAATAGCTTCAGGTCTCCTTATCCAATTTCTTTTTTTTTATTACTATCGATGTGTCTGAAAATAGGTTAACTGTTATAGTGGTGACTTTTTGTATGTTTTAAAAATAGTTTATTAGAGCTGCAGTGAAATCATCATCATCATCATCATCAGTAGCTCGACAACCCTTTCTGGGTCCTGGCTTGTTCTAGGATTTTCCGCCATTCTGTTCTGTTCCTTGCTTTGTTTTTCCAGTTGGTAATCTTAAGTGTTTTCAGATCTTGTTCCACTTGTTCCATGTATCTAAGTTTGGGTCTTCCCTTTGACCTTCTTCTATACTGGTGTTTGCCTCATAATATGTTTTGGTATTTCAGTCTCCTGCAGTGAAATCACTCTCTTAAATTTCGCAGACATAACATATTTCTTCTCCCTATAAGGTACATGTACCAAATGTACCAAATAAAGCTCATGATTTCACATAAACAATTTGAAAAAGTACCAAATTCTCTTGAAGTTAGTTAGATACTGGCATCTAGTGGACGAGACAACAACTGCTTCAGCAGCCATTATTGTGTTAGGCATTTTATTTTCATTTTTGTTACCGCAACCAAGGAAGCAAGGAAGTGTTATTATTATTATTTGCAAGGTATGTTACATCTGTTTACATCCATCTTTATTATAAACAATTTTGTACTTGTAAATTTGTATTTATGAGCAGAAAATTGTGTGTTTTAACATGGTAGTTTTATTTTTCTAAAACGGCGTATATTTACAAAGTTATTAACAACCCTCAAGTTTCAACTGCTGTTGAGCCGGTGGCTCCTAGTAAGGCCCACCCATAGCGTTCCAAACAAGGCCCGGGGGGGCATTATTCGGCATACTCCTGCTTTTGTGTACTATTAAATACAATTTGGAAATTAAGATCAAGTGTGCAGTTCAAATTACTAATTGGAAGAGCTAATTGGCAACACACTTTGGCAAAAGCCAAAAAAGGAAAAACATACAATAATACAAGTAAACTAATAAAAAAAATTAAATTGAATAAGCAATATTAAAACACACTTTTTTACAACCTATGATGGAAGTTAAATTATTTGTTCTGTTTATCCGGTAATTTACTTATACGTCTAAATAATTTTTCAAAAACTATAAAAATATAAGCATACAATTTAGGAGTGTGAATGTAGTTTTTTATTGAATCTTTTTATTTGTAGATGGATTCAAAGAAAAAACTTGCTAACTGGAGTGAGGATGATTTAAAAAAAGCGATGGGAGCTGTTAATGAAGTGATGTCAGTCAGAACTGCATTCAAAACTTACGGCATCCCCAGGCGTACGTTACGCAACCACGTAAGTAGCGGTGTAGCAACCAAGAAATTATAACGGAAACCTTGCTTGGAGGAAGCTCAAGAACGAGAACTTGTGTGCTGTTGGATTTCTTTGACTGAATCCATTAGCCGAGAAAGAGATCTTACTCAAAGAATTTTTCGGCTTGCTGAAGTTGGGTATCCACTTACAGCTAAAGTTCTCCGACGCAGTGTATTTGAGTTTTGCGAAAAAAATAATTTGCAGAATCCGTTTAATGAAGGAAAAGGTTTAGCTGGGCGCAACTGGCTCAAGTTATTCCTACTGAGGAACCCAGAGGTTGCCAGAAAGAAGGAGCAACATATGATTCCAGGAAGAGCACAAAATTGAAGTTTATTGTCTATAATCATTTCCAGAAATTAAAAAATATTTAAATATTTGACAAACCACAGCTCATCTATAATATGGATGAAAAGGGATGTCGCCTGTCTCTCCACAAGTCTCCTCAAGTTTGGCAAGGTCATTCCTCCAATGATCATTTTGTCAAAGCGACACAAGCCAGAATGGGAAGATTATTTGCCACCTGAAACAACGGTAGAAATGACAGAAAAGGGCTCAATGACTACATCGATTATTATCAAGTGGCTGTATCATTTTGACAAATATAAACCTGCAGGAGAAGTTCTGATTTTTGATGGAGCATCGTCACATTTAGATCCAGATATTTGTAGCGCTGCTGAAGGTCACAGCATTAGATTGTACTGCGTACCTAGCAATACGACTTATGAACTTTAGCTTATGGACAAGTCTGTATTTAAAACATTCGAGTCGTATTGGGATGACAAAGGCCAATTACATTGGTCGACAAATAAAGGGAAGAAAACAGAGCAATTAATAGACGGGTATTTGGAAAAATCTTCAGCAAGGTATGGCCAAAAGGTGCGTCCCCAGTTAATGTCATGTCTGGATTCCGAGCTACTGGAATTTATCCTTTTGATTTAGAATCTATTTCTGACTGTGCATTCGTTCCTTCTCAATTTTCACAGCGTCCTGATCCAAAAGAAGATATGCGAATGGGTCCCGAACCTGCTGAAGCATCAGCGAAACCAACAGTTTCCAATCAAAGGAGTTCACAAAAACACAGTCTTAACGGCGATGATGATAATAGCGACAATCCCGACGAACTCGACTATCGATCTAACATGAGACTGTGCAAAAAATGCAAAAAGTATGTTTATGAAGAATTTGTAGGGTTGACATCCAAAGACAAAGTGCCGAATTTCGTATGTCCATGGTGTAAGAAGTGATAGTATACCATTTATTAATTATATTAATGTTCATTAAATATTTGGTAAATCTTGTCATTGGTTTCATTGCCATTAACATGTTTCAGATATTAAAATTTTTTGGTGGGCCATATTAGGAACCAGGTATGGGCATTATTTAGAAGACGGGTTCCTAACAAGACCCTACTACAAAAGTTAATAGTTTATTTGATTATGATAATACTAATTATGAAATAATTTTATTTGTAATATTGTTCTAAAGCAATTTTCTTGTGGAATTTTAAAGTAATTACTATTTAAATGGGAATAAGCCACAATTAAAGGTTAAACTAAGTTTATTGACATTTCAATTTCCACTTCGGAAATCGTTCTCCTATCAAATTTTATTTGTAATATATTTTTTTATTACTAGAACTGAAGCATGTTACAAACTTTTTCCCGGCCTCCTATCTTCTAAGTATATTAAATAAAAAGGTAATAATTGTTAGGTGGGTCTTATTTGGTACACGTAGCTTACTTATTTTTCCTACAATCTGTCCTTAGTTGATATTTATTCTCCTCATAACATGTTCAATATATTCCAGTTTGCGACTTTTGATTATTAACACGTTAAACGCCACAATGCATAGTAAAAAAAGTTAAGTGGCCCAAGTTAAGTTGTTATTTATTTATTTATTTTGAATTATTTAAATTAAAGAGCGCGTATGCATCCCGCGGCCTCAAATAACGTTTGGGTTCAAATAGCTGTGTAATGCATACTTGCTTCTCGTATAGAACAAGAGTGAACCTGTCATAACTTGTTTATTTTATACGTTGCATTCCCAAATGAAAGTGATCCGGAAAGGAAAATACCAAAAATACAACGTAATTTACAAAATGTATCTTCAACATCACAAAAATAAAGAACGATCGCTTGCCGGATGATAAGTTCTTCAGAAGAGGATGACATTGTGATTGATCAAACTACACTCTTGATATGTAAGAACGTAGATGGACAGAACTTGAAAAATATTATATTCAGTGTTCAGAACTCGTGTATCAAACCAATAAATATGCAATACCAAGTTGAATATAGGTAGTCACGGTCCAAAAACTAGAAATAAAGAAATTTTTGGCTATTCTTGTGTGGATGTAATTGCAAAGATTACCAAAGTTCCTAAATATAAAATCCGTATCGAAATTTTTTTAATATCAGATGTTGCTATTTGCGTCTATATGAAGCCATGTTAGAGTTGCTTCCTAAGACAGAAAAGATTTATTTTCACTTTCAGAGCGACTGTGAATATCCGTCTCTTATGATCCCTATTAGGGTGAAATACGTATAAGCGGATACACAGTCGCACTGTACGTGAAATCAAATCTTAACTGTCTTTTCCTCTTCTTTTTTTTTCCATTCTTTCCTAAATATAGTTTGCACATAGATTACTAAAATAAAATACAAATTTGGTGGAATTTACAAATACAAACATAAAAAGAGTTGAGTAGGTATTTAAAATGGAGAATAACATAGGTGAAGTAGTAATTAAGTGGAAGGACAAACGCGAAGTGCTTATGCTGAGTACAAAGCATATTGCTAAAATGGTAGTCGTCCATCAAATAAGACGAATTGTTCAAAAGCCAGTTTTGGTTGTCGACTACAATAAGAGAAAGAAATTTATAGATATATCCAACCACATAAAGTTTAACTCTACAGAAATATAAAAATCAGTTAAATGGTATTATAAAATAGCGATTGAGGCCTATATAATTAACCAAAAAATAACCAACAGTAAAATGTCCATCACATGTTTCAAGGAAGAGGTGATTTGTCAACTGTTAGATTTCACTCTAGAGGAAATGTAAAGTCTGGTCAGAAGAAGATGTGTCATATATTACGCAAAAAATTCATCAAAGGATGGTAGAAAGTTTGCACAGACTAAAACTCCCTTTTCTTTTAAAAGTATTACCTGGTTTTGCACGAGAATTTTTCATACAGTAAATTTCACTACAAATTTGTTTAATATCATTAATTTCTCTGGATTTTGCAGCGCTTAAGTTAATAAGAGGTGCGAAGGGTTTTCGCCCTGTATCTCGTAAACTAGCAACACTACATAAAATTTTATGAAACATTATTTGTAGAAAAATAAGTTGTTTACAACTTTGTTTTAATTCATTGACAATTTCTAGGCGAGATAATATTGAGCTTAATTATGTTGTTTTCCAGCTATTGTTTTTTCATTTTCTTTGATGATCCAGGCTGCGGTTTAGGATCTAATTCAGTATTGAAGGTAAATATTTGTAAAAGAACGGAAGTTAGAATTGGCGTCATTGTGGGTAATTTATCTTCGAATTTTTCGATTAATTTTAATATTTTCATGATGTAACTGCAGCTTTCACCGTAACAATTGAAACACACTGTAGAGCATTTAAGGCTTACTTGTTGGCAACCACACACAGTTTCTTTCTTACTTTCACAGTTTCCCTTGCATCGGCAGAAAATTAATTTTAGAAGTTCGTGTGTTCGGGGGTGCTAGAGTTATGAAAGTTTTGATTGGTATTCAAATTTGTTCGTGCTTTTTCCAGCGCCAATCTTTAGGATCGCAGTGTTTCCTGGTGATAAACTCTAACGCTGTGGAAACGAGCTGCATCTAGTGTTGGCAAAAGCCATGATAAGTTAAATATAATTTTACTGACTGTCTTGGCGAATCGTTTGTATCTCATGCTGTTAATGAATAATCTTTATTTCCACCATATAAAAACGTTCACCAACGACAGTGGGCAAATATCGCTCCGCTTTCTCACTGAGAAATAATGCTGTTGCGCTAGCTAACTCAGGATGTTTCTGTAAAATTTTGATGAATTTAAGTTTGCCTATCTTGTATGCTACTAATGTTGTGTTGCATCCTGAAAAAGCATAGAGAAATAGCAAATTCTCTGCAATGATGTCGCCATATACAAAACCTGAAGGGCAGTATAATTAAAGCGACTTACACCTTTTTGAAGGTTTAAAAAAATTTTTCAAATTGGATAAACGAGCACGGAGCAAGACAAGAATGTCAATGTGACAGTCACAAAATTGTAGGCATGGAATGCAGCATAGACTGTATCTGCATCAGATTCAGCCTGGTATTATACACTAATATCCACTTCTGATAGAGCAGTGTTGAGAAGGTCTATTAAGTTTGTTTTATTCTTTTCATTACCAAGAAATTTATCATGGAATAATATTGGTACGGTACTCTTATTAAACTTTATCTCTGTCCATCGGTACCTTTTCATGCTACGCAAGCGCACGAGGTGGGGTAAATTTTGAGGTTGCAAAATGGGTCGATAATAAATAATAAATAAATAATAACGTAGGAATGTTAAGAAAAGAATAAATTGATTTAAAATGATAAAAAAATAATAAAAAACAAAGTCTAATGGTTCGTTCCAGAGAAAATCGTTCGTTCTAAAATCCAGAGAAATTAATGAAATTAAAAAAAATGTAGAGAAAATTATTCTATGAAAAAGCTTCTATGATATTGTTTTAATGTCATTTTGTTGTAAAAGTACCAGAAAAAAAGTTATAAGGCCAAAAAGAAAATTTTTATTTATTTTTGTTTATATCTTTTTTATTGTCCATTTTACGATTAAAACTAATAGAAATAAAGTTGGAGATAATTTAATTTGTTGTGAGAGTTGTAGTGAAAATTGAAAATATCTATGATTTGACATACGTGTTCTTTACTATGATAGTTAATAAACTACTGTAATAAAAGAGACATTTTTAAATTTCTAATCTGGTAGCAATTTGTGACAAAAACTCACAGAACAATAATTAAATGTAGAAGGCTCAAAAAATCTATAAAAAAAAATATTAAAAGATAGGTGTTCAATTTTTCACAGGCGAAAAAACCATGTGCTTTTCACTGTATTAATTTCTATCATTTTCTATCTCAATTTTAAAATCATTACTCTTCTCCAACCCTTCCTACTCTCACTTTAACCCCTTCTTCCTTCTTAGAGTGTCGTCTCCCCTTCGTAGGTTGGCAATCATAATGGCTATTTTTATTTTTGAACTTGCCGCTCTAAACAAATCAATTGATCTTTATTGATACCAGTCACGTAGATTATTCAACCATGAGTTCTGCCTTCGGCCAACAGATCTTGTTCCTTGAATCTTTCCCTGTATGATGAGTCTCATAATTTCATATTTTGGTTCCCTCATCACGTGGCCTAGGTATTCCAGTTTTCTGGTTTGTATAGTGGTGATTAGTTCTGTTTCTTTACCAACCCTCCAGTACTTCTTTATTTGTAATTCTACCAGTCCATGATATTTTTAATACTCTGCTGTATAACCAGAGTTCGGAAGCCTCGATTCTTTTTAAATTGCATTTTTTTAATGTCCAAGCCTCAGCTCCATATAATAACATTGAAAATATATAACAGCGAATGGTACGTAATCTGATCTCCAAAGTTAGATTTTTGCACATTAGGAGTGGCTTCATTCGTATAAATGCTGATCTGGCAATCTCTATTCGCCTGTTTATTTCTGCAGTATGATCATTGGTTTCATTGATCAAAGTTCCCAAGTACTGATATTTTTCTACTTGTTCTATCACGTTACCATTGATTGTCAATAGGTGATGTATATTTTGTGGTCTTTTTGTAATTAGCATGTACTTCGTTTTTTTAGCGTTTATAGTAATTCCCATCTCAGCACTATTCATACTTCTTAAGCTTTCGATAAGATGTTATAGATCTTCTATACTCGTTGCTAAGATCACAGTGTCGTCTGCATATCGTAAGTTGTTAATTAATTTTCCGTTAATGGTAACTCCCGCTTTGATATTATTGAGCTTGTTTTGGAAAATTTCTTCAGAATATAAGTTAAACAAAAGTGGCGATAAAACACATTCCTGTCTAACTCCTCTACAGATCTTCATTTCTTCTGTCTGTTGCCAATCAATTTGAAGTATGGCACTTTGGTTCCAATATAATGTTTGCACTATATTTATAATTTTACTGTCAATGCGCTTGTTCATAAGTATTGATATTAGTTTTTCATGTCTCACTTTATCGAAAGCTTTTTCGTAATCAACAAAGTACAAGTGTAGATCAACGTTCACACCCCGAAATCGCTGAATCAATATGTTGATGGCAAATAGTCCTTCTCGAGTACCCATTCCATTTCCGAACCCGAACTGCGTCTCGCTAATATCCTCCTCTAGCCTTTCGTATATTCTCTTATGTATTACTTTCAGCAGTACTTTTAAAGTATGACTCATGAGCATTCTTTTGCTGCTTGTTTTTTAGGGATGGTTATAAATGCTGACTTCAGCCACTCTTGTGGTATTATTCTCGTATTGTACACCGTGTTGAATAAATCTGCCAATACTTCCAAGTTATCCTCTTCCACTAGTTTTAACAGTTCTACTGGTATTTCATCTAATCCAGCTGCCTTATTTTCTTTAGAGTTTTTGATAGCATATTTGATTTCATCTATCGTGATCTTCTGTCTCTCTAAAGGATTTAATTCTTGTATTTTCTGCATTTTACCTCTTTCATCTTGGAAAAGTTCTCTAACGTACTCCTCCCATCGTCTTAATTTCTCTGGTAAATCTATTAGTAGTACTCCTTTTTTGACTTTTATGTGTCCTTGCTGTCTATTTCGACCCATTCCAGTCACTTCTCTTATTTTTTTGTGCATATTTCTCATATCATATTTTGTTTCTAGTTCTTCTATCTCTTTACATTGTTTCATCAAATAGATTTCCTTAGCTGTTTTGATTTTTTCCTTAATTATTCGTTGTATTTCTTTATACTTCTGTAGATCTTTTCCTTTATATTTCCTACTTTCTTCCATCTGTAATAGTATTTCTTCTGCCATCCACTGTTTTTTAGCCTCTGACCTATGTTGTATGAAGCTTTCCTGAGCTGGTTTCAGTAATGTGTTTTTTATATTATACCACTTTTTATTTACGTCCATAATTTGTTTGTTGTCAGTTAGTGTTTTTTGCATATTAACATTAACATTATTTTTTAATTCGTTTTTTATTTCTTCGTTTTTTAGTATTCTTACATTAATTTTTGGTCGTTGTTTTCTGAGTTTAACTCTTTTTAATTTTATTTTCACGTCAGCGACTAACGGATTGTGGTCTGAATTAACATCTGCTCCAGGTTTTTATATCTGCTATTTACGAGTATAAAGTCTATCTGGTTTCTGACAATGTGGTTGTTTTTTGTATGTGAAGGAGACGTCCATGTATATAGTCTTCTCTTCAACCCCACTCCTTTAGAAATACAGACAGTTTTTAAATAGCAGACAAAAACACTCTCTCTCTCTCTCTCGACAGTTGACTACCACTAGCAATAGACGTAATCTCTTGACTGTTGACTTTTGCTAGCAACAGACGTCCTCTCTCTCGACTGTTGACTGTCACTAGTAACAGACATGCCCTCTCTCTCTCTCTCTCTCTCTTTCTCTCTTTCTCTCTTTCTCTCTTTCTCTCTCTAATAGTTACGCGAAAAATACCACGAATCCTCTTTTGAATCTCAGAGACAACAAACGCAAATATGCTCTATCTCTTGATCTTAGTGTTAGTACCGTGAGGCACGTGTTTAGAAACCGGTAAAGACAGCTCCCCCCATACGAGGAACAACCGCAAGTGAAAGTCTGTAAATACCGCGATTGTGTGTGAAACAGCAGTATTGGTAAGACTTTTTATAAACTTGATTTGGCTAGTATCTATATAATCCTTTACTACTCAATTATTTTAAACCAGCCCTACTTAATACAGTCCTCATACACTGAAATTAGATATATTAATAATTTTACATATGTAGGGGAGACCGGGGAGAGTTCGGACCATTTTTAAAAATTAATTTTTATTAGAAAAGTGTATTGATATATTTACCTTTTAAAGTAGTTAACTTAAGCTTCCAAGGTTCAGGCATAACCAATCAAGAGCAGAATATATCAAATCAATAAATTAACAACAAAAATAAAAAAATATTGCAGGGGGTCATTTGTCCGAAGTCTCCCCAGAAACGGGGAGACTTCGGACTAGGAACTGGGAGACTTCGGACAGTACTGGGAGACTTCGGACAGTACAACATATGTTACTTATAAAAATGTATTTAAAAAAAATAGACATGTTTAGATATTAAAAAATTAATGCAATGAATAATCTTCTAAATCTGTATTAAAATAGATCATATTTTCATATCTTTGACGTGTATCTTTCAAGGGCTTCGGTAAAATACATTTTATGTCTTCAAATATAACAAAAGCATCTTCTTCAGTGGAGATAAACCGATTAGAAGTGGCATGTTTTTTATAAAATTTTACGTCGTATCCTTTTATCTGTTTTTCCTGAATTTCTGCAACATAGTGCCGAAATGTAGCTGGTGTTTTTCCATAAACTCTGGCAATTATAAACTGACCATTTGCAATATTTGTTTCTTCTGTATCCACTTCGTCATCTTGCTCTATGAAGTCAGAGGATTTTTCATTGCTCATTATGTCTTCAGAGGAAGAAGAAGAAGATGTTTCAACAATTTTTTTAGTGACTTTCTGTCTTTTTTTAGGATTTACTTTCCTTGTAACAGATCGTTTTAGTTTCCTGTTGGCAATTTCGTCTTTTTCTGGAGTATCCGTGGCAATGATACATTTGCCCTTAGGCCTCCCTCTATTTGATGTTTTACGTTCTGGCGCCTTGGGAAACGGTCTAACCATTTCTGGAGAAATGATGTTTGGAGAAGTTGAGTGACTCGGAGAAACTAAAACTTTGCTTGGCCCCGGTTTGGACAAGCTATCAAAATCTCTTTTTCCGAGTTCCGGTTCTGTAGTAGGCATTGGTCTATCTGTCACGTAAGAAGATAAGAACTCTTCTTCTCCGAATATATTCCTGTCAAAAGGCCAAATACCTGTACACTTGAAACCACTTTTAATATTAACTGGATTGGCAGCTCTGTCCCAAGCAGAAGAACAAATAGCAGGCAAGTCATATATAGAAAGTGTCTGACCAGGATTAGACAACATCCAGGAATTAGCACCATCATTAAAAAACTTTTTGAAAGGACCAAACACTGTTCGGTCCAAAGGTTGTAACTTATTAGAAGTATGAGGTGGTAGTGTCAAAACAGTAATTCCATTTTCTTTGCAGTAATCAAGTCCCTCCACTGAGAGATGGGACTCGTGGTTATCCATGATTAGTAAAATTTTATTAGTATTAGAGCAGAGTGTATTTTTGACAACATGTTTAAGTACTTTCAAAAAATTATCACTTGTCATCCATCCTGAAGGAGATACTAATCCTAAAGCAACTTGAGGAACCCCTTTCATCATGCGGTTTTCATCAAAACGTTGCCGTGGGAATACCCATATAGGAGGCAATGCTTTTCCATCAGCAGAAATTATGCCCACTTGTGTAACTAATTCTCCACGTTCACGTGAGGTCACCTGCCCTATTTGATGTTGACCTTTTCTTCCAATTATTTTAGGTACACGCTGAACTGTAGTAACCCCAGTCTAAAAAATAAGTGATATTAATTATCAAAATAACTAAACAAAATTGTTAATTGACTCACTTCATCTAAATTGAAAATCGCTGAAGATCCAAAAGAATGACGACGTAAAACTTCTTCTAATTTATTTTGAAACGTCTCAACAGTAACTTTGTTAAAACTCGTCATTCTAGCGAGACTAGTGGCTTCAGGTGTTCTAATAGATAGTACAGGATGACGTTTCATGAAACCTGAAAACCAGTCTGTTCCAGCTTCTTCATTTTCGCTCCATGTAGTAGGCATTTTAACATGGTTTTTCTTGGCAAATTCAAAAGCTAAACGTCTTGCAGCTTTAGGCGTTAGTCCATGAAACATGGAAGAACAATCTAATAAATATTTTTCAAGCATTTTTTCCATTATATCGGTAAACACTTGAGATTGCTTGAAATTTGGAGAGAATGTTACGTTGTCTATACCCACAGCTCTAGCTTTCTTTATGTAATCTAGAAGACTAGATTTAGGAACGCCGTAGGTTTTGGCGCTATTCCGAATGCTCAATTTGCCGTCAAGCACCTCTGATGTGGCATTTTTCATAGTGTCTGCAGAAAATTGTCGTTCTGTTACCCTTGTATATGTACGGGGCATTATGAGCTGTAAGAGAAAAATAGAATAACTACAGATCAGGGGAGACTTCGGACACACAGGGGAGAGTTCGGACACTGTGTCCGAACTCTCCCCTAATGCAAACATTGGTAATACAATGGGTTTATAAAAAAACTTACCTAAATATTGCAACAACATAAACGCAAATTAATGAAATAAGTATAGTAGATTACAGCACCAAAGTTTTATACGTGGTAAGTCTATGTATTTTAAAATATATCTTCTGGATTGCACCGATATTTTTAGAACAAAACTCGACAAAACACTTCACAATAGATAACTCTGTGACTACGACCGAAATCACAGCTGTCAATACATAACCTATAATTATGTACAAATAAGGTTGTGTTTACCAAATGACAACAGTGCATCTTCAAAAATGTGCGAAATTCAAATGTGTCCGATGTCTCCCTGTGTCCGAACTCTCCCCGGTCTCCCCTACATCTTTTTTTGTACAATAGGCATATAATATGTTACATATATCAAATAAACGAAGAGAACTTTGTTCTCCACAAAACACTGCAAAATCAAAAAGTATTACCAAGATGACCTCTTCGAAGTTCATGCCAAACCACAAAGTCGTAATCTGTCTAGTACAGTAACCATATGCTCAGTCTTTAGGTGTCAATATTAAACTGTATATTTCTGTACCTATACTTATTGATACACAATACACATAAATGCAGTGGAACTATCTACGCATAAAATTGGTTATTACACATTAAGAAGAAGAAATAAACGAAATGCCTAGATTTAAGACAGAAACAAAATAGGTTTATTAGTGAGATCGTATTAAAAACCTATATAAACGGTTACACTTTGGGACGTTATTTTAAATTAAAATAATATTCTCTGTTCCTTTTCTATAACCAAAATACACCACGTTTTACCTTGACCTACCTAAAGTGCGTATAAATCGATGAGTTTTGTTATTTTCTTTTGAATTATCGCTGCTTTCTTTATTATATATTAAAATTGAGCAGTTCCTCCAACAAAACTAATCTTTCAGGATATTAAAATTTATTTTTAGAATAAAAATGTCCTTAACATCGTTTTTTGAGTCATATCTATAGAGAAAGTAGGTTTTATATTTTTATTTTAGGTAAATTTAATAAAACTGATAACATTTACTAAATAAGCGTTTTTCTAAAAATTCAAATACCTATAACATACTAGGGAAAAATATTTTCATGATTGCAATCATGTCTAAATTTTGTTGGCGCAGTATTCCTAGTTTTTTAAAACTTTGGCGAAGAAGTCTGGTATCTAAATATCCGTGGGAATAACCCACCATTATAAAAAGCAAATTATAAAAACATTGTATGTATTAGGCAAGAGCGGATCCAGAGAGGGGGCCATGGGAGCCATCACCCCTTCAAATACATATCCTAGCCACGAGAAAAATGTTTTTAGTTTTAAGGGTAGTAGAGGTTATGCTGAAAAAGTAGCTCCTTCATTGATATGCCGCAGAAGTTTTTGCAGTATTTCCAGAGTAAAAAATTTTTGGAACGACTGAAATATATTTTCTACTTTTCCTTTGTGTCAAAGTCCTGGTTGCTCACAAAAAATGTTTGGTGCAGCTCGCCGCATAGTGCGTGGTGGGTGGGCTAAGTAGATTCTTTCTGACTTTGATTTATACATGTGAGGTGTCACAGTTTTCATCAATTGTGTCGAAACTGGAACTATTTTCGGTTTAATTTTCAATGTCGTCTTCTTCGATTAACACTTCAATATGGTATTTTCACTCACGGCTGAGTCACTCTTTTCTGAACTAATGTCTGACCGAACCTAAAAATCAGAAAAGTTCCACCACTTCTTCTAATTCTTTTTGTATTAAATATTTATTCACTTTCAGTTTTCTTTTCACATACACACTATATAAAAAGTGATTCAAAATGCGCTAAATCAACGGCTAAACAAAACAGAAGCGCGAGATAACAACACAACATGGCAGAGGCAATTCAAATGCTTTACGGAGGTCAACAAATATGAGATGGGTCTCTTGATTAGTTGCTAATTTTTTTCGATTAGTTGTTTTAGACAGAAGACATTATCTGTGCAAGTAATTCCGGCGCGGAAACCGGCCTGTTCTTCTTCTTCTTGTTCCCTATACTCTATCTCAATGAGATTTCTAAGAATGCGTCCGTACACCCGGCTTAGTTTACTAGTTACCGATATTCCTCTGTAATTTGAGCATTCCAACTTATTTCCTTTTTTATGGATGGAAGAAATATAAGCTACTTTCCATAGACTGGGTGGTGTGATACCGTTTATATATTTGTTCATACACCAAGTAAGTGCTAGAAAGAGTTTATCTGTGCCACATTTTATTAACTCGGCTGGAATGTTTTCTGGGCTCTATCATTTTTTAGTTCAGTTACAGCTTTCTTCACCATATCAACTCCCACTACTATCTCTTCGCCTTCAACGAATACTTCCGTTGGTGATTGTGTGGTATATTCTGCTCTACTTTCCTTAGTTATTTATATTCCTCCGTAAAGTTTTTATAAATGTAAGAGGAAATGAATTAAATTATAAAAATGCTAATTATGGCATCTAATAGCGCAGTAGTATGCCGACAACTACTAATCAATTCAGATTTTTAGGAACAAAAGTATTTAGAAAATCGTATTTAATACAATGTTATCGATACTTTTTAACCCCCCCCCCCTTCCCCCTCACTTGCTCCTTCTAGGGTTACGGAGTGATTTTGTGTGATATTATGTGAGAGCTGGTGGTAGTGGTGGAGTCGGTACTTTTCTCGAAAGTCGAATTGGAAATTTGATATTATGTTCTTTTTATAAATTCTGAGTCTATGTTTGAGAAACCTCTCGAAAACTATCAAGAAGGTTTAGAAGATATATCGGCCTGTACGAATCGAGTTTTGCCCTGCTTTGGGTGGATAAGCACTGGGGATGTTGTCAGGACCCGGTGTATTGGTTTTATCGATTTGGTAGATAATTTTCATAAAAAGTATATCCACGCATACAATGGGAGCATGTCCATAATATGAATTTCTTGTGGATCGTGAAGTTTACAAGTATATCTTGGAACAAATCTAGAGTAATCTGGAGTGACAAAAGATATTTTGCAGTTGTGTTCTGAAGACCTTCTGAAGATCTTAAGATTTGGTTATCCACACCGCTAGATGTGAGAGATATAAATTAAATAAGATATATTTTATATATCCATCGGAGTTAAAGCATGGAGAAGAGTTGCCAGAGACAGGGGCGAATGGAAGATTGTTCTGAAGAAGGCTTTGGCTCAAAACGAGCTGTAATGCCACTGATGATGGTGATATTTTAGTAATACTCGGTGCCGATCCTAGAAAGTCGGCCGTTCGCGTACAAAAACCTAATGTGTCGTGAGAAGCCGTCAGTGAGAAAATGCAATCTTCTAACAAAAAGTATTTAGGCATAAACATGATGAAACGAAATTATATAAATCAGTCCTTCTACAAAGACTACGTAATAGTCATAATAATTATTTATAAACTAACTTTTCTGAACTTCTGCGAAGCAAATTTTTAACAATTTCTGTGATATCAATTTTTTCAAGAATTCGGATTCTACAGAGATGATAGAAAAATCTATCTTATTTCTTAAGCGATTTTTAATATTTTTTAATTTACTGAAACTTCTTTGGCGTGAAATCAAAGACACGGGCAAGGTTAAAAAAATTCTTAATGTCAGAGCAAAATTTGGAAAACAGGGAATGAGATAATTTTTGACTATAATTTCCAATATTTCAGTTCGCTGTTTTTCACATAGAAAAATATCTTTGAATGAAATTATTTCATTAAAGAGTTGTTTATCATCTATATCTTTTACGATTATTTCTTCCTCTTGTAGGTACCTGAAATCCTGTAACACATACAGAAAGCAGATAAGGCATATATTTCATTTCCCGAGGAGATGGAGTGTTCAAAAATTACAAAATAGAAATCAGTTTAAAACTGCTGGCCGAGATTTGAAACGGGTTCATCACTGTCCTCGTAATAAAATCGACGGACCTTTATTCTTAGGCTTCGAGATGATTTCTTCAGATTCAAATTCAGAATCAATACCTAAATGTCTAGCAAGCATTGTTGCTGATTCGACAAATATTTTTAAATTATCATCAGATCTTTGGAATTACAAATATTTTTTAAGATTATCTAAACATTGAATGCATTTTGCGATATTTTATTTAGAATTTTGAAACATTTTACTGAAGACATCAATTATTCTTGATAATGAATCATGCCAAATACAACTAAACCCAAAAATATAAATATTTTTAGACTTTTAATTACTGATTTATCACCCATTTTTGTTTTCTTGTCCATGGTGGGATCTTCAATTAAAGCATTTGCATTTGATACGACTTTTCCACCTTGTTTCGCTTAACGGTTTTAAAGTTATACTTTTCATGTACTCTTTTAATAAATCCCATCGATATGAAGATGCAGAAAAATAATTATAAACCTCTTGTACCATATCAAAAAAAAAACAGAAATTGCACCACTAGACCTAGCAGCATAACGACGACGAGATTCAATGTATGAGCCGCACACGGCACGTATACTTCTCTAGAATCCATATCAATAATCCGTTTCTGAAGCCCTATACTTTTCTCTTTCAAATTCGATCCATTGTCGTACCCCTGAGCTCATACTTTTTTAATTTCGAGCTACAGGCTAGGTACTAGCTTCTCTAACAGAAAATTGCACCGGCCTTCTCCAGTGGTATTAGTTACTGAAAAAAATTCTGGAAAAATTTCTAAAATTACCTTATCATCACCACCATCAGTAGTGTTCACACATCTAATTACAAACGTATTTTTTCTATGTGACTAATATCTAATGTAAAGTCGAGAATTATAGCATAGTATTTGGCTTTTTTAACAATACGTGTTGTCTCATTTAAGTACGAATTGATTCGGCTAAAATATTGATTATCTCATTTTGAAAATGCTGCCTCCAGTAATGTGGAATATGGATTTTGTTATCGTTGCATTTGCTGACATTATTAAGGTGTTCTGAAATAACTTGATTGATTTTTACCAACTTCTTCACTACCTTCACTGATCTGCGAGCCGACCGTGCCATTGTTTATACTGTTGTTTATACTTGTATAAACCGTATATATATGTATAAACCGTATATATATATGTTGTGGCCGTGTCCTTGTAATTCCTTAATGTAATGTCACAGTATTATACTGTGGTAATGTAATGTGTGTAATTTCTCAAGTCCGTGCCACAGTCAAATACTTGATCAAATTACTTTGACCAACCAAAAAATTGAGAGTTTATGACAAACCTATTATGTTTAACTTTTTCATTCTCTTGTCTTAAATTTTTTATTTCTTTGTCGAAGACAAAGACAAAGAAAACGTCGTTTTGGATAACGCGTCATACCACTAGCGCAAATTTAATTTTCCGAAAAAAATGTGGAACAAAAGGCAAATCAAGGATTGGCTAATCGAAAAGAACATTTTCTTCGAGGAAGATTGCCTAAAAAAGGAATTACTGGATACTGCGGCTGTACTTAGAGATGACTACGACAAGTACAAAATTGAAACTAGTGCGGAAAAATATGACGTTAAGATTTTAAAAATGCCGCCTTACCATCGCGAGCTGAACACGATTGAGGTGGTGTGGAGTCAAGTGAAAAAGCATGTGGCTTCAAACAACGTCGATTTTAAAGAAAAAACGGTAGAACGGTTAATAGAAGAAGCTTACCAACGCGTATCCAAAGAGCAATGGCATAATTATATGAACCACGTCAAGAAAGTAGAGGAAAAAATGTTTGCAGTGGACAATTTGCAGGAAGATGGTGATAATTAATATAGGAGATGATTCTGAGGATGAGGACGATTTAGATATGGATTGCGATTAGTATTAATTAACGAGAAATATCTCAGATTTAATGCTTATTTGATTTTTTAGTACTGTACATACAGTACATTTTGAATGATCTTGTGTATTTTATGTATATATATTTATCGTGTCGTATAGGGAAAACTACTTGTAATTTGTTTTGTATATATGTATATAAGTATTTACGAGGTATTAAATATTTTATGTATACAGTTTGAAGTAATTGGGTAGTCTCCAAAAAGGGTTTGCTGCAGGCAAACTAATGCCTCGCGATCATGCAAAATATAATTGACTATTTCAAATTCTCTACTATAGAAACTGCAGCTTAAGTCTCCACAAAACATCATTATATGCAGGTGTTCTTTGACTGACGGACGTCCAATAAGAAAGCTTGTTATGACTCCCTCTGATTCGTGTTTGTTTTCCGCAGTTTTTCAGCGCTATTATCGCATATCCGTCCGATATATATTTTACCATGTGCTTGACCGCAGTGAGAAAATTTTCCAGTGAGAATTAGTGTCTTCAGATCCAGGTCGTCTTTTGTTAGTCATAGATGGTGCTTTCTGGTACCTCTTTTTATTACGGTTGGCTCTAGAGCGAGGTAACCCATGCCAGTATGACATTATGTTCCGCCTCACTAGCCTTTTCACTTTGACCTTTTCAAGAGCCTCCATGATCGCTTGTTTATCTGTCATATATTAATCCGCTTCAGTTGCAAACCGTTCATGCTAATTTCTTTTGCACATTGCAAGATTGCATAAATCACTGCCTGAAATTTAGAGTTATATTCTCCCAGTGAAATCGAAATACATTCGATATTCGAATAAATCATATTTCAATCGCTAATGAGTATTCCTAAGACCTTTATGCAGTTTTAGACCCGTCTATGTATCAGGTCAGGCATACGTAACATACATTTGTTATGTATGTTAGGTATCTAGGTACCATATGGTCAGAGGTCACCATCAATTTGAAATTTCTGTCAATAATATCCCATCCTGACCTCCCCTTATGATGATGTGAAAAGGAGAGAAGTCTAATAGGGCCTTCATAGCTGCTGTTGGTGTGTCCCTCTGATTTCATTGCATGCAAATCTTTGCTTTTGCTTAGTTTGATGTTGGCACAAGTAAGCTACTCGTCTAATATTACTCCAAGGTATTTTAATTTGAACCTTTCAGGCTTAAAGGACCTAATTTTTCTAAATTTCATGATGTTACGTATTTCCGTGTTTTTGGTATGTACCTATCCCAGTCCTTAGCCTGTAGTATCATCAATAATACTCATTTTATTTTGTGCCGATCTACCACTTTTTTGCCACATGTCAATTTTCCTTAGACCCGTAAGTTATGGTCTCCAGTCCAGTTGAATCCAGTGATATCAGTTTGTTTTAGACTCGAGAAAGTGCACCCTGAAAAGTTCTTTCAGGGTATCTTCACCATTCTAAGTATATTCACCTGATTCTTTTTGAAGTGAAGGTATACTTCTCTTAGGATCCTCGGATAAAGCTTTGAAATTTCTGCAGTCGGTTATATTTCCTCGCGATGCCTTCTACACAATTCTCTTTTTGCCCTTGTCAGTTTCTCATTATATTCAACCAAAACTTTACAATAATCATCCCACGCACCTGAAGCATGAACTTTTGGCGAAATTAAATTTTCATTTGACTTCTGTCCTTTAATTTACAATGTTATTATTCCATGGTAACCACAGCCAAAATCGAAGACCTCGGCCACATCATGAGAAATAACGAAAGATATGAATTCTGCATTTAAATTTACAAGGAAAAGTAGAACGAAATAGAGGACCAGGAAGGCGAAATATTTCCTGGCTGAAAAATCTACATACATGGTTCAACACAACAACCACAAATCTTTTCAGAGCAGCAGTGTACAAAGTACAGATTGTCATTATGGTTGCCAACATCCGAAACAGATAGGCATAGGCACTACAAGATTATTTTATCAACACTTTCCTGTTGAAACTCTTCACTATCTCCAGGCAATTGACTTTGAACACTTACATGACAAACTCTTGAAATTGTTCAGCAGCCATGTATAGGTAAAGTGTGTGGCTTATCTTCCTTTTAACTCTGCCTAAGAAATATTCCAGGGCTACTTAAAATTATGGAGTTTGTTTTACGGGGGTTACAATACTTTTCCTTGATTATCTGAACAAGACACCTTATCTGTCACAAGGCATTTGTTCAACAGTAGTTTTAGCTACGTGAGTAGCCAATGTTATATCAATTACCTCATGGCATTGAGAAGTTATTCCTATGTTTAGTCTAAATCAGACTCCATAACGAACATTCCATACCCAAAATGGTAACATATTAAGTCTTTTAGTTGTGTTTATACTGCCCCAGGTCATATGGTGCACATTTGCATTTATCCTGCAATCTATCACAAGCTGTTTCACCTCTAGATCATCATATGAAACGTATGCTAATCCGAAAATTACCTCTTTCATACTCCCTCCCTTTATAATATTCATCTTTACCGTCATTAAATCCCTGACAGAATTTAATCAACAATATTTTAATACAGTGTTTTGCTATTATATAATTCCTTGAAATGAGAAATCTGCTGTATATAAGCCTTCCATCAACAATCGATAGACCTGTATTTGGCCTTGATAAACTCATGGGTCATATATCAAAGTTACATTGAACCTTCTCATAGAAACATTAAGCTGCTTTACTATACTGGAGGTTCACCTGTATTAAAGCTACTGAGATCTCTGATGATTTTGAAGGATATCCTTCCACCTATGTAATATGCCTTGATGCTTTGTAGGAAACTCTTAAAGACTAGGATTGGCACAACCTCCCAATCTTCTGATTTTTCAACAACCTCTTCTGTCTTGAGATTTTGATTTTGTTTGTTAGGTGCATCCTGATAATTGCTTTGTCAGTATCTTTCTTGGGGGACTGATTGAGGACCATGGGGCACATAGGAACTTTGTGATCAGACTTCCCTCCACAGCCTTCACCATATCAACAGCCCATTTTTTGGTATATTGATTGGCACA
Source organism: Diabrotica undecimpunctata (assembly GCF_040954645.1). Taxonomy (NCBI): domain Eukaryota; kingdom Metazoa; phylum Arthropoda; class Insecta; order Coleoptera; family Chrysomelidae; genus Diabrotica; species Diabrotica undecimpunctata. The sequence continues at coordinate 161,667,820 of NC_092803.1, forward strand.
GTTTACCCATAGAGTCTCTGTGCTAAATGTTATTTTATGCAACTATAGATGTTTATTGAGACTTCCACTGCTTGTTGATGATCAGTGGTCCAGTTTGTTGATGATCAGATCTGAGCTTGATCTATAAGGATGGTATCTATGTACTAAAGCCTTCTTGAATACTTTTGTGATATTCCTCTATGATCTAGTCTCTAGCTTTTACCAGTTCTGCTGTTGTAGTTTTTGGTGGATTTTTTTATTCACATCCCAGTAGCTATTTTTGACTTTACTAAGCCTCTGCTGAGCATCAGATAGGCCTTTTTTAATTGACTCTATTCCTCTTGGGTCATTCTCTCAAAAAATATTATTAACTAGTACTTAGTAAGAGTTCATTTATTCCTCCAGTTCTTCACAAAGGCAATCATTCTTGTAAAATGCTGTATGATTATGATACATACTACATGTTATAATTTTTACATTCAATAAAAAAATGCAAACCCTACACACTAGTTTTACAATTTATACACACACTAACATTTTATCAATCCATATATACTATTCCATGTTTATATTTTATTTCTAGAAAATCATTATGTACATTATAACCATAAATATGTTTATCTAGTATCAAAAACAATAAAGAAATTGATACAGCAAATTACAAAATTACAGAACAATTTGCATAACATCAATCTTCTACTTATTGCTCTAAATAACTTTACTATCTAATACATTCAAATATTAAAAGAAATGAACAAATAGTAATACTTTTAAAAGTTTTTTGAAACTACTTGTTTTTCTCAGCCAATTTAGAGCTGATCATATCTTTAAATTGTCCTAATATTAAATTTTCTCTCTTTTGTCTCTCCTCTTTACTGAACATAGCCAATGCTCGCTTTTCATCAGCAGAATAAATTTGGTTTTCCTTTCTAATACGTACAGCCTCCATTCTTCTGTGTCTAGAACCAGACATAACATAGCCAACTGACTCATAGGAAGCTATTTCATTTGATGTTAAACCAATTTCACCTCTCCTGGGTATACGCTTACCTAGAAGAAAAAATATTTTGTGGTAAAAAAGAATATGACACTTAAATCATTAAAGTTCAATTTGGTATTATATTACATGATTACTTTAGTCTATTAATATTTAATAAATACCTTCAGCAACATATGCAGCCATTGCAGCACCTTCACCAGGCAGTAAAGCTTTACCCATCTCCTTATGAGTAAGAGTAGCATGTGCTTTCTGAGAAGGTCCTACTGTGGATTCTTCATTATCATCAGACAGGTAATCATTTTTCACTGCTGCAGGTTTCTCTACCCATTGCTCAGTTTCGGAATCACTATTACTACTACTACTGCTAACTTTTTTCTTCTTTTTCTTCTTCTCCTTCTTATGTTTCTTTTCCTTCTTTGACTTCTTCTCTTTCTTCTTCCGTTTCTTTTTGTGTTTTTTCACAGCTGTGTCTTTTTCTTCATTTTTTATAAGTTCTTCTTCAGAATTCAGGTCTTCTGGTTCTGGTGACTTTCCCCAAATATTTGGACAATCTCTGACACCCAATATTTCTCGTTGTAGTCTGCGGGACTCCATAAAATCGTCTTCATTAAATTTTTTACTAATATCCTTGGATCTATAACCAAATCCATGATGTTTTCTATCATGTTTGTCATCATGAGTGTGATTTTTATGGGGGGATCTTGATCTAGATTTGGGGGACCTGTGTTTTTTCGTTCCACGCTTTGTAGAAGGCGACCGAGATCTTCTTTTCACTCTATCATGTGAACCCATCTAATAATATTTATTTATACATTTAACTCATTTTTTCTCATTACCAAAACAAATTCTATTATTATGACATATAGACATATATGACATTTGAAGTTTAAACGGGTGATCATTTCAATATATTTCTTCTTTTAAGTTATCGTCAAAAATATCCATAACCAAAAGGATTACATACATTTAATTTTTGTTTCCATTCTCAATTAAATCTATTGTTGTTAATGAAATCTATGTAAAAACTATTTTCAATTTAAAATAAGCTCCCCAGAAAAGGCCATTCTAAATAATATATTTTTATAAATAATGTAATAAAAGCAAAGAATATAGACGCATATGCGTCTATATTCTTTGATAAAAGTTGGAAAAAAAAATAATAGAAAAATAAAATAGTTTTATTGCCACCTAGTAGGTGCTGCTGACAGCTTTTCCAAGACCTTGATGATGATGACATTTTGACATTGATAACTGACGCCGACGCCGGTAAAACATAACATAAATATAAGGTTAGGACTTGTTTGCTATTAAACTAAGAAATCATATTCTCATATTCACGATTGTTAAAAATTATTGCACCTATCGTAAGATATTTAATTTAACTAATTTGGATATAATCACTGTTTAAAAATGACCGAAAAACAACCAAAACAACTATCTGCTGCCGAAGCCGAATTATACGACAGACAAATACGCTTATGGGGAATAGAATCTCAAGAAAAGTAAGTATCATATGATTATAATTTCGATTTATAATGTATTTTTGTTTTATTTTTCATAGATTACGTGCAGCTAATGTGCTTTTGATTAACATACGAGCTCTTGGATCCGAAATTGCTAAGAATATTTTGTTATCAGGAATCAACTCCCTGACTATCTTAGATGATGGAATTGTCACAGAGAAAGAGCAAGCTAAGAATTTTCTTATTGGTGGAAATAGGACCGGAGATAAGGTTATTTTTTATGTAGTTACAACCTATTAAAAACATTATAAACATAGAACCAAAGAATATAGACACATATAAGTGTCTATATTCTTTGATAGAACTAATTGATTACTCCTACACAGGTACACAAAATAAATAAAAAATAATATTATTGGCTGTTTTTGTTTCTTAAAATTTTTTTAATCCTATTTTTTTAGATAGCTGAAGCTGTATTAGAAAGAGCTCAAGCCTTGAATCCATTGGTTACAATAAAAGCAGATTCAGATTCTCCTGCATCGAAAGATCCCAGTTTCTTTAAAGATTTCACAATTATTGTTGCCACTTGTGTTAAAACTGATGTTTTACTCAAAATAGATAAAGTATGTAGAGCAAATAATATCAAACTAATTGCTGGAGATGTGTTTGGACTTTTTGGATATTCTGTTGCTGATTTTCAAAATCATCAGTATCATGAGTAAGTTGAATTAAGAATTAAATATTAATTAACCTTGAAAGTTGTGTACATTAACTGCAACATCTGGGGTTATAACAGAAAGCAAAAATAGCTGTAAAAGCTTTATTTTAAAAAATATACTTTTAATTTTGGCCCTTTAAAAAACTATGATTTAATTTTTGTGGCCTTTTTGTGTATTTTCATTAATATTTTTATTTTCGTCAGTTTCAAGCATCCTTTCAACATTTATTTAACATGACTATATATTAATTTTTTCATACTCAAAATATAAAACTTTTATAGGGATCAAATCCAGTTAGTTAAGAAAGGAAAGAAGAGGACTCATAAAGGTGAGAAAGTCACTGTTAAAGTCCAGTGTGAAATCAACTATCCTGATTTAAACAAAGTTCTCATACTGCCTAATACAAAACAAAATATTGATAGTATAAAGAAATCCAAAAGGAGAAATGATTTGTTTTACCTTGTTTTAAGTAAGTATTGTTTTAAATTGAAGTTTGAATTGTGGTGATATATAACATTTTATTGGTGATGTTACAATATCTCCTAACTGCAATTAGGTAGGTTTTGCAGGAGATATCAAAAACCTGTTTTTTGGTGACCATATAGTGTAATTATGATAAATTTTATTTTAGTTTTCTAAATAAATATCAGAATAAATTGATTAAAGGCTTAAATAACTTAATTCCCCTGTTAAGGATGAATGGTGGTGTGTGATGAGTTATCTGTGAACTAAATTAAAGCTAAACAAATGCATCATTTAAAAATCTGTATAATGTCAAACATCACATTTCAGCATTTTCTTTCATATATCATATTTTCATTTTCATATTATAATCAACTTTTATATTTATTATTTTTCATTTTGAAGTTATACTTATATATGCGCGCTAGATGTTGGAATTTTGCACAGGAGTGAATCAGTGAAATCATTACATATCTAAGATATGAGTAAGAGAGAGACAGAAGACATATTTTCTCTCTCGAGATTAAAAATGTTCCTTTTGTATATATATTTAATATTATGTTATATCTTTATTATTAATTCTAATTTATTGTTCTGGACCACAAGAATGAAGAAATGCTCAAAGTTAAAACAGTGTTAAGGGGTCATTTAAGTATTACGTAAGCAGATTAATTATAACTATTTACCCCCAGCCACCTTGTCAGCAAAAGTGAGCAAAGCCCTTAAACTCCCTCCACCATATTATGTAAATATTGTTATGTGCATTTTTCTTTTTAACATTTTCTATTTTTTATTGATTCGTGAGCAGCAGTTATAATTATAGAAATAAGCAAATAGATTTAGGATAGAAAACTTAATTTGACTTAATTCACATACTTAATATTCAATTAAACAAACTTTATTGACACAGTATTCAACATAGAATAAATTATAATCTTAAGTAATATTATGAACAAAACAAACTTTTTTTAAATTTTTAGTATACATATTCATTCATATTAACAATCTTCAGTCCATGTCACCAAGTTTTCGATGATATTAGAAATTTGCTGCTCAATGTTGTGTGTCTGCTCACTTTCATCCAATTTTGGAATGTCTATGTCATTCTCAACGAGCCATTTAACATCGTGGGCGTCTAAATTTTGAATAATACACATCAGTTCATTAGCACGACGAGTAGACACTCTTATCGGCCTAACTTTCATATCAGTATGCATGTTTTTATGGATAAAGACTTAGTTCGACTTAATAGCTTCAATTTTACCACCAGACAAAAATAATTGTAGGGCATTTGCAGGAAATCTTTGAGTGAATCATTTAAGCGTAGAGCTAAATTGACAAAGATTGAGAAATAACCCTCCATCATCCAAAACCAAGTACTCAACTGTTTGTTTTACTTTTATTGGTGGTGGAAGAAACTTGTTATCTAGTATTCTAAATGGGCCACTTCTTGGACGATATCATTCTGTTTCTATATTTAACAATTTAAAAAAGCAAGTATTGGCTTTCACGCACATGTTCTGAATACCATTTAATGTCAGGAAAATCTGAAAGACCTTGGTACAATATGTCAAATCGTCAATCGTACCAAAACGAAACAATATATTGACAGAAGAAATTTAGACAAGTGAATAGCGCTCGGTTATTTCCCTACTTGGTTCTAAGCGAGCATCTAAACAGATATAACATTCTTTGTGCGTGAATCCCCAAAAATGCGTTTCATTTTCAAACATAGACAATGTATGGGATGCAATATGTGTAAAACAGTAAATAACTACTGCTGACTCTAGACCCCCCCCCCTCATGTCATAAGCCTATAGTGCTTATGGGGGTTAAATGCATTGGAAAATTAAGGAATATAAAAGATCACTTGTGAGGACTGTGACAGATCGTACATCAGACAGACCAATCAAATCCTTCTACCTGTTTGGCTATTGCGCAATTTTTGTATGTTACCTAAAGTATTACAGAAACTAACAGGAATTTTTAAACAGTTTTACTTTTTCTAGAAGTATCATCAATTTTATTTATGATTATGCATATTTCTCGAATTTTTCTTTATTAATATTTAACTCTTGTTTTAGTTCTGCTTGAATTCAGAAATAGAGTTGAACGTAACCCTGATCCCAGTAATGAACAAGACGATATAAAAACTCTGCAAAAGATCAAAAATGACATTTTTGAATTGTACCAAGTAGATGAACTAAAATCAAAACTAACAGATAGCCATTTTGATCTTATTTTCAGCGAAATAGGTCCAGTGTGTGCCATTTTGGGTGGTGTTATAGCTCAAGAAGTTATCAAAGCTGTTTCCCATAAGGAAGTGCCCATAAATAATATGTTTTTGTTTGATCCAATTACATATGATGGAACAGAGGAAAATGTAGGAGCTTAAATTTGCTTTGTAATTATTGTACCTTACAAATTAGCAAAATACTGGTTTTTTATTGTTTTCATTATTTGTTTAATTATGATAGTAATTTCACTTTAATTTAAATAATTTCTTAGTTTTGTATGTTTTGAGGAGAAATATCAACATATGGGATACATATTATATAAAACTCTTAATGGTAGGTCTTAGGTCGGGCGTATGCGGACTGCTTCAAGCAGTTGAGATCAACTGCTTAAAGCAGCGACCACGCTGTGAACAATAATCTTATATTCGCTGCCATACACATGACAGCTCGAGCAGTCACAGTCGCTTGCTGGCGGCTATCATGCTGTCGACAGCTGGCGAGAAGTCAACAATCAACAATCGACCGCTCAAGAAGTCAACAATCGACCGCTCGAGATGTCCGTGTATGTCGCTCAGTGGTAAACTGCTCGAGCAGTCCGTGTACGGCCGCCCTTAGAACTGTACTAAAGTGAGGATAGGAGTTTGTGTCTGTATGCAAATGACATGTATCTTAGATGTAGTTGTTATTTCAAATAACGTGAACGAAGTCAAAGAAATTGAAATTTTCTTCGGGTTTGAGGCTGTTTGAATCAGTTTATTTAGGAAATAAGTCAACTATAAGTATGTTGTATGTATAACTCATTGGATTTTCAATATTGGACAAATATGTATTTCATTATTTTGGAGACTTAAGGCATAAACAGATTTGTAAGATACAATATATTTTTGTATGGATATTTTTAATGATATTTAGTACACATTGACGTCATACTTTTCAACATTTAATATGAGCTGTCATCAATTTTGATAATAAATTAATAAAAAAAACTATAGATGTGTTTTTATTGTATTATTTATACAATTATTACGACAACGCTCTGATTCTCGTTAAGTTGTTTTTGATCGACTGTGAACAAATATAGAATCCAGATTGAACACAACTTTCTCAGTGACAAATGTTGATGCACCTATAATTTACGATCGGTCTAAACTATTTTGTGACATCTGCTGAATTTTGACCGGTCACAGAATTAAGCATGATTTGTGTCCTCCGTACGACGACCCCTCGTATAATGCAGTAGCGCACCTAGAATTTTCCTTTCTGGGGGGGGGGTTTCGGTTGGGCACCGAATTTTTTTTATGATGCTACCTCCATTTTGAGTCCTTAAAATGTATGAGTAACAGTGTCGGAATAGGGCCCTGGGGGGGGGGGTTAAACCCCCTGGGTGCGCCACTGGTATAATGTAGTCTATAAATGCTGCACGAGCGATTTACCCCTATAAGCAGAGCATAAACTGACAAATTTTTTTGCATTTCTGCCACACCAAACCTTTTATATTCGATTTTATATATTTTTCCAACGACCGGAAATTGTTATTAACAAAAAAACAATTTCCCGAATCGCTTCGAGAAAAATTTTTTTAGCGTATCTTATCGAAGTAAATACGTTTTCCATCTTGGTAATTTTTCGAAAAATGATTCCATTTCGTGTTATTTGCAGTTTTTTGTTGAAAAAAATGCCTTAATTAGTGATTTTTTTCTAAGAAAGTACTAAATTATTTGTAATTCTATAAAAAGCTTTATAATCTTTAAACCTTCAAGTACAAGTAAGAATATTTTGACAAGAAAAAATGGATTCTATCTTGCTCAAAATATGGAACCAAATATACTCAGTGACATTAGAAGTGTTACACCCAGAAGGAGTAATTTCTTGAACTTAATTTTTTGGCAACATGGTAGATTTACATCAAGAATTAAACGATAACGTTGTCAAGAATTTTTATTAACAAGTAATCAAAAAAAAATTATTAATGTGTTTGGCGACCCCGTAGCTGAATACACTCCTGTATACGTCTAGGCATTAACAAAATGAGATGATTGATGTCTGCTTGTGGCACCTCGTTCCAAGCAACTTGAACTTCATGTATTAACTGTGCCAGAGTCTGTGGAGGATGGTGCAAAGTGGACAGTCTCCTTCCCATCATATCCCATACATGTTCGATAGGATTTAAATCCGAAGCACAGGGTGGCCACGGCAAAACATTAACGCCAGCTTCTTGGAGAAAGTTCATAGTTTGACGAGCAATATGGGGACGCGCATTGTCTTGCTGAAAAAGGACGTCTCGACGACCGTCGAGATAAGGCAGTAAAGTGGTTTATAAGATGTCATCAACATAACGCGCATCTGTCATATTGCCTCGAATAAACACAAGTGGTGATCGGCTACCATAGGCAATGGCCCCCCAAACCATTACTTCAACTGTCCTTTGTACATGTCTCTCAACAGCAAATCCGATATCTCATCGCTCTCCACGGCGGCGTCTTACCATCCTACGACCATCATGCATTCCTAAACAGAATCTTGATTCATGGCTAAATGCTACATTACGCCATTTTGCCACCCAATGCTGCCGTTCTCTGCACCAATTCAAACGTTGATGACAGTGATCCGCAGTCACAGGAAGCACTAGTCGTGGGCGGAATAAAACCAGTCCAGTGGCTCGAATGCAACGATATAGTGTACGCATACTAACAGGTCTACCTACTACTCCAAACCATTGGTCAGCAATCTGTCGCATAGTAGCCAAACTTTCTCGCAGAGCAAGTAATCTAAGGCGCTTATCTTGACGCTCTGTGGTACGCCTCGGTTGACCAGTAGGTCTTCTTCGTGTTCCTCTACCTTCGTTTGTCCACACACGACAGACACGCATAACCGTCATTGCCGTAAAATTAACGCGAAGGCCTATTTCGCGATACGACAAACCCATATCCCTATACGCAATAATTCTGCCCCTGTCAAAATCGCTTACATGGTGGTAATTTTGATGTCTTCGAACTCGAGGTATTTTCTTACACTGAATACAATTAGACTGAGGAATAATAACTAAAAATTTCTATACAAACCGGTTTTTACAAATCGGTATCTTCACAAAAAAATTTAAAGGTAAAACTTTATTTTTAGAAAAAGTAGAAAAGATAAAACATTGATATTGTTAGCATAGCATGTTTTAAATGTTGTCATTCTGTTGCCAAAAAATTAAGTTCAAGAAATTATTCCTTCTAGGTGTAACACTTCTAATGTCATTGAGTATATTTCGAACAATCTATCGCTGTGGAGCATTTTTCATATAACAATGCTTGCACGTCACAATTTATATAAAGTGACGTCACTTATATTTAAAACTTCCAGAACGCCAACCTTAATACGAAGCCCATACGGAACTGCTCGATCTTTCATAGGGGTCAACATGGTGTAATAATCAGAAAAATAAAATCATCATTATATTGGAAATTTTAGAATTATATTGATTAAATAACAAAAAACATTTGTTATTATTAATAATATAAATTTTATGTTAAGTCTAATATTCCACAAAATAATAATTTTAATTAAATAGATTAGAAAATTGTACGCAACTGATACAGAAATACTTCAAATTTTATTGACAGTTCAGCGTGTGGCAAAAGTGTATAAAGTGTTGCCACTTTTTTAGAGTAAAAATTTGTTTTGATTTCTTACACAATTTGATCAAAATATAATATATATTAATGTAATATATACCTATTAGTATTTATAAATACATATTAAATTTAGATTAATAGCTTTAAAAACTAATTATTGTTGTGTATTGTGATTGTGCTATGCAAAACCAAATAAATAGTATGTAGAAAGCTGATAAGCTTTCATATAAGATATATTATTTTGAACAAGAAATAATGGCGGGACGTTTTTATTATTAAAGCCCTAAAAGAGGTAAGTTTAAAATGTAGATTATATAATTTAGTATTAAAATGTTTTTTTATGTATTTTAGTGTGTTGCAATACTCTTAAAACTGTATTTACTGTTAATATAATAGTTTACTAACTATTCTGATGTTTTGGCAACGCTGTGGGGTTCTGACGTCGTAAATCTTGAATGACGTGCAAGCATTTTTATATGAAAAATGCTATATGATAGTATGCGTGTACGGTCACGGCGATATAGGCGGGCGGCGCCTAGAAATCTTTGTTTAAATTTAAAACTGTTTTTAGCCAAAAATCTGACTTACCCTTGTCAAAATATTTTTACTTGCACGTAAAGGTTTAAAGATTATACAGATTTTTGTAGAAATGGATTTCATTTCGTTTTCGTTTTTTTTTTTAAGAAAAAATTCCCAAAAATCTTGAACTGAGGCATTTTTTCGACAAAAAATTGCAAAAACTCGAAAAATTACCAAAAGAGAAAAAGTATTTACCTTGATGAGATACGTCTAAAAAAAATTACTCAAAGCGATTGAGGAAATTGTGTTTTTGTTAAGTTATTTGTTAATAAGATAACAATTTCCGGTATACTTCCGGTATAATTGCAAAAAAATAGTCGGTATATTCGGTTTCTAAGCGTCTTTTTAGGAATAAACGGCTTGCCTATATAAATCAAAAGCAAAAAAGGAAACTATAGTAGATTGGGAGATAATTTAAAATATATAAAAATAATGTCCACATTTTAGTAGAATATAAGAGAGAATCCCATTTAGTAGCAAATCTCAACGTGATCTCAACCCAAAACAGGAGTTTTAGTTTTTGAAAAGGAATAGTACAAAAAACAATGACATTTTTTGGAAGTCTAGTTTTCTTATCGGGGGCTATGGACGGATCGGTGAACGGAGAGGTGTGAAAAAGAAATGATAGATCATGCGACCACACACTACGTGGAGAAGTAAACGCTGTCCATGCGTATTTCTTAGTAAAATAAAATAAATCAAATTGAAATAAGATAAAATAAACATATAATAAAATAGATCAAATCGTTTCAAATTGAATGGAATGAAACGGAAACGAATTTAATTAATTTAAATAAAGTACTTCCCTAACTCGGTCACTCCCGGTGTATTATACCACATGCCATTTTTCTGTAAGTACTTGCATACATCCTGAAAAATATTAGTCTCTCTTATACACATATCAATGTATCATAAAAGCCTTTGAAGATGTAATAACACCTGATTCATTGTCTTCACAATTTCAATATGCTACTTAAAAATTAAAAGAGATAAATGTAGTGTAAAAATAGATTTTAATGAGCATTTAGAATATAAATGTATTATGTGACAAATATATGTATGTAGGTCCTTGTTAATATTAAAAATTATCAAAATGGGAAAGTTTAAAATATGGATAACTGGTTGCCTAGTTAGAAGTAGAAAAATCAAATATCAAGTTTATGACTAAAATTGCGACTACGGGAAGTATATAGAAAATAAAAATAATTATAATAAAAATTGTTTTACAATCATAATGTTTCATACAATTATAAATAAAGTAGGTTCTCTTTGTTATTTTATTTACAATTAATACAATATTTAGATATAACTTGATAAATAGCAATACCCATCAACTAACATATAACCAGAATCAACCTAGGTGTCATTTTTGAAAATTTTAGGTTAGAAGAAAATTTTTAGTATCTTTTTTGTAAACAGTAGTACTTGTTCATAATAAAAAAGTAATTAAAGGTAATTGTCATTACAGTTTATCGGTATATAATATTCCATAAAATTTTACGACAGTTCTGATAAGGACCATTCTTATTTGAAGGTCGGAATGTGGATTTGTAGCTTTTGCACATTGATCACATTGGTGGGATTACATAAAAAGAAAAAATACAAAGTCAGTTGATTTTAAACATTGACCGTGATGGGACCGTTAGTGGGAGCTATAGACGAAGGTAAGTACCAAAGATTTGTTTTTATTTAATATCAGAATTAATCAATAATGTCAATATGATTTGGTATTTTTGTTTACTCCTTTGTTTTTATTGTTTTTCTGTGTAACAAAATAATATATCGTTGACCTTCCTTTATAAATTTAATTTATTTACCATTATTGTTGTGTGCCTACATTATATTTTAGAATTATTGTCTTTATCCTTAATTTGGCATAGGTCTCTAAACAAATACAAACTAATACATTATATTAATGTTTTTAAGTAATTTAATATATAATTATTAAACTAATTATAAAAATATGGAATTCTATTATCCTGTTTTTTATGACTCATTTTCACTGATAAAAACTGGGTATAGATTATATGTATTAGAATTTTTATTAAGTGTGGAATTTGTAACTTGGGATTAGAAAACATCTTATAAAAATTTTAATTTAAAATTTATGTTTTAATTGGAATAAAAAATATATTTTTATTGCTTTATTCTATTAGTATATTAATGTATTTTTGCCATTTTTCTTGCTATATGAGAGAGTCAATTTAAGCTGAAATTTCTTTATATTTTGGGTTTCCCCATACATAAAGTCAACCAGTTTTTTTAAATTCTCTACTAATTGATTATTTAATTCTATAAATGTGTTTGGAAATTCCAAAATGATTTTAAAAATAATCAATTTTGGTATAAGCATACTAGACTTCAGGTTTGCAGCTAACAAAAATAAAATTCTTTCAATCTTCATTACATATACTGATGTCACTGGCAACATAATTTGGGTATGGTTCTGCTCAGAGCCTTCTTTTCTTTTAATGATTTATTTCTTTCTAATACATGTAATAGATAGCCACAAAAAAAGTGTGTTAATGATTAGTTCTTAAAGAAAATCAAAGTAGTGATGATCGAAATATATTCAGACATTCAGAAAGCATATTTGTGTATCAATATTTCTTTCTCCTATGTGTTTATTATTTTTTAGTTTTTTATTAATTCTTTTACTTCTTCTGCTGTTGGGTCTTGTATTATAACTTCATGTATTTTATTCCTTGTGCTATTATTGTTATTTGATCTGTTATTTTATAATTATTTAAAATAGTTTGCTTATCTGTTTAGTTCATCTTCTAGATCCCCAAAAGTAATCATCTGTATTACAAAAAATTTTCTGCTTTAATTGATAGCTTTTTTTCCTTTTGTATTCCCTTTTTTGCAAACAGGGATCAACTTTAGAATTGAGAAGGTAAGGTCAAGTTTTATCAAGATGAAGCACATATTTATTAAAAGGAACTTTTTCCTACCAGGAATAAAAATCAGATTGTTAAAATGTTACATATTAATGTCACTGTATGGTGTGGAAGTATAGACCATGGTATAACAACTACTGGAAAAGCTATCTACCTTGAAATGTAGTTATATTAATGAACTCTTCTAATATCCTGGACATATCAAGTTACTAATAAGGTAGTAAAGATAAACTTTTTAGACTAGTTAACAATAAAATACAGCTTGCAATGTTAATAGCCACTGTTCACAATGAATAGGACAATAGAAGAAGAAATTTGGTACTAATTAGTTACAACCAACCTGAAGATAGTTAAATTTTTCTTGTATTGTATTTAATATACATGTTTTTAAATTTTGTATGTTAAACATATAAAACATGAAATTGGGAAGCAATGTATCAGCTAATATAAATAATTTCAAGGTAGTTAGTAAGTTTTATCTTAAATGAACTTGAGTGCATTAAAAATTGAAAAAAATGAACTTGAAAAACAAAACTGAAACAAACCCAAAACTGTTGTTTTTATCAAGCAGACTACATTTTGTTCAAGTTTTGTTTTTGTTTTCAGTCCTTTTCGACTGGTTGTCACAAGAAAGTTAAAGTAAACAGTTTTCTTCAATAACCAACCAAAATGTTTAGTGAAGAAATTTTTTTTAATTTCACTTGTGTCTGGTCAATACTGAAGTCCTTGCAAAAAGGGGTTTATTCTTTTTATGCATAAAACTCATTACCAAACTACTTGATGTAAAATTCGGTCCCATGCCAGATTTTTAAAAGTTTTTCATAATTCCTTCTTTCATGTTGATATTGTGAAATTATATTTTTAATATTTCTATCAATTTCTATCCAGTTTCTGTCAAACAATTAAGGGGCAATTTCTTTGTAGGAATCCATTTCTAATCCTATTTTTATAGCTGACATCCTGTAGATACCACAAAATTTTATGTTCCCAGAAAGCATCTATTAAGTTACATATTTCTTTAGTAGTCCACTGCTTTTTTGGAAACTTTACTTAAGTATCACCTTTAAACATGATCTATTAAGTTTCACTAAAATGTTTGAATGATCTAAACACTCTCAAGTTTTAAAACACTTCGAAACCCTTTGATGTTACTGTTTGTAAATGGGACCTGAAAAACAAAACTCTAACCATTACAGCACTCTAACACGCCAGTCTTCAAAATTTTTTCCGAAAGTGGCAATTTTATTTTATTTGACACAAGTTTTTGTTTTGTCTGTTTGATGGAAAACCACTAACTTAGTATTAGACACCAACTCTTCTTACAACTATTGATTACTTTATTGAGAATAAAACCAATTCCATTAAGTGTCTTGAATAGTCATTATCAGTGTAATAAATATGATGAATGTTTCTGTAATATTCTCTGCAGTACCATCTATTTCAATTGCCTCATAATCTAATTTTGAAAATATGTCAGACTCACTTTTGGAGAATGCATAGATTCATAATGGTCTATCTTCCATTTTGAGATTTTTATTACTTTACAAAGCTCCCAGACAATATTTTGTTTTATAAGTGTGTGTGAGCTATTTGTGGTTCTTTATACCAATTATCAATTACGCAAAGTACACCAGATCTTATAAGATATTTTGTCAAATTTTAGAACAACATTCATGTATACTTCTAAGTTGCTTTGTTTTTCTTTTTTTTTTGTTATACATTTTCCAATTATAGCCATTTTGAGTACATAATTTAAACATTTTAATGTCATATTTATTTTTTAAAATTCTTTGGTAGTTAGTTATGATTTTATGTATGAGTCATTGCAATTTATGCCATCAGTCTCATTTTAGGCATTTAGCATTGTCTGAAAAGTATAACACGCTCAACAGTATCTCAGATCTGTTATGACTTTACAACATTCACCGATTTAATAATATTACTTGCGACATTCACTTAGTTGACCAATAATCCCAAATGAAAATTATTCTAACCATATCTATTGATCTAGTAAAATCAGTAGCCCATTGAACAGATTGAACACCAGCTTTACTGCAAATATTCCTGTTTTTCCATAAGAAAATTAGTTGCGTAACGATTTGCGATAGCAACTTAAGTCGTTGTAATGCAGCTGTGAAAGTCACATACACGATGAACAACTAATGGGATAGGTAACATTAACAAACAAATACTGTACCTAAAGTCATTTATAGTACATTACATTCTGTATACTGATAATTAAATGGTAGAAGTACACTATTGGCCCAGATGGGAATTTATTTTTACCAATGACACAAGAATAGTTTGATAGAAAGTTTCATTGCTCAAGCATTTGTCAATAATTTGTCAATAATTTGCAATTTGCTAATACTGACATACGAATCAGAAACCCTGACACCGCCACAACACGCAGGCTACTGCAAACGGCAGAGATGAGAGTACTGAGAAGAATAAAATGTAACATACAGTGTATTAATGAATGGGCACTAAACAGAAAAAAATAATGGAATATCCACTTAACAGAATGGGGAGACCCGTATGAATCGGTAGAAGTATCGGACGACCGCGCAAAATATGGAGCGACAACCTTTTATAGAGATATCACTGGCGTATGGTTACTGTTATGCAACACATAATACGCCAATGAACAAACAGAATTGCTAATATAGAGCAAGAAGAAGAAAAATAATTTTTCGTAGATATGAGATATGTAGGATAAAAGTTAAAAAAAAAGGTATATAATGTCGATTTTTCATTGTAAACTTTTTCCTGATTTCTACAAATCTTTTAGCTGGAGTATATCCAAATGCTAGTAATAACTTTTTAGAGACATTCCTACAAAAATTCAAGTTCTGACTAATTACACCCAACAATCTATTTTTGTACAAATCCCAACTGAACTACATAAATGAATCTGAATATATTATTACTTACCATTATATAATATACTCCATTCTCCTTCTTGCCACTAATATGAAATTTTAATGATGGTTGAAAAATCGGTATCCATTTTTTTTTAATTTGTAAAAGTTTTTGATATCTAGTAACAGGCCATAAAAAAACATAAAACAGGCCTTGGAATAAGCCTTTTGCGAGGGTTAGTTAGTTAGTTACAAGAAATTCAAGAAAATAATTGTTTAAAATACTTTTAATCAAATTTGGTTATTCTGTAACATAGATTTATTTGGCAGTAATGTAATAAATGGTCCTGTACTAACAGAGCTATTTAATAGATGTCTCCATAATAGCTAGATTCTTAAAGACTGGAACGAGAGTCTAGTAATACTCTTACACAAAAAAGGGGACAAATGTGATCTACAGAATTATAGACCTATATCGTTGCTCAGTCAAATATACAAACTATTTATGAGAATTATTAACAACCAGTTAACCTACAAAATGGACAATTACCAACCAGTTGAACAGGCTGGCTTCCGCAAAGGATATAGTACATCAGACCATCTGCTGACAATGAGAACATTGATAGAGAAGGCAAATGAATACCAACTACCAGTATTTCTTGCCTTCGTCGACTATGACAAGGCGTTTGATAGTATCGAGATGTGGGCCATAGAACAAGCTATTAATAATTGTAGAATAGATTCGAGATGTAGGTAACTAATAAATAATATATATATATATATATATATATATATATATATATATATATATATATATATATATATATATATATATATATATATATATATATATATATATATATATATATATATATGCAACTATGATAGTACAACTAGACGAAAATACAAATCCCATCCCATTGAGAGAGGAGTGAGACAAGGAGACGTAATATCGCCAAAGCTTTTCAACCTAGCCCTAGAAGATGTCTTCAAAACTACAAATTGGTCAACCTATGGCAATAACATTAATGGCAACAAGTTAAACCACCTCAGATTCGCTGACGACATAGTGATTATAGCGAGCACATTCGAGGAACTGGAAATTATGATGGGGGAACTAGCAGCCAGCTCCCAATACGTCGGCCTAAAAATGAATATGAAAAAAAAACAAAAATAATGACAAACACAGATGACCCCAGACGTATAACTATAAATGACCGTGAGATAGAACAAATGCAGGAATATATCTACCTAGGCCAAATCCTGAAACTTGACAAAGAGAACCAAAGTGCGGAAATTACTAGAAGAGCAAGAGTAGCATGGGCAGGATTTGGAAAACTTAGTTGGATACTTAAGAACCGCAAAATACCCTAATACTTGAGGAGCAAAGTGTTCAACTAATGCATCCTTCCTATCATGACATATGGATGTCAAACCTGGACCCTAACCAAGGCAAACATGAATAAACTAGCCACAACAGAAAGAACAATGGAAAGAGCAATGTTAGGTATACGACTGTCAGATAAAAAGAGGAACGACTGGGTAAGATCCAAAACAAAAGTCGAGGAAATAGTAACAAAAATTGCCAAACTGAAATGGAGCTTCGCGGGCCATACAGCTAGACAAAAAGACCAACGTTGGAATACTACGATACAACATTGGAGACCTTACGAAAGTAAACGAGCAAGAGGAAGACCACAGATGAGATGGGTTGATGACATTAAAAGAATAGCCGGAACAAATTGGAAATATGTTGCTCAGGATAGAGACCGATGGAAGGAGTTGGTAGAGGCCTATGTCCAAACATGGACGACAGAAGGCTAAGAAGAAGAAGAATGTAATAAAATTCATACACAGGGTCATTCAAAATCAAATTTAGGAAAATAAAATTACAATTTTTAGTTTAAAAGAAAAACAATATTTTAACTATAATGTAAAACGGTCAAGTCTTTTTTTGAACGAGTTGGTAGAGGAAGCAGAGACAATGTTATCGTTAAGGTTATTCCAGCACTCAAAAACTCTATTTGGTAAAAAGTTCTGCCTTGATCTTGTAGAAAAATTTTCTTTCTTCAGTTTGAACTGATGACCTCTGAGGCGTTCATCTTGATTAATGGTAAACATTTCATCGAGATTTCCAAAATTGAATTTTAGTATTTTAAAAGTTGTAATTAAGTCTCCACGTTGTCGGCGAAGTTCAAAAGAAGTTAGGTTAGCCATACTAAGTCTTTCTGCATAAGAAGGTCTTCTCGGTCCGAAAGAAATTCGAGTGGCTTTTCTTTGGACGTTTTCCTACATAGTCTTGTCTCGAACCAGATCAGGATACCACGTTGGTCCAGCGTATTCAAGTATGGGTCTTACGTACAGAGTGTAAAGTTTACAGAATGATTGCATTGGAGATGGCGCAATAAGAAGAAGAATACAAATTTTCGGTAAATATATGGTGCGAAGTTTTAAACAATCATTTAATTGGGCCACATATCCTTCCACTCCGACTTACCCACGAATGTTATTTTGACTTTGTCCAAAATCATTTGCCAGTGCTTCGTGAATATATCAATATTATTATTATCCGCACGATGGACCTTTTGCTCATTTTCGAGTAATAGACATTTTTTTAATCTTGTTAACGAAATTTTGATAACCTCTGTAATATGTGGATAGGCAGATGTGGACCACACTTCGGCCTGCACGGTCGCTAGATTTCAATCCTGAAGATTATGACATCTGAGGATATTTAAAGTATTCAGTGTATTTATCTAAATTAAATAGTACGGAGAAAATTGTTCGGCGTATTGAAAATGCCTGCATTGAGATCAAAAATAACCCACATATGATCAGAAGGATAATAATGATTACAGATATTCTATCAAGAGCAAGAAAATGCGTCGAACAAAACGGTGATCATTTCTAACAAACCTTATAATTTATTTTAGTGTGTTATTTGAACATCAATTAACTCATATCAATGTTTATTTAACTTATTTTTATTCTATTTGTTATTTCGAGTGTCATTAAATAATTGAATATCTCATATCTCATACATTCAGGGAATATCACAAAAGGTCACCACCAATTAAAGAAAAATTTACATGAAATAGGCAGAAAGTCAAATTCGAAGTCATTTAACTATTTTTTTAATTGTAGTTAAGTAATCCTTAAGGCCCTGATCGACAGGCGAGTAAAATCGCCGTTTTTATGACTTTTCGATAAGCTCGCCATTGTATGATTACAATACAGACAAACCTGGCTCACGGTCGTCATGTTTGATAGTTTTTACTTGGCTCGTCAGTAAAACCGTAGTGTCATCACGGCCGGCGAGCAGAGTAGGCAGTTTTTCTCATATTTTTTCGAATTTTCACTTCTCCCATTATAGTGTTTTGTATTATATGTGTCACTAAAGAAAACAAATCATTTTATGATTCTTTAGCCATTCTTAGATAATTTCTGTAATCAAGTGGTTCTACTAACAATTTTTGAATTTTAACAGAAACTCTAGGGCGTTTTTGCTTCTTTTTCATCATTTCGTGGTGTGCTATAGCGAAATAATACAAAAATTCAGGCTTCGACCAAGACATGTTACTTAAATTCTCATTCAAACACGACTGTTTCGCTCGCTGGTCTATCAGCATCAACGAGCAGCAAGAAAACCTACGTTCTTTAAAACCGTGGTGTAGACTCGTACGTCTATCACACCATGTAGGTATTTTATATTATTCTAATAATACTTTTGTAGTAGATTGACATTTGACACAAATTTAAAAATTCGTATATATCTGTCTATATATATATATATATATATATATATATATATATATATATATATATATATATATATATATATATATATATCTTATCTTGAGTTAACAGATTTCTTAGTTTTTGCAATGACGGACCTGGTTAAGAATATCTTCTAAAGATATGTAAATCGGTTAGTTGATTGTCTTTTTTAAGTGAAACATATGTTCTGAATAAGATCTACAATACTGTGCGAATTAATGGAATCATAGGCTGTTTTAATAAAAAAAAACAGTTTATTTAGAAAAAAATTATATTTTGACAAAACTATAAAGGTAAACTTACATCATTTAGTAGGAAAGATGTCTTCCTTTGGCTGCAATTACTGCTTTTACCCGTTTTGGCTTCTGCTTCTGACAGTTCCCAGATATGGATTCATCTCAAAACCAAACCTGAATGAATGACCACTTTACAGGTCTACAGGTATTACAGGTTTACGAACATTATTCTTCTTACTTTTGAAAAATTCCATCATTTGCTTTGACTTGTGATATGGAGCAGAGTCCTGTTGAAGAATTTCTCCTCCTTGGGACTAACATTTTGGGAGTTTTGTGTCCAAATGCTGTTTCAACATGGATTGGTATTTTTGGCTGTTAATAATGCCTTCGATTA
The DNA here is from genome assembly GCF_040954645.1 of Diabrotica undecimpunctata. NCBI lineage: Eukaryota > Metazoa > Arthropoda > Insecta > Coleoptera > Chrysomelidae > Diabrotica > Diabrotica undecimpunctata. The sequence continues at coordinate 161,688,047 of NC_092803.1, forward strand.
GTACCAAAAATCCAACCCCCATTGTATGAAAAACATTTCCAAAACATTTTTTTGACTGGATGTTTTACGGTTTCATCAATATGAGATGGTGTAAGGTTATTATTGTCAGACTTCCTGACGAATTTCTACCGCTGTCCCTGAACTATAAGGTGAGTTTCATCTGTAAATAGGACTTTTCTCCAGTCGTCTACAGTCCAACTAGAATATTTTTGACCCACAATAGCCTTTGTTTCTTCATTCGTTCAGTTAGAAGCTGTTTTTTCTCTGGGCGCATTTACCTTCTACCATTCTCCAAAAGTCTTTTCCGAACAGTTGAGTCATGAGTCACTACACTTGATGCTGGTAGATCTTGTTGGAACTCTTGGCTTGTTTTTCTTGGGTCCAATTTGCTCTTTCGAAGTAAAAATCTTTCATCTGCTGGTGTTATTTTTCTCTTTCTTCCGCATTTTCCTAACCTTTTCACATCCATTGATCCCGTTTCTCGTTTACGCTTCAAAATCTTGCTTAATATCCCCTGTCTCACTCCACACGTTCTTTCGATTTCTGTTTGTAACAGAAGTGCGTTCATTTAACGTGATAATCTTTTCACGCTTCCTAGGCGTAATCTCCATGATGGAATTAAACGAAACAAACCCACTAATTACTGAAAGCAACACAAAACAGTACAAAACAACACAAACTTAGTGGAAATGTCCTAAAACACCCTCAAATAAAAGACAAAAAAAAGTAAAATTATGTTTTCAATGCTTGGTCAGTTGTAAATGCGTGGACATAGTTGCCAACTGTGAATATTGAAAAATGTCACAATGATTCCATTAATTCGCACAATACGTTAATTATACTGGGTTTTAATTGCATGTCGTTGTAGCTACAGCTACAAGTTATGGCCATCGAAAAATATTGACAAAATAGATAAAATATCGTGCACCTTGGTTATTTAAGTAGTAAGACACATACACGTGTCAATAAAATACCCTGTATACGTATGTAACTGTATTTTACTTTAAAATGTTTCCTTTTAAAATCTCAATTACTGTATATGATGAAAAGTTAACAGTAAAAATTAAAAACAAAAAAAAAAACACAAGAAAAAGGTCAGTGTGTGAAAGAGATTGGTTGAGTAAGTTCTGCTTGAAAAAACATTATGATGAGTGATTATTTTCTTTATATCACCGAGAAAACTTTTCCACCTTTTTTCAGTGTCCATTCGGTTTTCTTTTAAATCAATTTCTTTTTTTGTTTCTGGTAAATCATTGTGTAGGGAAAAGGATGAGGTAGCTGGTTCGATGATTTAAAAGTAAATATTTGAAAAATTATAATCTCCCATTCCTACATTTGGTAGATAAAAAATAAATATAAACTTCGAAGGACCAGCGACCAATAGATCGCAAAATTGCGGATTAGTAATAATGTAGTAAATAGTAAAATTAAAATTAGAAGTGAAGTTGGAATTGCCAACAAATCACACTTTTTAATGATAATAAAAACAAATGTTCATATAAAATGTTCTTAAAACGCACAACTGTTTATATTAATTGTTATTAAAGCTAAATAAATGCGATTTATAGAACAAGAAAGTTTATAGTTTGTTGAATATCCGGCAACCCTGTAACTTGTCGGACCGGCATTTATGAGATGTTGAAACAAAAACTGTCGATTTTCTTCTGTATGAAAGAATAATTTCAGGTACTTAAATATTAGATGCACAGACACTGAATTTAATATAGTTAACTATTTAATAAAATAGGTTACACTTGCAAACTGCTTCTATTTAAGAAGCGTGAGAAGATCTATTACTTGCTTCTATTTGAGAAGCTAAAAAGGAAGTTTGACTTGCGTGCTTCTATTTGAGAAGACAAAGACGAAGTGCTTTAAGGGTAGTTAGGTTTGAATAGTTTAAATCTGAAAAACTGACATGCGCAGAAGATACAATACAGCAGAAAGAAGGCATGTCATGCTGATCATATGTCTTTAAATTAGTGAGAATAAATTAATTATTATCCTTTATTTATTTAACAAACTATTGTAGAAAATACAATTAATTTTCTACACATTGTTTATCCATATTCAAATGAACGAATCATATCCGACGGATATTCTCGCTTGAATGATCGCACTAACGTTTGCATTAATTTATGGTAAGTTGTTCATGTTATCAGCAGATTTTCTCGACAATTCTACCCTTCTACAAAGTTCTGATCGTTTTTTGGTTTTATTTCATCCAATGCCGCTTTAATATATAAGATATCACAAAAGGGACATACAACAATTTTCAGAATTGTATGAGGTCAACATCAGAATCCGAGCAAAATATAATATTTTTAAATACTTGTAAGAAACCTTGAAACATCTGATGACAAGTGGGTTGTCTTAAATATGTGTAGCAACCATCTGCACGTTTTCTCCTCTCTATTCTCAATTTACTGGGCCTCTACTACTCTAAGTTTACTGGACCTTAGAATGGCCAGGAGCATTTTATATGAATAATGAAACTAGAAATGAAAACCCTTCCTCCCCCAAATACTTCTTCACTTCAAGGATGAAAAAAATTATTACCAGTCGTCACTTCTTCTTCTTTAAGTTCCATCTTCTATCGAAGGTTGGAAATCATCATGGCTATGCGGACTCTGTTGACTGCCGCTCTAAAAAGTTACCAGTCGTCACTGGTCCTATCTAATCAAATAAAACAGATCGTCGGTCATTTCGTAAAATATCGCGTCAGCTCGTTCCAAAGTTCTCCGAACGCGCAGACCAAAGTGTCAAAAAACACAGGGTCCGTTCATTTTTTTTTAATCTCTACGAGAAAAGAAATTTGAATTATAGGAATCAGAAGTTAATATTAAATAAATTCTTCTTCTTAAAGTTCCATCTCCTATCGGAAGTTGGATATCATAACGGCTATGGTCACTTTGTTAGCTGCTGCTCTGAAAAGTTGTAGTGAACTACAGTTAAACCATTCTCTAAGGTTTTTCAGCCAGGAGATGCGTCTTCTTCCTATGCTTCTTCTTCCTTGGATCCTTCCTTGCATAATAATTCTCAGCAGCTCATATTTTTCTCCTCTGGTTATGTGACCCAAATATTCTAGTTTTCTTCTTTTTATGCTGTTCATAATTTCTAACTCCTTATTTAGACGTCGTAGTACCTCAGCATTGGTAATCCTTTGAACCCACTGAATTTTTAATATTCTTCTGTAACACCACATTTCGAACGCTTCTATTTTCCTTATGTGTTGTTTCTTCAATGTCCAAGCTTCCATTCCGTATAGTAAGATAGAAAATATGTAACATCATAGAGCCCTCAATCTGAGATGCAACTGAAGGTCTCTGTTGGTAAGCATTGTCTTCATTTTCACAAATGCTTGCCTTGCAGTTTCAATTCGGACTTTGATTTCTCTGCTTTGGTCATTTTTGTCATCAACCCAGGTTCCCAGATATTTATATGTCTCTACTTTTTCTATTTGGGTTTGCTCTATCATTAATCTTTCATTTCCATGTTGCGTTTTTGAGACAATCATGAATTTAGTTTTTCTCTTATTTATTTTTAGTCCGTATCTAATGCAATAATCGTTAATTCTATTTACCAATTCTTGTAGCGATTCCAGGGTGTCTGCCATTATAACGGTGTCATCAGCGAATCTTATGTTATTTACTATTCTTCCGTTTACAGAGATTCCATCACCCAGATCCGCTATCGCTTCCTGGAATATGGCTTCACTATACACGTTAAACAGTAATGGTGACAGAACACAGCCCTGTCTTACTCCTCTCTTTATATCTATATTTTCGGACTTTTGTTCTTCTATCTTTATATTGGCCTTTTGATTCCAATAGAGATTGATAATGATTCGTAAGTCTCGTCTGTCTATATCTTTGTTTCTCAGTATTTCTATTAGTTTTTCATGTCGGACCCTGTCGAATGCCTTCTCGAAGTCGATGAAACAGGAATAAATATCTAGGTTCATATCTAAGCATCTTTGAGAGAGGACATTAAAAGCAAACAATGCCTCTCTTGTTCCCAGTCCCTTGCGGAACCCAAACTGAGTATCATCCATATCATCTTCTAGTTTTCTATATAATCTTCCATGAATCACCTTTAGAAATATTTTGAGGGTATGGCTTATTAGTGATATTGTCCTATAGTCTGAACAATCTTTGGCATATACTGTTTTTGGTATTGCTACAAAGGTGGACACCAACCATTCCTGTGGGATTTTTCCAGTTTTATATACTTCATTAAATAGGTCCAGAAGTACAGGTAGAGTTTCATCGTCTAGACATTTCAGTAGTTCCGCAGGTATTTCGTCTGGACCTACAGTTTTTCCATTTTTTGCGTTTCGTATTGCTTGTTCGATTTCCTCTATTATGATCTCTGGCCCCGTTTCGCTGTCGATTTCTTCCGGTTCTTGCCGATTATCCTCAAACAGATCTGTTATGTATGTCTTCCATTTTTTTAATTTCTCTTTAATTTCTATAATGATTTTTCCATTTGCGTCTTTCAGAAGGGCATCTTTCTTTTTTCTCAGTGTATTTGTCATTTCCTTTATTTTCTTATGCATGTTAAAGCTATCATACTGTTTAGCATATGCCTCTATTTCACTGCATTGATTAGCAAGCCAGGTGGATTTGGCCTCTTTTATTTTCTTTCCTATCAATCTCTGTAGTTCCTTGTATTTTGCTTTACTCCTGCCTTTATGTTTCCTTCTTTCCTCCATTAGATCTAAGATTTCTGAAGTCATCCATCTCTGTTTTTTTCTTATTTTTGTCTGCAGTAGCTTTTCTCCTGCCTTTATTAAAGTTTCCTGTACCATTTTCCATTTGTCATTAACATCTGTTGTTTTTATCACGTCTTGTTTGATTTTCTTTAAGTTATCATTTATTTCTTGTTTTAAGCTCTGACGTATAGGTTCTTCTTTTATCTTTGAGACATCAAACCGTGGTATATTTGTTTGTTTTTGGATCTTCTTCAATTTTATCTGCATTACGCCTACTAGTGGATTATGGTCTGAATTTATGTCAGCTCCGGGGTATGTTCTGAGAGACTTGATAGCGTTTATTACGCGACTATTAAATAAATAGTTACTACTAAATATTAATTTATTTTTTGTCTGCGCGTTCGGAGAAGTTTGGAACAAGCTGACGCGATATTTTAAATGACCGACGATCTGTTTTATTGTTAAATAAGTTATTTTGTTTTAAAGTTTGTTGAAATATCAGATCATTGTCTAACTCAAAGTGCTTAAATACAAAAAACTTCTTTAAACTTATGATTAATAATAAAGACTATGTTAAAAACTGAATGGAACTTATGAAGGATTCTTCTTTTTACAGGCACTTCAAGTGCGAGATTCCTTTTGTTTAAAGCCGGCACACCAGAAGTAGTAGCGTCCCACCAAATAGAGCTATCCCAAATTTACCCACAAGAAGGATGGGTAGAGCAAGATCCTTTGGAGATTCTCTCTGTTGTAGAAACATGCATAGAGAAAACGATAGACAAGCTGATCACGTTGGGTGGAAGTGTCGATGATATCGTTTCTGTAGGGATTACAAATCAAAGGGAGTCGACTGTACTGTGGGACAGGCAGACGGGGGAACCTTTGTACAATTCCATTGTTTGGCTGGATGTAAGGACTTCTTCTACAGTTGATAGTTTATTGAACAAAGGTAAGTCTTTTGGATTTTTATAATATATATTAATGCGAGTTATTTACCAAAAGTTCTTAATTATTTCGTTCATAATTACAGCGCCAAATATTCCAACGCTTTTTGTGGATGCGAGCATAGTCAATACCAACTTCAAGTATCCAGTTCGTACATTGTCTGTCTGCGATCATCGCAATTTTATTTTAGCCTAAAGGAGCATACTGATGAGCAATTTTATCCGCACGAACGGTGTGTGCGCAAAATGCTCAGATCTGTACGTGTGCCCACATAAAGTTAACGCGCACGAATGCTATCGGTCAGTAGTCGGTTTCTCGACGACATCAAAGCATATTTTCGGGTGAATTTGCTCAGTTGGGACGGTATTTGTGAATATAGCGGTTATGTTCATACACTGTACTGATTGATTTTAGTTAAAAATTGTTTTATCTCGCTTTTTTTCTGTTTAAGTGTACTATGAATTACTACGTAGACTGCACTTGCTATTATGACCTCTTTCCTTGCTGACATCTTGTATAAAACTAAACCGACGCACAACCGGAGCACTCCTGCGCGTACAATAATTGCAATAAATCAAAATCACTCGCACGAACCTGTGTGCGCGCACAGCGTACGTGTGAGTTAATTAGCTTAAGTCAGTGCGGGCCTTAAAATGACAACAAATTTGGATTAAGTTTTGCTTCAAACTCGAAAAAAAATATGAGTAAACTATTTAAGTGATGCTCATATGCTCTACATTCATCTCATTTCAAGATGAATGTATGAGCAAATAATTGTTCAATCTCTAGAGTGACCCAGTTTTTAGTTGGCCTTCCAGCATCGGAAAATATCGAACGTGTGAAACTTGGAATTGAAAATCGTGTCAATCTGCATGAACAAGAACATTTCCGAAAAGTATTATTTCGAGTATTCTAACCAACAATTTGCTAATGGTTCAAATGTAAAATTGCTGACGTTAGAGCAGAAAAATTCGTTTAGAAGTTGCTCTGGATAACTTGGGAATCTTTGTGAATGATGAAATTATGGTTAAAAATATTACGAAGATTTTTTACCGTCAATATACTATAAGTTCTAAAAAGATGGTAGATACACATTGAGGAGAAAAAGGTCCCATTTTGGGCGGGTGGCAGCTGGTTTCTTTATCACGATAATGTGCCAGCGTATTCTTCGAACCTTGTGCAACAGTTTTTGCCAAAACATATGGTTTTACAAATTCAATGGTCGCGATATAGCACCATGGGGCTTTTTGTGTTTCCAAAACTAAAACTACTGCTTAAAGGGCAAAGGAATGCAACGATGACACTGAAGGTCATTACAAAAACTTTATTTCAGAATTGCGTAAGGGATTTAACCAATAGGAATTTTGTTTTTAAGTGAACTGAGAATCATTTCGAAGAATGCTACGAACTGGATGACGGAGAATAAAGCATGGAAATGATTAAAGGCGCTAGTTTAGGCAAATTACTGCAATAAATTTTTTAAAGCAAACAAACAAATTATACATTATTCTGGTAGAATATTCATCAATTATGAGAGGTATCGCAAAAGGAAAAATAAAAAGAACTCTCTCGGAGATGAAAAACAATAAATCACCGGGAGAAGATGAGTGAGTAATTGTACAAATCAAAGCAGGAGGGAAAACAAGTTTTAAATGCTTGTTTGACAAGAGGCGTAACCCCTTCCTCCTCCCTGGCATAAAGCAATATCAGTCATGCAGAAAAAGGTGACAGCAGATCTAAAGAACTATTAGTTTGCTTTCCCATTCATACAAATCATTCGTGCAGATAATAACAAAACGGCTTGTGTACAAACTATACAGGGTGAGTCATGAGGAACTTTACATACTTCTACCATATGTAGAGTCCCTCAGGGAGCATATCATGTGGCCACTAAAAAATGTCAACTCCTCTTCTTTATTAATTAACAGGGTGATTTGTGTAATTGACCATTTATTTCATTTTACTGTAGTGTTTATACGGCTCATTTAATTTTTTTAATTTTTGCATGATACAGTACACTACTATCAAGCATTCGACTGGTATTAGCTAAACTAAAAAATTCCAGGACTGACTTTGGAAAAATTAATTTAGGGATTCGTATTAAATATTACACCCTGTATAATTTTTTTTTTAAATGCAATAAGTGATTTTCAAACTACATAAATAGCCAATGAAAACGACATATGCGACAATGTTGTCGCACTTTTATTAAATTTTTAGTGAACGATCAAATCTTACCAAAACTAGAACAACCATAATGAAGTATCAAATTATAAGGTATTAATTTAAACAAATGTTATAAATTTCAAACATTTTAATTAAAATGAGTTTCTACAACATAATCTAATACGTAGAAAATTAACATCTTTACTGTCACTTTGTATTATCTCTACGATAGAATCAATTGTTTTTCAATTTTAAATTTTTACTCATAGATCGTATTGGGGCATTATTTTCGATAAATAATAAATTAAATTGATTAAAAAGTCAAACCTCTTGTATGTGTTAGTTTTTGTTGATTGTAAATGATTAAAATTTTATGTCGAATAATAATACATTGCATCAACTGTACTAAATAAAAATAAATCTAAAAAAGTTTAAAATGAAGGTTGGCGTTGACCGTTTGACGTTTCTTGATATTTTATACCCATTGTCATTATTGTCATTATCAATTGTTATTTATGTGTACAAGAATACATATTTCTTCTGTCATATCTACGTTAAGTACATTGTGTTAATTTTGGTAGAGCTTTTGTTACTTTCGTTCAAAATGCCACATCAGTTTTCGACCACAGAATATGCAGACATAATATTTGTTTATGGATTCTGTAATGGGAATGGTAGGGCTGCTAGTAGAGAATATCGCAGGAGATTTCCTAATCGTCGAACTCCCAGTCATCCAACATTTGGGTCAGTTTTTAATTATTTGCGAGAAAATGGCACTTTTCCTAGTGGAACAACAGAGCGACATGTAGATGAAGCGCAGGAAAGTGACATTATGGACGCCGTTACTATGAACCCTACAATAAGCACTAGACAAGTAAGTCGAGAACTCAATGTTACTCAATCAAAAGTAAGTAGAGTCTTACAAAAAAATAATCTATACCCATATCACATTCAAATGGTTCAGCGACTACATGCTGGAGATGAGATCGATAGGTTGGAATTTTGTAGATGGATTAACAATAATCGACCAACGCTATACGGGACACTATTTACAGATGAAGCCCAATTTACCAGAGACGGGATAAATAATTCACGAAATTCACATGTGTGGGCAGAAGAAAATCCCCATGCTATTCGAGAACGTCGTTCTCAGTTAAGGTTTTCGGTTAACGTGTGGATTGGTGTCATAAATAACCAATTAGTAGGTCCTCACTTTTTTGATGGTCCTTTAACAGGGCAGGTCTATTTGAACTTTCTACAAAATATTTTGCCGAATTTCCTTGCCAACGCGAACGTTGCTATCCGAGGGATGTATTTTCAGCATGATGGGGCACCCCCACACTTTTTACTGGCAGTGAGACAACATCTCAATAATGTTTATGGCAACAGGTGGATAGGACGTGCAGGTCCTATTTCGTGGCCTTCAAGATCCCCTGATTTCAATCCCGTTGATTACCATATTTGGGGACGATTGAAGCAACTAGTTTACGCAGTGAATATTAATAACCGACAACAATTAATTGATAGAATTATACATTGTTGTAATACTATTAGAAACGATCCCCAGAGTATCCGTAATTCAATACGTCAATTAACAATTCGGCAACAAAAATGTGTACAGGCTGCAGGGTTCCATTTCGAAAATCTATTTTGAATTATTTTTATTTTGTTACCATTATTGTATCTTTTCCAGTTCTAATTTATGGGTTTATCATAACTATGTACATATTTTTAGTTTTTTTTTTAAATTGTTCTTCGTTATTGTTAGTAGTTACTGTTTTTTGTTGTGCAGTGACTCAGTTTATCATTTCAATTAAAATGTTTGAAATTTATAACATTTGTTTAAATTAATTATCTTATAATTTGATACTTCATTATGGTTGTCTTATTTTTGGTAAAATTTGATCGTTCACTAAAAATTTAATAAAAGTGTGACAACATTGTCGCATATGTCGTTTTCATTGGCTATTTATGTAGTTTGAAAATCACTTATTGCATTTTAAAAAATATATATACATTGTGTAATATTTCATACGAATCCCTAAATTAATTTTTCCAAAGCCAGTCCTGGAATTTTTTAGTTTAGCTAATACCAGTCGAATGCTTGATAGTAGTGTACTGTATCATGCAAAAATTAAAAAAATCAAATAAGCCGTATAAACACTACAGTAAAATGAAATAAATGGTCAATTACACAAATCACCCTGTTAATTAATAAAGAAGAGGAGTTGACATTTTTTAGTGGCCATATGATATGCTCCCTGAGGGACTCTACATATGGTAGAAGTATGTAAAGTTCCTCATGACTCACCCTGTATAGTTACCAACCTTGCGAACAGGGCTCCGTTCTAGATATGGAACAAATGATCATCTACACTTTATTAAAACGCTAAAAGATAAGTGCTCTATCTTTCTTATATTCGTAAACTACGAAAAGGCATTTGACACTACAGATAGATCATCATAAAATGCTTCGAGCATTGACTATCCGCTATATTAACTGAATTGAGAGTCTCTACGAAACAGATAAAGCTGGTGTCCGACTTCATGAAGACACCAAAAAGTTCCGGATAGAACTTATCAAATGGAAAGAAAGGATTATATGAGAATTAATATAATGGAGAAGATTTGAACCATCTAAGATTTATAAGTTTAAGACCTATTCTAAGACGAATAGGTCTCACATGGGCTGTCTTTGGCAGATTAAACTTGGCAGTTTGTTTGAAAATAAAGCTTTTTCACCAATGTGTTCTAACTGTTCACACACCTGGTGCAGAAATACTAACTCTGACGAAAAGAACAAAAAATAAAATACGAGTTACACAACACGCGATGGAAAGAACAATGTTGGGCATTACCATCAGAGAGAAGTACCAACCCTGGAAATAAGAAGAAAAACAGCAGTTACGGATGCAGTTAAAAGAATAGTAATGGAGTTGGACCGAACCTGTTTCCAGACTGACGGATTATAGATGGACTAGAATATTCTGAAATGGTGACCAAGATAAGAGGCATATCGAAGCAGAGGACGCCGACCGACTAAATGGACAGATGATGTAACTCGCATCATTACGAACTGGATAAAAGGAGCTCAAGATAGAAATAAGTGGAAAAGTTTACCGGAGGCCTACGTTCAGCAGTAGACACATTCAGGCTAATTGATGATGATGGTTTTAAAATGTAAAACGTTTATTAATTATAATAAATTAAAACAATATTTATTGTAAGTGATTTAAAAGGTTCATTACTTACAATAATTTATATCAACAATATTTTGTTTTAGTTCCAAACAAAACGAGAAACAAGAATTACTTAAAACCTTTGTGTGGCCTTCCTCTGTCTCCATATTTTAGTGCTGTGAAGATTAAATGGTTACAGGAGAATATTGCCAAAATACGCAGTTCTATGGCTGCAGGAAACTGCATGTTCGGCACTATCGATTCATGGTTGATTTGGAACTTAACAGGTAATAATAAAAAATTATTAAAATTTATGAGAAAGTGTACATATTCATCTTTCTCTCATATTTCTAAAATTCGTCTAATAATGTAAAACAATATCTCAACGTATACAGGGTTAACCACCGATTATATCTTCCGAACTACAACAAATAAAGTGATTTTTGAATCTGTTGTGTAGATATGCCAATATTTACTCTTTTTTTAATTTAAGTATAAATTTTAAAAGCTAATAATTAATAGATGGTAGAGCGTGCTGCCTTAAGTTTTTCCGTAGTAAACATTATTATGATAGAGGGCGCTGCTAAATGTTGTCGAACTTACACATTTCTATATCATTCAATGTTCACTCGAAATAAGTCTGAATAATTTGTCTATCACTGCTTTTGAAAAGCTAAAATCGCTTGAGGTAACTGTGAAATTTGTATATTTGTAACTTTATGTTTTTGAAGATATAAAAAATTATATATTGTGCTTTAATGAGATTAGACCACAATTTATTGTAATAAAAATAACATTTTAGTATAAAATTTAGTTTTAGTATTAGTGCAAGGCCTGCTATATTTTGTTGATGGGTTTGGTACACATGTTTCCTAATTGAATAAGATGAGGGCTGCTTCTTTTGATTTTTGTCTTTTTGTTGTCTCTTTCTTTCATGATAATTAATGTATCTATCCATTGTACTATGTACTCATTATCCCAGGGGTGTTGGCATATCTGGGATCTGTCAAAGTCTGTTTTTGATGTATGATCTCATGCTCGTTTATTCTGGCACTTAATTTGCGGTTTCTCCCACATAAAAATTGTTTTATTCACGAGCTATTTTATAGATGTAGTTCTTTGATCTCTCTATCTTCTATCCTTTTTATTTTTTCTAATAAGGCCTTTAAATGTAGTATTGTTTTCATCTACAAATCTCTTCTTGTGACCATTTGCGGATTGCTTAAGGTGTTATATTGTTTCCTTTCTTCAATATTGTGAAATTCTTTGTTTATAAATTGCAGTTGAAACCTTGTTTTTAAAACCTGTGTTAGCATATTTTCTGTTATTCCTGAAATGTATTGCCATTGGAGCAGGTGTTTTGGGCTCTATCATTAATGTTCTAAGTACCTGCCCTAATGAAAATTTCAGGAAGAAAAAAAATTTTCACGAAATTGAAGAAAGGAAACAACATAACACTTTAAGCAATCCAGAAATGCTTACAAGAAGCGATTTGAAGATTATTATCAATACCACACGTAAAGAGAAAAATCTTCTCTTTATCAGAAAAATTAAAAAAGATAGAAAATGAATACAATATCCCAACATTCAAAACAATCAACACGCTGATCTATTCTGTCTAAAACCAAACCAAAAACACACAGGAGAGATAAAAGCATCTACAAAATACCTTGTGAGTGTAACAATGTTTATGTGGGAGAAACTACAAGACCACTAAGTGTCAGGGCAAACGAGGATAAATCATATGTCAAAAAAAGAGACTTCGGCAGATCCCAGATATACAAACATGCCTGGGACAATGTGTAATCTATCAAAGGACCGATACATTGCATCTTGTCCAAATTTCGTTATTTCGATTTTAACTTCTATCCCATGAAATAATTTAGGCCGAAATATTTCTAATAAAAATACCGTGATAAACCTTTAATAAAACTTTTTTGAAAAGTTAACGCTGTAATACTTCTTATATCGAACTGTTCCGTTTAAATCTTTTATTGCCCTTTTGACTTTAGCCTGCAAATATAGAAGATAATCCCTCAAATGAAGCGACGAAGAATTGTCCCGTTAACTTGGATAATTTCACTTTGGTCACGTTTTGTTGAAAATGTTCCCAGAGGCTGTCCAAAACAAACCCAAAGTAACTGCATTCTCCTCTTTGAATTTGTTTTATTTCCCCCTCCCCCACCCATTTTCCACTGAGCAGTTAAGTATGTTGTTGAAGTTCGATATTGTGTGTTTGGAGACCCTTGTCAAGGGTAAGCTATTTTTTGATACCTTTCTTATTTCTTTATATTGTTATTCTGCTAATTTTAAGTTATTTTCTTATTTAATTAGGGTCCATATTCCAATGTCCAAGTATAATCCAAGTTTAGTCCCGTTATGCCCTCATTGTGAATCCATTGCTATCTCGTTGTGAGTCCCAAGTTATTCCTTTGGGAATCCATTTCTGACTAGGAGTTTAGTTCTTTCCAGCTGAATTTGGATTCCCCCTTGTATTCAGAAGTTGGCTACAAAGGAAGCCAACGTCCAGTCAATCTGCTTTCTAACTCAAAGATTGTGGGTACTTTTTTATGCATTTGTCAGCCGATTCAAATGGTGACACTTTCAAGTTAAGTTACATAAAATGCTAGAGACTGGATAAAGATATTTTTTTAATTTTACAAATAAAAGGTAGATATCGAGCACTGTTTTTTATTAAATCTTGCCTAAGTACTTCGCTCTCAGAGCATCTTTAAGGGGCACCTGAAATAAGTCAAGAAACGTTTTCGCAAGTGATTTTATATAACATTTTAACAAACATGTCAGTGATAACTTAGGTATTAGTTTGGGGGCAAATGTAGTAAACACAGATTGTAAATGTAAGAACTAGACTAAACAATATGTTGTTAGAGAGTTGGTTGGTTGACTACACTAAAAAGGTTTAACGTTGAAAACCAAGTGCAAACTGAAGTATTATACCATTGGTTCAATCAAACTTATTTCTTCTTCAAGTGCCGTCTCCATCAATGGAGGTTAGCGGTTATGGTGGCAAACGTTTGTCTATCTTCAGCTGTTCTTAAGAGTTCCTCAAATCCAAGTCCTGTCCAGTTTCTGATATTACGTAACCAGGACAATTTTTTTCTTCCAATTCCTCGCTTTCCTTCTATTTTGCCTTTTATTATCAACTGAGGGATGTAGTATTTCTCGTTGCGCAACAAATGCCCTAAATAACTGGTTTTTCTTCTTTTGACTGTTCTCAATAGTTCTTTTTCTAAATTGAGTCTAGCTAGTACTTCTTCATTTGTTTTTCGTGCTGTCCAAGGAATTTTTAAAATTCTACGGTACACCCACATTTCAAATGCCTCGATTCTATTCAGGCTCTTTATTTTTAAAGTCCATGTTTCGACTCCGTAGAGAAGAACAGACCAGATAAAACATTTTACAAGTTTTAATCTCAATTTAATATTTATATGTGTATCGCAGAATAGAACGCGCATCTTAAAGAAACTATCCCTAGCTTGAGCAATTCTCGCTTTAATTTCTTGTTCTGGGTCCAGCTTGCAATTAATCCAAAAGCCAAGGTATTTGTATTGGTTTACCTGTTCTAAAATATTCCCATTTATTTTTATAGGTAAGGGGATATTCTGTTTTCTTTGGATCACCATTACTTTTGTTTTTTTTTCGTTGATCTTCATTCCAAACTCTCGACAAGCATCCTTAAGGTGGTCTATAACCCTCTGTAAGTTTGTGTCTGTATCAGCCAGTAGGACAGTGTCATCTGCATATCTTATGCTAGATATTGGTTCTCCATTAATTTTTATTCCTGTGGAAAGGTTTTCCAAGGCTTGCTTGAATAGTAGTTCCGAGTAAAGATTGAACAGCATAGGGGATAGTATGCATCCTTGCCTTACTCCTTTATTTATACTAATATTTCTAGATGTATGATCGTCGATCCTAATCTTGGCACTCTGCCTCCAATATAAGTTCTTAATTAATCGGAGATCTTTGCTATCCAAGTTGATGCTCTGCAAGGAATTTAACATTTTATTATGGTTTACGCGATCAAATGCCTTTTCAAAGTCTACAAAACATAGAAAGACATCCTTTTGTTGGTCGTAACACTTCTGCAGCAGTACTTGTAATGAAAACAAGGCCTCTCTGGTCCCCATTCCGGCTCTGAATCCAAATTGATCGTATCCAACTTCTTTTTCACACCTTTTGTATACCCTATTGTGAAGTATTTTTAATAGAATTTTAATCAAACTTATAATCAATGTGAAAACTATAAAATTGAAAATGTCAAAGCATGGACCAACTGATCCACAGTGGGAGATATTAAAATATATAACTGTGGAAATGGTATATCTAAATTACAAAAAGATATGGAGAGTGTAATTAACGCCAATTGTAGATTCTGGTGTCCAGAATTACTGATACTGTTCAAACTTACAGTTTTAACAGTGCGCAACCCGGTCTTGCATTGCATGTAATTGCCGCAGTGTAAGGTCGATTTAAGGAACATACTGAAATTTGTCAAGTAATACGCACTAAACAATACAATTTTGTGTTATACTTATTTCTGTTTACTTTTTATCAATCTAGGCGGTGTTAATGGAGGCGTTCACGTCACTGATGTTACCAACGCATCAAGAACCATGTTGATGAACATCGATACGCTTAAATGGGATCCTGTACTTATAAACTTCTTCGACATTCCTAGCAATATTCTGCCCTCTATACGCTCCAGTTCGGAGGTTTACGGAATTATTACGAAGGGGTCATTGAAAGGAGTCAAATTGGCTGGATGTCTTGGAGATCAACAGTCAGCACTCGTAGGACAACAGTGTCTTATTCGAGGACAGGTAGATGATTACATTTTTATTCTAAAAAATGACTTAATTATGAAAATTAATGTAATTTAGAGGGCATTTGATTGATTTATTTTTTGGTAATACTGTATTTACAACAGCAGCAATCAAAAAGTTGATCAGTTATATTAAAATTAGTACATACTCAAAGTGAATAATTATTATTGCACCCCTCTTTTATTTTTAACTATTGACGTTTTCAAAATCATTCAGATCTTCGTGTAAAAGTGACGATATATTCGAAAATGGCATCTTCTTGAGACAGGCCGACCAGAAAAAAGATTCAGATCGAAAGATAGTCCGTGAGTGGCTGGACAACGGAGCTAGGCCACAGTGGCAGGAGATTACCAAATATGACAATCAATGAAGGGCTATTGGCTTGACAGTGGGACTCGTTGTGTCTTTGAGATGTTGTCATCACTCATAAATGGGAGAGTCCAGAGGGAACACGAACAGTAGTCCAAGTTGTTATCCCAATGACATGTGTAAAGGACGTGCTGGCAGAACTCTACGATATAGTCTCTCCGAGGGGACACTCTGGCTAGAGTCCGTGACAGGTATTACTGGTTAATTGTCGGCAAGATGTGGAAGAATGGTGCAAACGATGTGATCTGTGTGCATCCAAAAAAGGACCCAAAACGAGGCTTGGGAAAAACTCCAGCGGAACTTCCAACTCCAAACTTCCACCGGAACTCCATGGGAACCAGTTGCTGTCAACATTCTGGGATCATTTCCAGTAATAACATCAAAAAAATAACTATTTGATGGTTGATATGGGCATTACGAGCGGGGACGTCACTTCGAATCGGAAATTTTGAAGACCATGATGCCGGCGGACTGTGAATGAGGCAACACCGCCTCATTCTCAGTCCGCCGGCATAGTAGAAAGACATAACTGGACCATCAACAATTGACTGTCCCTGTTTGTACATGAAAATCAGAGATACTGGGACACACTGGTACGTCTGTTTCTGCTAGCTTACTCAAGATCCCAACATAAAGCAACTGGTTATACTCCAACAATACTATTGACTGGTCAAAGCATAAAGCTTCCCTTCGACCTCCTACATGGCAACCTACCAGATATAGAGGCTGACCAAGAGACTCTCTCCGAGTATGTCGGCCTAAAAGATCGACTGGTTAAGGTCCACGATTTCGCCAAGAATAAGCTGCAACTCACCAGTGACCTGATTAAGGTTAAATTCGATCAGAAATCCTCTCCCATTAGCTTCAAAGTAAGGTGATGCTGTCTGGCTCTACCAAACAACGAAAAGGAAAGGTCTGAGTCCCAAGTGACAGCGAACCTGGGAGGAATCGTATCTGGTTACTACCGAAAGATAAACAGATAAAGATAAACAGAACGTTGTATATAGGGTGCAACTGACGCCACAGAGTAAGCCGAAGGTCGTACATCTGGAGAGTCCTTGTCCTCATAATGGACAAAATCCACCGATCTGGTCCATTTGGGTACTGTTCGGGGTGAACAGCCTAAAAGGAGGGGACGATGTTGTGAGTCATATATACCTGATTGCGGCTCTGTGCGTTAGAGAAGTCTAGAAGTCTCTCTTGTCGTCGAAATATTCTACGAACTGATTCTATCGACGCAAAGATGACCTTCCGGTGTTTTTGTGGCCCAGTCAGCTGGTTTCCAGTGGCCCAGACAGTTCGTTCTCAATATAAAGCCAGTAAGGCGGCGTTTGATTATTAGTCTTGGCGATTCTAGGCATCAATGCTAATTCTTCTAAGCGATATTTGTAATTAAATGTGTTTTTGAGTCAATAGAAGAAACTTTTTACTAAGTAACAAAAACAAAATGTGTTTAATATATTAATGTTTGGTATTTTGAGAACCATGAGTTTTGATATTTCGATTTCCGCAACGGAAATCGAAATATCAAAACAAACTTATTTTAAAGTAAAATTGTGGCTCATTGCCAATAAAAATAGAAAATTGTATAATTTTGTTTCTTCTGCTGTTAATCTCCCTTGTATTCTCTTTTGTGAATACCAGAAATACTACTTAAACGATTAAAAATATTTTAGGCTAAAGCTACCTATGGTACTGGCTGTTTTCTTCTCTACAATACCGGAAACTCGAAAGTAAGTAGCTCTCATGGGTTATTGACAACAATCGCCTACAAATTCGGCCCCGACAAACCTGCAGTTTATGCTTTAGAAGGTTCCGTTGCCATAGCTGGAGCCGCTATGAACTGGTTGAGAGACAATTTGACGGTACTCCCCAACTTTGGAGAAGCCCAAAAGATCGCCGAGAAGGCTGCGGATATAGAAGGAGGGGATGTTTATTTCGTGCCTGCGTTTAGTGGATTGTACGCTCCATATTGGCAGCAGGAAGCTAGAGGGTGAGTTTATAATAATGTTCGACCTTTTTTCTACAATTGGCAAATGTCTTTAGCAACCTTAAATCATATAGAAAACTTTTTGAAGTGAAGATTCTTGACATCGATTCGCTACTCTCGATCAATTCGTTTCTAATCATCATATATTTACTCTAAGCAGGTTTCTTATTAATATTTGGTCTGAATGCGACAGGTTTGTCATAAGTAAACAACGTATGCTTTGTTAATACGGTAACAGGTGTCATTAAGAGCAAACATAATAACTTATTGAATTTGTTTAAAATATAAATAATTAAATAAATAATAAAGTTACTTTATTTAATTTTAAAAATATTATTTAAATTTTAAAAATACAGAAAACATAGTATAAAGCTCTGCGTTAGTTGACAGTACCGCCTACTGTTCCACTTTTTTTAATAATAAGTAAAGCTTGAGACTGAAGTGCCATCACCAAAAATAACCAAAAGTTTATTTTAATCAAGATCATTTGTCCGATTTGATTTTTTGAGCAAGAGATGAACAAGTTGTATTTTTTCGGAAAGTTACCGTAGTATTCGCATAAAAACCATTTTTTTTTAATATGAGGTATGTCAATTATAATTTTTTTTATAGCAAGTTGTTCTAGAAAATACTCAGTATCAGATAAAACCCGATTAGTTACTAATCACAGTATTTTTCCATTCGGTGCGTTCCTCTTTCGTGATGTCTTCCGGACATACGTACTTCTAGTTATGGTCTAAGAAATCATAACAAACGAGGTCAGGGACTGAATTCTGTGAAGAAATGAGATTATTATTACAAACATCTGCTTTTTAATGCCTTGGCAAGCCCCATTTAATGTTGGCAATAATCCTAAATCTTCAAGAAATGAAATATATTACATACTTTTAAATGAAAATTTCAGGAATGCTATCAGAAGATGCACCACATTTCCAGTAGCTGATATTCAGCAAGATCAGATCAGCAAGCTCTTGTGGCATTGCTTGAGAGAGGAATGAAATAAAAACAGGGATAGCGATTGCTTTCGCCAGAGGCAATTTAACAGTTTAAATAAACGTTTAGATCATACTTATTCTATTAGAAAATCTAAAGGGCAATTCCCAAAGTGTTAAGGATAAATGAGCTAAACGTGACTTATTTAACAGGCATAAAAAATAAAAGAAATAAGCGACATATAAAAAAGGGTCCATCTGTACTAGTTGACAGTAACAAAAAAATTAGTATTGATGAACAAGATATAAAAGAGAGTAGCAAACATATTGTGTGACCCCAGATTGCGACCCTCTGCTTTATAGATCCAGAATTTTCTTTCACTGCCAGACCGTCGAATGTTCAAACACCGTTTGGATCGATGCGGAGGCAAGCAAGCAAGCAATTTAATTTAACCCAGCCTGTAAGACTTGGACACCCCTTAAGAATGACTCTCGGGTGTTACAATTCATTGGGGCGAGGAGGATTAACTGTTATACTCAGGAGTCATTCCACCGCGCCCCAATGCTCCAGACCATTCCTTTCCTCCCTATAGCACTCTGATGCGCGATAGGGGCACAACTATCAGAGTGCTTGTCGTGTGGAAGTCCTGGGTAAAAGAACTCGCAACACGATATCGTATCCCGATCAAAGCAGGTTAGCGTAAGGCGCTTTTTTTTTCCTATCTCTGGTGACATCATCGAATCTGAAATCATCATCCGGGCTCACCCAGTTCTGCGACTTGGCGCTCGAGGATGTGGACCCCAGTTTTAGGGTTTTTTGTTAATTTTTTTGGTGGCTTTCGCCTTTTTATTAGTAGTTTTGTAATTCTTTTTTGGTGGCCGAAGGCGTTTTAAGTTTTTTGTAATTTTTTTTTAGAGATGTCTGAAAAGTAATATCATTAGTCATTATAAAAATTGCCAGTGCTATGTGCTGGGTTGTCTTCTGTTGATAGAGCTACGATTTTCTAGACTTCTATGTTGGCCAGGATTTGCTGTTCTGGTCTTTTGTGCTTCCATCGATGAAACGCATCATATCTTATTATCGCTCGCAGTATCGGACTTGGGTGGTTCTCTAGCTCAGCAAACTTTGTTCCGGCTTTTTCTTCCATTGTGTCATCCTTACTTGTTTCAGTTTTCTTAACAGGAAACGTTCAGAAACGTATCGGGGTATATTTACCGCTTCTCTGAGGCTGTTATTATGTGCTGCTTGTATCCTCTTTTTGTTTGATTTACTTATGTGTCCCCATTGCAAGAGATGCATATGTTATTATTGGAAGTATGGTGCTGTTAATCAGTCTTATTAGAGTTAATGGCTATTTTCCATTGGATACTCCATTCTTCTATGTTATTCTATCTATTCTATCTGTAAGTTGTTTACAGCTTCAATAATGTTTCTGTGTTTAACCGCAATTGCTGTGTCATCTGCATATAGGAAGACTGAGAAGTCTTCCTTGTGTTCTTGGAACATCAGCGGTAGAGGTGACAGGACCGCTCCCTGTGGCACTCCGGCCTCCGGAGCTCCGTGCTCGGACAGGACTTGTCCTATCCGAACACTAAACCTCCGGCCGCCCAAGTACGATGAGATTAGTCCTGTCATGGCTCCGCTGTATCCATAGCATATTATTTTGTAAGTCAGTCCTTCATGCCAGACTCTGTCGAAGGCTTTGCTTACGTCCAGGAAGGCTGCTCCTGTATACTGGTTGTCGTTGAATCCAGCTGTTATGTACTCTGTTAGTTTTTCTTGTAGTTCAATCCAAACTGAGCAGCTTCTGGAACTATTCCTAATATGTCTGTTTCTGATTGGAGTCTGCTTAGTATGATTCTTTCTACAGTTTTGCTGCCTGTTGGAATTAAGCTTATCGGCCTGTAGTTTTGCGGAAGGTGCTCGGCGCCGGTAAGCAGTTCCAGAAATTACGATCTGTTTATATAAATCGCCGAATAGCGAGTCGACATTAGATTATCACATTATCAGTATTACCGAAGTGATTTGTAAGCGATATCCGAGTGAATTGTAAGCGATAATTATTAATTGTAATTAGTGTTGATAATATTTGTAATCTAGTGAGTTTTTTGGAGTTTCATTAAAGTTAGTTAATAAACCATGTGTATTTCATATAATTCCTGAACCCACAGAAAACTTCACAATATATGGAGAGCATTTGATATAGATCAACACGTAAAATTAACGGAGATATTACAATCTATAGAAATTGATGACAGAGATAATCATCGATATGCTGTTACATTATCTATGTTGATATTTTTTTCTTAGTAACTTTTTTAGTATCAATAACTAGATCCTGCTACATTCTAGTGGGGAGTTTGCTACGCAATTTGCTTCATTAAGTAAGATCAGTGTAGTTTTAATTAATTTTCTTTTTTGTCTTCTTTAAAAAATGATTGTTTCACAAAATTAAGTAAATAATTACGAAGTACGATCATTAAAGTTGGGTATTCCAGCTCTTTTGGTATCAGCTGTTTTGTCGCTGGATATTTCTACCGATCACTTACGCAATTACCAATCTACTAAACCAATCAATGCATGAATTTGGTATACCAGAAAAACTTATCCGATTAACGAGAATGATAATGTCTAACTTAAAAACCAGCGTTAAGATACAGGAAGAAAATTATCGATCCTTTGAGATAGACTATGGACTCGGGATAAATGACGAGACAAGGGGATGCTCTGGCTTGCCTCCTATTTCAAGAAACGGCGGTATTATTTACAATAGATCAATACGAATCTTAGCATACGCTGATGACATTGACATAACAGGGCGTAGCAATTGAGATGTTGAGCAATATTTCCTAGAATTGGAAACGGCGGCGAAACAGGTCGGTCTAGTCATCAACGAAGACAAAACCAAGTACATGTTGGTTACTAAGGATCCTATAGCAAATGAGGAACGGGAAACAGAATTTGGAAGTCATATCTGTGACAGCTTCACATACCTTGGCTCGCTAGTGACTACTACCAATAAAACAAGCGAAGATATTAAAACACGAATAAACCTTGCAAACAGGGCATATTATATACAAAACACTGCTGGTCCTTATATACGGGGCGGAAACATGGACTCCAACGCAGAAGGATGAAAGACTTCTGGGAATATTCGAGCGTAAGATACTCCGTAAAATATTTGGACCATCAAGGGCATTGGCGCAAAAGATTTATTGTCGAATTATACCAACTCTTTAATGAACCAGATGTCATAACGGTCATTAAAACATGCGCGACAATATGATTGCTAATAAGCTAACGACAGGAACGCCTATAGGAAGAAGAAGCAGAGACTGACCGCGAATTAGGTGGTTAGATGGAGTTGAAACCGATTTAGGGATACTAGAGATCAGAAGATGGCAACACGTTGCCAGAAGCCGAAGAGAATGGCGACTAATCTTAGAGCAAGCCAGGATCCACAGAGGATTGTCAAGCCAAAGATGATGATGACTTACTCAATTATTGAATGCCACTAATATTGCCAGAGGTTATTGAAGCTCGTAGGAGGCATACTACTTATTAAAAATATATTGGTTTATATATTGGTTAAAAATATATTGCTAAAATGAACAGAGTGTACAAGAAATTTGGTCATTTTTATTTGTTTCAGTCTTTTTTTGGTATCTTTGTGATTTGCTAGATTTTTGGTGTACAACAGATATACTGGTGTTAATTTATTTCAAAATAAAGATTCGTTTTCCATTATTTATGGACATCAGTTTTATTTAAACACTTGTTAGTAATATTCATAACTTTTTTCGAGCAGTTTAGATAAACTTATCTTCCAAAAGTTGAAAACAAAAAAGATAAATATATGCTGGTGGTGATATTAAAAATATATTATTAGAGAAAATAAGCCAATATACAATATTTATTTAAAGATAAGCGATTTTAGCTGATGTTTACTGTAGTGAAAATGATACACTGATCAAAATATATCCTAGTAGCATCGTTATCTATATTATAAATATATGCATAATTCTTAGCAGGATGTTGGTTTATATGTTTAAAATTATTGGATTGATTTATCTAATCTAATATTTAACTAAGCCAAAGTAAGTGGAGTTTATCAACTGTATAGGATAATTTAATAATGATCCAGTTGCCGCACATGAGAACCTTAATATTTATTATTTTCTACCATATCTTAATACGGGGTGTCTCAAAATTGACCCCCGTCCTTTCCGAATATGGATCGGTGGACTAACAAATTAAATTGTAACATTGTTTAAAAAGGTTTTGAAACTGTTTTCTTGTGGCATGTCTAATATGTTTATATGGGATTAAGCCACAATTGATTGTAATGAATGTAATGATGTTTTCAAAAAGATTATTCAAGTTTTTTCTCCATCACTTCAGTGAGTGTGCAGGATTCAACTCCGTAGTATAATATCGAGAAGATATAACATCGTAGGAGCCCTACTTTAGGGCTCCAGATTAAGGTTGTGGCTTTTAAAGAGTTTGGCCATGTTGTTGAATGCACTCCTCGCCTTCCCTATTCTACATTTTACTTCTTGTGAGTGATCCCATTGTTCGTTTACTATTGTTACAAGATAGGTAAACTGTTTTACTCGGTCCACTGGTGTATTCTTGATAAGCAGTTGGACGTCTCTAATTTTATTTTTGCTGATGACCATAAATTCAGTTTTTGATATGTTTACTTGTAGTCCAAATCTTTCACTTGCTTTATTTACTCTGTTTATTAGTTGCTGTAAACTGTTTAAACTGTCTGCAAAAATAACGGTGTCCTCTGCGTAGCGGATGTTGTTTAGGCGTTCCAAAAGGATTCCATGTTCGCAATTTTCTAAGGCTTAACTAAATATTTCCTCTGAATATAGGTTGAATAATATAGGTGAAAGTATACATCCTTGTCTAACGCCTCGCAGAATCTGGATCGCTTCCGTAGGTTCATCTCCAAGATTTGTTCTTATTGTGGCTCCAGTATAAATTTTGTATTATATGCCGGTCTTTATTAACTAATTTGGGATTTTGTTAGAACATCCATAATTTTTCGGTATTGAACCGTGTCAAATGCTTTTTGTTAGTCCACAAAGCAGATGTAGATATCGCTATTAGCGTATATTCTCCGCACTTTTTCGCTCCCTGTTTCTTGGGTAACGTAATAAATTCTGAAACTAGCCAATATTTTGGAATATTGCCTGTTTCATAGATATTATTGAAGATTTCACATAGTATTCTTAAAGATTCATCACCAAGAAGTTTAAGAAATTCAGACTGTACTCAGTCTGTTCCTGGAGCTCTCCCTTCTTTTAGTGATATTATGGCTGCTCTTATTTCTGTCACTAGTATAGGTGGTCCTGTTTCCGTAGGTATTGGGGACTGGTTCTCCCTATCATCAAAAAATAAATTTCGTATGTAATTTTTCCAGGTATTATCAATACTCTCTGTGTACACGATTACCTCTCCGTTGTCATTAAGAAGTTTACTTACTCTTTTGTTTTTACATTTGCCTGTAATTTCTCTTACCTTTGCACGTTGCACGATGTACGTTGAAGTCGTCGTATTTACTTTGTAGAATTTCGATTTCTTGGCATTTCTCTCCAGTTCTTTCTTTTTGGTTTCTCTGATCTTTCTTTGTATATCTCATTGTAATGTTTTATACATAGAGTTATTGTTCTTGTTTTTTCTTATTGTATTATAAGTATTATATGTATTATAAGTATACTGTATTATGTGTTTATGTATGTGTTAATGTTATTGTGATTGAGGGCAAGAGGAATTAGGTCGCAAACAAATGCAGTGACTACAGGAGATAAAGAACTCGACAGGCATAAATACCACTGGCGAGCTTTTGTATGCTGCAAAAGACAGACGTCTGGTCTTAAGATACAACACACTATAGGTGCACTGCAACTATAAGAAGTTTATGTATGTCGTATCCAGTCGTCAGAGATTTGATATCTAAAAATAAGACGAACAAGTTAAATTTTCTTAAGAATGTCAATTTTGGGACCCCAAAATGATGCAAAAAATTTGTCACTTCTACCTCCGGGCTTCTTTATCTGAACGCCGTAGAAAAAAAATGTATCTGGGATAATTCCGTTTACTGCACTTTTTGTGTAACATAAACCGTTCGCTCAAAAACAACGCTTTAAGCGACCGGCAATTTTGAATGTTAGTGCGCGCGAAATGAATTTTTTAAATAAAATTTGTATCGACTCGACGGTAAAAATTTGATATCTTTTGATCAGAGTATCTTATCGACAAAAATAAAATGTATTTTAAAGGTGAAGGGTGCATCTTTCATGTATAAAAAATGAAAAAATGACGCAGAATTAAGTTGGTTACGTGTAGGTAATGTTTGGAATTTAGTAACCCAGTCCAAATGTCTACTGACTATCGTCTGTGGTGATATCTTCTACATATAAATAAGAGTTTTTATATATTTGTAGGCCAAGTACTTATGTAAAGACCGCCTTTTATGTAACTCGTAGACACTGGTTCCGCTGCAACAAAATCAAGAATTTGTTCTTTTTTGATGACGACGTTGAGTTTAGGATGTCGTCCCCCTTATGTAATCTTACGGATTTAAATTACTTATCTCCAGTAATCTTAGTTCAACCTGTTGTAGATCTGGAAATTTTACGGTGTATGCTCTATTC
Organism: Diabrotica undecimpunctata; assembly: GCF_040954645.1. Taxonomy (NCBI): domain Eukaryota; kingdom Metazoa; phylum Arthropoda; class Insecta; order Coleoptera; family Chrysomelidae; genus Diabrotica; species Diabrotica undecimpunctata. The sequence continues at coordinate 161,713,849 of NC_092803.1, forward strand.
TCGAGTAGAGAAACATATTGCATATTTATTCTTGATTAAATTAATAACATTCCATTTTAAATGACGTTCCAAAACAAATCATCGTATGTTATATCATAAACACCATAGTAATGACATAATTACTCATAAATTTTTAACTATTCCAGTTATTTGTTTTAACCTTTCTTCGTTTTTAATAAAGGTTTTATGCAAAACGCAAAATTTTATTTTTACAGTGTACGTTGTTTTAGTCCAGTGATGCATATCCGGAAAGGACGGGCATCGATTTTGCGACATCCTGTATAATACGATAAGAGTGATAACGAATGAATTTATTAATCGAATTTATTAACTTTATTTAAAGTCTTTATTTGTACAATATTATATTAATTTATTTCACACTATAATTTATAATTATATAATTTATTTACAACCTTTATTACAATTTATTTATCCCGACAATACGCGCGTTACATTTCAAAACTCGACTCGATTATATTTTCAGACTAACTCACACAATGAGAATTCCTCTATTTACATTCAAGAGCCGTTGTTCTGGAATCCCCTCGGCGACCTGTGTTGACCTTTCTCGAACGAAAGGGAGCGCCAAACAGGTTTCTAGCGGGTCGGAGAATATACTAGAACACAAGTTAGAATAACAAAATGTTTACAGGTTAAATATGACTCATATTTATCGTAACATTAAGAAAAAATGTAAATATATTATGATAAGGAACTGAAGAAATTCTAGAATTACTTTATAAAGGTGCTAAAAAGCTTTTTTCTTTTTTTATTATTTTAACTCTTAAGTGACTTTTTAGTGTCTTTTAACTTACTACTCATTTTTTAGTGTCATAGTTGGAATATCTGAGGATACAGAATCGTCCCATATCGTAAAAGCCACCTTAGAGGCAGTTTGTTATCAAACAAGAGATATTTTAGAAGCAATGAACAATGATTATGGTTCCCCTTTATCAGTTTTACAGGTTAGTATGTTTTAATGTTAACCATTCGGACCAATTATATCTTTGAGATTAAAAATATTTCCTTAAATTTACCTAATAATCCAAGGGTTGTATTTTCTGTGACTAAATGTTAAGACAACTCTTTCAAATGACGTAGGAGTTGTAGAAGTTGTCTCCGGTTTGTTTTGAACGTGTTTAAAGTTCAAAAGTTAAATATTTCTCTTACTATTTGTATATACGTGGTTATATTCTGTCCCCAATTTCATTATTTTAATCAAAAAACCATACAGTTAAATGTAGGACCTTCCTACATTTATCGTTCCTTTCCATTATCTCTAGTTACCATATTTTTCTTGATAAAATAATCAATTTGTTATTTTCTTTACCAGGTCGATGGTGGTATGACAGCCAATCCGCTCCTGATGCAGATGCAGGCAGATCTAGCAGGAATAACAGTGTTAAAACCGACTATGGCCGAAAGTACAGCTCTAGGAGCAGCAATGGTAGCAGGAGCAGCTGTCGGAGTGTGGGATTTGAACAAAGCACTGGACATCCCTGCGATAAAATGGACGGCCAAGTGTACGGAGAATGAACGAGACGTGAGGTATGCCAAGTGGAAGATGGCAGTGGAACGTGCTATGGGATGGGACATGTCTGTATAGCGAGAATGAAGTATGGCAATGTGGAAGGTTGAGAAGGAAAATTTTTTAAAAATCTAGCTCTTTGCTAGTTAGATAACACTTAACATAGAACAGATTTTGTTATATAAAATCATGAATAAGCTGATTAATCATTGGCGACAAATTTTGTTGCAGTATGTATATAGATTGTATATATGTAGATGTATATATTTAAACTTGTAGCGGCATTTTTTTTTTATAAAATAACTACATTTTTAATTATTAACGTGTTAAATTTGCTGTAAAATTTATTTTGGCCAATTGCTATACAGAGGCAATGTTATTTGTCATCAACAAATTCGGCCTCATATACTAACAAGCTACTCCATGGATACGAAAAGTTAAATTAAGAAAACTCCCTTTAAAACAATGAGATGCGCTAGTTCATAGAGGCGAAAAGAAAATCGTAAAATTTACAAATAAATTGGGAATGTTTGCATTAAATAGATTCAATTTTAAAAATTTGTTTAATAAATTATTCTTTTTAACATACGAAAGTTTGTATCAGTCCAATTGCTGTTACAAAAACTATTAATCAAAAAATTTTTCATCTTTGCTACCTGCATTTCCCCAGAAACTATTTTAGTCATAAATTTGGCAATATTGTTTTTTAAATAGTTTTAATGTCACCCTTACTTTGTAATAAATGAATTATATACTAGAGATATGTCACTATTTTAACAATAGTGGTAGCATGCAAAAGTTATTATTTTGGAATATGTATTATTAGAATGATTAAAAAATTTTATAAAAAAAGCTTCAATAATCTGTTTAAAATTGTTTTGACTATCTTTTTGTTTTTGTTTAATTTTATTGAAAATATTGTTTTCGAAAGTATTATTGTTGTTAAATATTTTTATTTGGAAAATGTGATACTATAATTAAAAATAAATAAAGTGATTATGTTGTTTTATGCTGTTTTTAAAGTGTGCATAATATAATGCAATGTATAGTGAAGTTAATAAATAAAGAAGTCTAAAGAAATAAAAATGATAGTAATCTCCAAACACTGAAGGATAAGGAACCATTACAAACTTTATTGAAGATCATAAATTTGATGTAAAGAAAGTTACACCAGAACGGTGTGTTTATTTTTTGGCTCTTCAAAATAGTTCAAATTAAGTGAGAACAAGTTTTTAAAATTTAACCACTCTTTGTGAAGTTATTAGTGATCAACTAAACTTAATTTTTAATCAACTTCGACCTGTTCTCCGGTCGGATTTTTTCTGGAGGTGGACAGGTCCGTACTTAGGAATGTTTAAGCATCGACAAAGATGCCGCAAAATGTTGAAATAAATTTACCAGTCAGTTCTCAAATGGATAATTCTACAGAAGTTATTCTCCCTCAAAAAGTCAGGCTATTATTTTTAATGCCATTGAAGATGCGAAAATACAAGATTACCTCCTCCCAATGGGATAAATCATATATCCAAAAAATATACTATTCTTCTTTAGATTATCAAGCAATAGAATATGTTTGTATTTATCATCCGAAAATATCGTAGAAAAATTTATGAATGGAAATAACGGTAACATTGAAGATAATAATCAGATTATTTAAGTCCGACGGTATATAACCCCAACCGAAAGAATTATTCTCTCTAATGTTTGCCCAATCATTCCTCATGATATATTAATTAAAGAACTCGAATCCTTGAGGCTTGTTATTCTATCTACAATGTCCTTTTTAAAAATGAATGCACGGTTACGTGAATTTAGTCACCGAGCTTTAGAAGGCAAATCTTTATCAGTGCAACAGATCTTACAATTTCAGAATCATTTGTAATCAATTACGATAATACTTCATACAGTCTACTTATCAAGCGGCAACTTAACGTGTTAAAACTCCTATTCCTCCAACCACAGCAAAAAAAATTCCAACATGTACTTTTCCAGAAATATCAACCAACACCTACTTCAACTCCAAACAAATACCTCAACTACAAAAAATCAAGTAGACCCCAAACAAACTGCGAGAAAAACAACTACTACCTTACATATGGAACGAGTCTTCACAAACCAGTTCAAAATGACCTATTGACGACACCTTAAGTCCTTGCCCACCTCCTAATGATACTATTAATAAATCGATGTTTACCAATCCAGCAGAAATAGCACTTAGTCCTAAGAAAAAAACAAAAAATCTCTAGAAGCAGTCATAAACTAGCAGTCACCACCATGTATTTTAAGTTATGTTCAGATAACAGACCTACTCGAAAACATAAATAGTTCACCCGATCCACTTGCTACCGTTGAAAACTATACAAACAACTTCACAGCTCTCATCGATATGTTAAGCAATTTATATCCCTATATCAAGATAGATCTACAAAAACCCGAAATATCAAATTATGTAAAATTCTTCTAAAACACAGTCGCAAATCCCATAAGTCCTAATATCTTCTAATTAAATATATTTAATTAATAAAATGGGAGTTTAATAAATTAATACAGTGGAATATAAATGGCTATTACAATAATCTACCTATGCTACAAATCATTCTTTCAGAACAAAATCCAGATTTTGTGTTTACAAGAGACTAATTTTAAACAAAATCAAAATATAAACTTAATAAATTATCTGTTTTAGAACCAATAAGACCCAATCAAATCATTGCTAGTGTCGGTGTATCAATATTCCCGTAATGGGAAAAACTACTATTTACATACCTATATTAATATATACATCAATAGCAATATATCAGCAATATACATCTACCTCCTGGAGCAGTAATATCCAGAAACGAACTACAGGATCTTTTCAATGAAATTCGTACTTCTCGAATCATTTTGGGAGACCTAAACGCATATGATCAGATCTGAGGATCAGGATATAAAGAGCAACGGTATACTGTAATTGAAGAAATAATAAATCATCTCAACTTGTCTCTCTTAAATGACTGAAGTTCCAACTAGATTTAATATAAGAACTGGAGAAGCTACCCCACTTGATCTATCAATATGTGACAGCGATCTTTAACCACATTTGTCTAAGTATCCAATGCAATACACGTACAACAGTGACCACACAACCCGTTTTTCTCCGAAATTGAAAACAGATAAAGCCGATTGGAAGCGCTTCGCTGCACAAATAGAGTCGGATATAAACAAGTACTCGACAACAATAACTAATGTCGAAGAATCTCTAGATAACTTGACCAAAATAATTATGAAGGCAGCTGAAAACTCAATCGGTTAAACAGCTCCAACGAAACATACAACACCAGTTCCATGGTGGAACGGGTCTTGTGAAAAGGTCATTTGAGAAAGTAAAACTGCCTTTAATATATACAAAAGAAATAAATCACTAGAAAACCAACTAGAATATAAGAGAACTCGAGCCATAACTAGATTGACAATAAAGACAGCTAAACGTCAATCTTGGATTTATTATGTTTCTAAAATAAACAACTATACGCCTATGAGTGACATATGGAAGAAAATAAAACGAATATCGGGGAAAAAATTTGAATTTAAAAATCAACTCGCTAAATATTCAGGATATTACCTCCGACAACGAAATCGCAGAAGAAATGGCTAACTCTTATAAACATTAGATCTAGTGATACTTAGTATAACCAAAGTTTTATTACACTTAAGCAACATTAAGAACATAATATTATTGACCTCGACCAAATAGATAAAAGTCCTATAAACTCCACTTTTTTGATGGAAGAATACAACGAAGCTCTTAACTCGCTAGAAAAATTTCGGCAGTGGGACCTTCCGGTAAACTTTATAAAAAATTTTCCTTCAAACGCTCACCAGTACGTACTAAAGTTATTTAATTTATTATGGACGCAACATAAATTTCCATCAAAATGGTCAGAATCTATTATTATACCAATTTTATAACCAAACAATCAAAATTCATATAGACCAATATCTTTGACATGTGCTATGAGTAAATTACTTTCAGTCCTACACCTTTTTTAATAGTAATAAATAATGTCTTAGCCAATATGAACTCACCATTAATAGGTCTCTTACACGCAGACGACCTTGTTATCTATGCAAGAAGTCAAAATATCGAAAACAGCACGAATATGCAACAAACGTTTTTACATCAACTAGAGAAATGGTTAAACAAAGAGAAACAGCTAAACAAAGATATCACAAAATCCATTCGAAAAGATGTCAGAAATTACAACACTGATTACATAAATCAAGCCATTGATAAAAATAAAAGTTTAAAAGTTCTGCGCCGACAAATGACTGAAGTATCGAAAAATATTTGTAAACTTGTAAATAAAAAAGGAGAAACTACAACAAATAAAGAAGATATTTTAAAAATTGCTCAAGATTTTTACTCAGAATTGTATAAGCGAGAAGAAATTCCAGATCTGATCACAATCAAATACCAAAAGTTCAAAGTGTAGACTCAGAAGACATCCCAGATATCACAACAGTGGAAATAAAATCAGCTCTCTCGGAGATGAAAAACAATAAATCACCTGGAGAAGATGGAATAGTCATTGAACAAATCAAAGAAGGAGGAGGAACGTTAGTAAATGTGTTGAAAAAGATGTTCAATACTTGTTTGACAAGAGGCGTAACCCCCTCCCAGTGGCCTAATGCAATAATAACCATAATGCACAAAAAGTGACATTTCAGACCTAAAGAACTACAGACCTATTAGTTTGCTCTCCCATGCATACAAACTATTCATGAAGATAATAACAAAACGGCTTGTGAACAAACTGGATAGTTACCAACCTTGTGAACAGGCTGAGTTCCGCTTCAGATACGGAACAAATGATCATCTACAAGTTATAAAAACGCTAATAGAAAAGTGTACAGAGTATAACAAGCCTATCTTTCTTATATTCGTAGATTATGAAAAGGCGTTTGATACTATAGATCATCATAAAATGCTTCGAGCATTGGCTGACTGCCGCATTGACTACCCATATATCGCACTGATTAAAAGTATTTACGAAACTGGTACAGCTTGTGTCCGCCTTCATCAAGATACCAAGAAGTTTCGAATAGAACGTGGAATTAGACAGGGTGATACTATCTCCCCTAAATTGTTTACAGCTGTTCTTGAATATATGTTCAAGCAAATGGAACTCGAGAATAACATGGGAATTAATATAAATGGGGAAGATCTGAACCACCTAAGATTTGCCGATGACATCGTTGTAATATCTGATAGAGTTGATAAAGCTACAAAAATGCTGCACACGCTCTATAAAGTGTCAAAAACAATTGGACTTAAAATTAACACCTCAAAGACAAAATTTATGACCAACCTTGTAGTCAGCGGTAAAATTCTGATTGAGAGCCATAGCATCGATCAAGTAATAGCTTACAAGTATCTAGGGCATGAGATTCGCTTAGGCCAAGATAATCAGACAACTGAAATACAAAGAAGGATAGGTCTCACATGGGCTGCCTTTGGTAGATTGAATAACATTTTCAAGTCTGTTATCCCAGTTTGTTTAAAAAGAAAGGTTTTTAACCAGTGCGTTTTACCGGTTCTTACATATGGTGCAGAAACACTGACTCTGACAAAAAGAACAATAAATAAAATAGGAGTTACACAACGCGCTGTGGAAAGATCAATATTAGGTATTACCATCAGAGATAAAGTACCAAACCTAGAAATAAGAAGAAGAACAGGAGTCACAGATGCAGTGGAAAAAATAGCCATGGCTAAATGGGCTTGGGTCGGACATGTTGTCAGATTAACGGATGATAGATGGACCAGAAAGATTCTGGAATGGCGACCAAGGCAAGAGGCATATCGAAGCAGAGGACGACCACCGACTAGATGGACGGATGATATCAAGCGCATCACCACAAACTGGATGCAAGAAGCACAAGATAGGAATAGGTGGAAAATTTTACGGGAGGCCTACGTTCAGCAGTGGACAAATATAGGCTAATTGATGATGATGAGAGAAATGGTCGCAAAGTTGTGGATTTCAATTTTTGAAACTTCACTCTCACTATATAACAATTCTCTAATTCGAAAAAATAATGTAAAGTTTTTGGGAATGACATTCGATCAACATCTAAATTGGAAAGAACAAATTAAATACTTGGTAATCGAATGCCGCGCAAGGTTTAATATCCTTAAATCATTGTCTAAAAAAGACTGATAGGAACGACATCTCGAACTCGTACAAGAACTTTCGCCGTTAAAAACTTTTTATCATTCAGTCTTCGATTTTCCTTAGATTTCCTTCTCTACAGTAGCCATCAAATATTGATTTTAGCAATTATTGTGATTAACTTATAAAAGTTGTACTAGTGCCGGTGATAATCTAAGATAGACCCTCATTAATTCTGGCCATGCAATGTTCCTTGTTGCTCCCATATCAAAACGATATTTCTTAGCTATCAATACGATCTTCAGTGTATAAGCTATGAACTCATCCAAAGGACTTTATGCTAACAGTAACTAATGAGGCTTTACGTTACTTCTTACAAATGGAAAATTGCTCTACCATGTCAATCCACTTTAGTTTCCCAACAGTTGTACTTATTTCTTTCTTGCAATGTGAGCTACTTGGACAACAACCTGGTTCATAATCAGTCAGCATCACAGATTTTTTCCGAACCATTTCTTCCAGACATTCATCGTTGTATTCGCCTCATTCTCCAATTGTGCAAACTTGATGACAGTGTGAAATTTGACTAGCAGTTTTGTGTTCCAAAATAATAGCAAATGCATCTTCTGCTGTTCTGCTGACCTTCCCACTAGGAACTTCACAGAAGTTGCTATTTTCGCAGATGACACCGCAATCTTCTTTTTCTGAAGTCTACTTCCACACAAGCATAAAAAACTTGCAAGCAAACCTAAATAAATTTAAAGCCCGGTTAAAAATGGTGAATTAGAAAAAATGAGGCACAACGTCAACAAATGTAACATTCGCAATGAAATGAGATGGATTCACACCTGTCACACTCAATAATAAGCTACTAAATAAGTCAAAAGGCACAAAATATTTGGATATCCGTCTTGTTAAACGATTAATCTGGCAAACGCATATCGTTTCTAGAAGAAAACATCTTGGTATTAAGTTTAGGCAAATGTATTCGCTGATTGGTAAACTAAAAGCTAACATTGGATAATAAACTGCTCGTCTATAAGATAATGTTTAAATTGATTAGGACTTATGAAATCCATCCATGGATATCCCAATCGAACAATTCTCCGGTGCTTCTAGAATAAAGTGGTAAGATACACAGTGTATATATTAAATCCTTGTCAATAAAGAAAGGTCTCCAACTACATTCAGTAAAAGAAAAGATAAAATATAGTGAACGATTTATTCTCAATCTATAAATCTTATACTGTTCGACAACATTAATAAAGTAAGTAGGTTTAGGACATAGCCCAAAAAAAGAATAAGAAGAAGTAAGTAGGTTAAAATTTTTTAAAGTATATTTCTGACATATTTCTGATAAGCAGGTTTATAAATGGTTAAATTATTCACTTCTTTTTTTGGCGTCATAACCCTGAAAGAGCCCGTGCCTGTCTGGCTATGTCGTTCCATAACTTAGTACTTCCTAAATAACGAAAGGAGGTACTTCAATGGAAGAACATTTTACACGTTATTGATAAAAAGGCACTTCATTTACTTATTTTTATGCACATTAAAAATATAGCTGGAGTTAATAAAAAGTACATAATATTTTACTAAAATGTCATTCGTTCTTAATAATAAATATTTAGTTTGTGTTTATTAAATAAATTAAACAATATAAATCCTCTAATGAAATTGTTATATTACATATTTCTAGACTTATTATAATTTCGAAAAAAGAAATAATTTAGTCAAATAATTTATGGATCTTGTCTAGCCACGGCGTATGATCCCGTTATAGGTGCTTGAATTATCTTCTTCCTCAATGCCACGTACAATATACCTCCTAGGATGATTTGACCAATTCCCACAAGGATTATTATTACATAAGCGGGAACAGCATTTCCACCTAAAAAAGTATTTTAACAATTAATGAAGTAGTAATAAATCTAAACCTATGGTAAACTGGGATTTAAGATAGAATTAGGTTTTTTTTTCGTAGATTAAGAGAAAACTTTTGACAATATATTTATCATAAATCTTCTCAAGCTGGTAAACGTTAATAAAACTAATTTTAATATATTTAATCTTCTTTTGATGCCAGGCTATACGTTTTCGTGCTGGTTGTCGAATGTACAGGATCCCTCTTGCACTCTTCTGATTATTGTGCTAATATGTCGTACTAGTTTTTTATGTATCTGAACCATCCGTATTGCTTGTGCCATTAAGATTGTATGTAATAGCTTATATTTGTCATTTCTTAGAATTTCATAAATATGAAATTGTTCGCTGTTTAACGAGATCTAGTAGATATTCTTAGATATTAGCTCTTGTTAGGACGTCTTCACTTGTAACGTAATGTAATTCTGAGCAATCTTCTAAGGCACTACATTCCAAAAGCTCTCAGACGATTCAGATATCTTACTTTAACTGACTAGGTCTCCCTTCTGTGAGAATTGCTGATCTTTCTGAATAGTCCTGATTTTTGATTTCAGTATCGTTGATCTCAAATATTTGCTATTGAACCCAAATACATACGTCTATATTACTAGATCATACATACCTTACAATGTTAAATGTCTTTGAGTAATCACTGAGCAAATAAAGACACCTTTTGAACCAGCAGTTTTATTAAAAAAAAAGTGATTCTTCTGTTCCTAATCCCTTTTTGGAACCAAATTGAGTGTCCCCTGTTATTGCTTCACATTTGGTATAAATTCGCTTATGGAAGGAAAAATGAAAGGTTTTCAAAATGTGGGCATACAGAAGAATGCTAGTGATTCCGCGATGCCAGAAAATTGAACCGAAATGGTTAACACCATAACGAAAAGAAAACTAGAATATTTTGGATATGTTATGAGAAAATATAACCTGCTGCAGCTGGTACTCGAGGAAAAAAATGAGGGCAAACGTGGACGAGGTAGAAGAAGGACCTGTATAAGATCACTATTTCCAACAGCAGTAGATTTCTAGGAGAACATACCATTTGAAGAAGAAGATGGTGTTCTTGCCAGCAACTGGTATTCTGTCTCTTTGGTATTGCAACGAAGGTATTGCATCAGGTCGCTTTATGATTTTTAAACGAGAAATTGCATATTGCACTTCTGACTAATATCGGTGGTCCAGTTTAATCTGTGATTAAACAGTTCTTCAAGGAATTAGAACAAGCACTGGATACCACAAAATCTAGAGACTTCACAATACTAATGGGAGACTGTAACGCAAAAATAGGACAAGGTAGTTAAGGAATGGGTAAGGTAGTTATGGGGAACTTTGGATTGGGTATGCGAACTGTCAGAGGAGACAGACTGGTACAGTTTTACCAAGAAAAGGACTTTTTCAAAGACTATTTCAAACTCCCTGCTAGAAGATTATATACATGGAAGTCTCTGATTTTTTGCAGTATTAGCACAGAGGTGGGACCTAAAAGCCAGCATATATTCAAGTGGTAACCTGGTAGGTGATTAGTATTAAGTTTGATTTTCTGCATATCTGTGGAGCTTCAAATGTACGAATGTGTGATTGGATTTATTTTAATTTGAACAGCAGTCTATTCCAGTGAGTTCTTCTTCTTATTTAGGTGCCGTCTTCTTAGCGAAGGTTGGCGATGAACTCTGCAAAGTCTTCTCTATTTTGGGCTTTCCTTATTAAACTTTGAAAGTCTAATCCTGTCCAATCTTTGATGTTGCGCAGCCAGGTCATTTGTCGTCTACCCGGGCCGCGTCTGCCTTCTATTCTCCCTTCTATAATAAGCTGAAGGAAGTTATACCTGTCGTGTCTAAATATGTGTCCAAGATAAGACGTTTTACGCTTCTTGACAGTTTCTGTGAGTTCACGTTCTCTATTCATATGCCTTAAAACTTCTTCATTTCTAACGCGGTCGGTCCATGGAATTTTCAGCATACGACGAAATACCCACATCTCAAAGCTCTCTAAACGTCGTAACGAGCTGACTGTTAACGTCCAAGCTTCCACGCCGTGTAATAGTACACTATATACATAACACTTTATCATGCGGTATCGTATGGACAAATCAAGATTGTGTTTCTTGCCTGTTCTATTCTAAATTTAACCTCTTGTTCTTGGTCTAAGGTTTTAAGTATCCAACAGCCTAGATATTTAAACTTTTTCACTTGTTCAACTAGATTGTTGTTCACTAGTATGTTTATAACTGGTGTGTGTTTTTATGAAATTACCATTGTTTTGGTTTTTTTACATTCACCTTAAGGCCGTATAGTTCTCCTTCTCGCACTACTTTGGTTAACAGAATTTGTAGTTCTTCTTCACTGCCAGCAAGCAGTACTGTATCATCGGCATACCTGATATTGTTCACGATTCTTCCATTGACTTTTATTCCTTCTTGTGCTTCATCTAGAGCATGTGCAAAGATGTCCTCTGAGTACAAGTTGAATAATAATGGTGATAGTATACAACCTTGGTGTTTATGGTTTCAGTATCACTCATTTCAGTTCTGACAGAAGCGTTTTGGTTCCAGTAGAGTTCACGTATTGTATTAATGTCGTTTGGATCCGGGTTCTTTTTTTGCAAGCATTCTATTAGCTGATCGTGTTTGACTTTGTCAAAAGCCTTTTCATAATCTATAAAGCACAAGTAGACATCTTTTTGTTGATCCCGACACTTTTGCATGAGAACAATGAAACTGAACAAAGCTTCTCGAGTTCCCATACCGTTTCGAAAGCCAAATTGTTCCGGACCCATATCTTCTTCGCATTTTTTGTAAATTCTGTTATGGATAATTTTTAGAAGTTATTGGGGGCATGAGACTGATTAATCGAAAGTCGTTACATTTTTTTGCGTAGTTTGATTTGGGTATAGGCACAAACGTAGACGTTAACCAATCTTTTGGAATTGTACCAGTCTTGTATATACTGTTGAAGAGTCTTGATAATAGTTATAAATTGTCTTCTTCCAAAAGTTGTATAATTTCACTATGAACGTAGTCAGGTCCAGAGGCTTTTCCGGTTTTTATATTTTTTAAGGCGTATTTTATTTCTGATGTTAAGATGGGCAAGTCGTTATTTTCGATGTTTGTTTGTCTATCAATATTTATTGTTCTATCGTCTGAGAATAGGTTTTGTATGTATGTTCGCCATTCAACGCTTATTTCTTCTATTGTGGTCAGGACTCTATCATCCGTGCTTGTTATTGTGCCACACTGCCTAGCGTTTCTGATCCACACATTTCTTTAATTTTATTATGGAGAAGTCTATCATCATGTTTATTCTGTAGGTCTTCTATCTCTTCGCAGGTTTCTACAAGCCACTGTGCTTTTGCTTCCACTATCTTTTTTCTTATTAGTCTTTGTATTTCTTTATATTTATTCCAGTCTTTGTTCTTGTGTTGTCGTCTCACATTCATCATTTCTAATATTTCATTAGTTATCCATGGTTTTTTGCCTCTTTGATTCGTGTATTTGTGAGTGAGTTCTCACATAATTAAATGTGAGACGATTACAGTAATGTTTCAGATCTAATTTGTATTCTTTCAGGATAAGTGGTTGATGATAGCGCTGCGTTTGCTGCAGAATCGGCGGATTTATTGCTTTGAATTCCAATATGTGAGAATACCCAGATGATTGCCAAGGAGACTCCTTGGGAGACAGGGATAGATAGATAGATGTTAGAGATTCAGTTCAGATAGGTGAAGTAACATGTGTCGGTGTTTATGGTGTGAAGTATTCACAGTAGCTCAGCTGTGCGAATGCTGTAAATTGATGAAATTATCGAGGTCTTGAAAAGGTTTTTCGATACATGACTGCACAACCTACTTTATCATTGTACTTAGAACCGTCAGTCTATATTTTTCAATAAAATCAAGAATAAAAAGGAAAAAGACAGTTAAGATTTGATTTCACGTATAGTGCGTCTGTATATCCGCTTATACGTATTTCACCCTAAAAGGGATCATCAGAGATGGATATTTACAGACGCTCTGAACGCGAAAATAAATCTTTCCTGTCTTGGGAAGCAACTCTAACATGGCTTCGTATGGACGCAAATAGCGACATCTGATAATAAATCCGTAAACTAAGTTTCGAAACCAAATACAGACTGATCAAATCTTAACTGTCTTTTTCCTTTTTATTCCGTTTTACTCTTTATGAGTACTAGAAACCAATTCGCTAAGGATTTTTGCTTAGTTGAGGAGATATGTTGTGGAATGCAATTTTAGATTCCCCATGTCTCTATTAACATTTTTATCAACGTCTGTTTTGCCTTGCAATTCTTAGAAGGCACAGATTAAAGCATAAATCTGAATTTGGTTTCGAAAATTAGTTTACGGATTTAAAATCAAGATTCATTAACCCTATTAAGAAAAGTGTATTTCATAGTTAAACAATTCACATCATGCTACGGATAGTAAGTTAGAATGGTATTTAATTTTGAGAAAGTTTTACTACATGGTTAAAGAGGAGGGATTTTGTTAGGGGCTGTAGCAGTCAAGTATTATTTTTTAATTTATTTTTCAAAAAGATTTTTTATTTCTCTAAAAGTTTTTTATAGTTTGAAAGAGTCAAGTTTTACAATGCTTGTTTTTTTTTAATTCTTTCAGTATTTTTTTTGTATTCGCCTTCATTTCTTCTTAAATTTCTTTTTCGTACGTCATGTCTAGAATTGAATTTGTTATCCATTTTTTCTTAACCTATGCCTATGTTATTTTATTAAACTTCAAGTATATTAGTTCTGATTTCTTTCCACTGTTGTTCTACGTCTTCTTCAATAAGTTCAGTTTTACAATACATTACAAATAGTAAATAACAATATCTAATTTTTATAAACAAACATTAAGTTGTCAAATATATTCAATTGACTCTTTGGTCGCAACTAAGAAATTGGACAGATTACCACTGTAGGATCTTATCGGACATTCCTACACCAGATGTTTAACCGTTTGTCTTGCAGCACCGCAATCGCAATTTAGAGAGAGTATTTTTCCCACCTTAAAAGTAAGTCGGAGCACCTACCACAGATTCGTTTTAATTGGACGAAATCCTCTGGCTTACTTGTAATACATGGCATTCTGGGACGAAGACGGTGCATTCTTCTCAAACTCTTCTCACCAACGGTCGGTTATCCTTAAGTTCCTTTCAATTGGAATTCTTGCAGAGTTTACAGAGTTGTTTCTTGAGTAAAGCCTATTTATGTCTTTGCCGGTGATACCAACGTGAGAGCGGTATTCAGGATCGATGTTATTTTTCTATCCTCTCTACCAAGGGCATGTTCTCGGCGGTCGTATGAGCTTTGTGACCCAGTGCCAGTAGCCAGTATGATGTTGGCGTTGCTTTGATTGTATCTGATATAATACGCAAAGCTTGGTTTAATTGGGATTGGGCGCAAACACGTTTGTTATGCGGGCGGTTGAGCCACACCGGTGCACAGTATTCCACAAAGGGATAAACGAGTCCCAGTGCTGTCCATCTAAGTGCCGCTAAGGAACCTCATGTGGTACTGCATAACTTTTGCAGAATATTATTTAGTGATCAAGTTTTGCAGTCGACTTCGTAAGATGTTCTTTCAAGCTTAGCTTTCTGTCGAGTATCACACAAGTGGATTTTTAATTAGAATTAGGCCAGTCTGTTGTTTAAATTAAATCGCGATATTTCCGACTTGGCGCCATTTGGCTGTAATCTCCAGCGGCGGAAATATCTTGTGAGGGTAACCAAGTCGTTTGTTAGTATTTGCTCAGTAGTCTCCGATTTTTATACTAGTCTTATTACCCATGATGACTTGGAAACGTCTGTTGCATAGCATAGCATTAATGACAGTGATCTTTCTGCATGGAATCGCTCGCATTCCATGCGATAACTGCGAAAACTGGATATTTTTAGTTGTTTTTAAAAGCCCGTTTCTACACAATTGTCAGTGCTATTTTTGAATAATATAAAGCCTTCATACTTTTTTTTACATAAAACGTAAGTTAAAACTACGAAGACTTTAATGAAAAACTGTAAAACAGAATTTAAAAGTAAAAAATAATATTCAGATTCTTATTTGAACAAGATAGTTTCAAGCAGAAAAGCTTATTCAATGTACAACTTAAGTTTTTAGAAATTATAATATAAATTTATTTCAATAACTCTGGTTAGCTGCACAAAAATAATCGTTTTAATATAAAGATATAACAAAAATGCGATTACTATCTTCGTTACGAATAAAAGTTTATTCTTTATTAAGAAAATAGCTTCAGATCAGTAGATAATAACAAAAATATCTCTCCAAATCCGACTGCTAAAGATTTATACATAATATGTTCTATTATGATTTCTAATACTTACGAAGATATGTCCTGGTTATGCTTTTTCTTCCCATCAAAATTTTTCTCCTTCCTTCAACTTCATCGGCACAGAGGGAAAAGAGAACTAAAAATAAAGTTAAAATTGAATAAAAATCGTACCAAAACTAGAAAATTTCCGCCATATTCTACCCTTTATACTACATTAAAATCTTAAATAAATAAATAAAAACTGCTTGAAAACATTGTCGTGTAATGAAATTCCAAAATTGTTTTAGTTCTCATAACTTATAAATATATTGAGACTTAAACTAGAATCATCCAACAATACGTAAATTTCTAGATGTTCAACAGATTTTGGTATGTTATTGAGAACTACTATCTGTAATAACTAATCACTGGGAAGAGAGAAACTCAAGCTAAACCATCCCAAATGAAGACTTAGACTATAATGAAGAGTAAAAAATTTATTAAAATCAAAATTAAAATTAAAAAAGGGATATAATTAAAAACCAAATCGGGCTATATCATAAAGACAAAACGTTTTCGAAATCCATATTCCATCATCAGTGTATAGGTATACATGTTTTAAGCCACTAAATATCTGGGTAAAAACCCGTTAAAAGTTGTAGGTTAAAAGTAAGTTGACATTATTTGATCTTGGTGTCTACGAGGACTTGAGAGTTGCTATCATCAAGTCCTCGTAGACACTTTGTCTCAGGACCAGCAACTTCATGTAGAGTCGTACGTTGCCATGTTATCAAATTCACTGGTAACTCTAACATCTTAGAAGAAATATCAACAAAGACCGAGATGACAATATACAAAACAATATATAGACCTACAGTGACATATGGAGCAGAAAATTGGATATTAAACAAAAGACATCAGAGCAGAATTCAGGCAGCAGAGATGAAATACCTCAGAAGAACGATAGGAGTAAAAAGAACTGATAGAATCAGAAATGAAGAAATAAGAGAAAGACTCAAAATCAAACCGATACTCGAGTCAATCAAAGAGAAAAAATTGGCATGGTTCGGACATCTAACCCGGATGGACAATAATAGACAAGTTAAAAGAGTGTGGGACGCCAAACCAATAGGGAAGAACAGAAGAGGAAGACCCATTAAAGAATGGAACAGTGACATCTCGCAGATACTGCAGAGTAAGGGTAAGACTTGGCAGGAAGCAACACATATGGCATCCAATAGGAAGGAATGAAGGAAGTTCGTTAAGAGCTAGGACACCTCAGAAGACTGTCAAATATTGTAATGTAATGAATTATATTTTAAACGGCCCAACACCGAAAGGTACAAATGGGTCTACTGATTAAGTAAAGTAAAGTCTAACATCTTAACATATAAGATCAAATAATGAACACTTACTTTTAACCTATAACTTTTAACGGGTTTTTACCCAGATATTTAGTGGCTTAAAACATGTATACCTAGACACTGATGATGGAATATGGATTCCGAAAACATTTTGTCTTTATGATATAGCCCGATTGAGTTTTTAATTATATACCTTTTATAAAGGATTTTAATAAATTTTTTGTGACACATGGTATATAGCCAGCTACAGGAACTTAGTTTCCTTGTGGATTATAATGAAGAGTGTTGAAGGTAGTGAAACGTTACTTTTAACTGCAACCATACTATTCTACATAAGATTCCGATAATAATATCTTACTACACTAGAAGGTTCAACAGAAGAGAGCACAATAAGACTACATTATTTCAAATATATTCTACATCCCTGATGTTTTTCGAAATATTCCTAAAATTCGAAATATTCCGAAAGAAAGTATGAAGAAATGGCCATACCAATATAAGATGAATACCAATATAAGAACATTACGGAGTTATCACACAAGATAAATACTACCTCAGTTTTATAATTATAAACTTACATCGGAAATCTCCAATACAGAGAAAGAAAAACAACAAACTTGGGAGGAAAACATAAAAAATTTATTTAAAGATAATAGGGAAGACTTAAATGAAACATTACTAACTGATGAAAATATACAGATTCTAATGTCAGAAGTGAAACAGGCACTTGTAAAAAAATTAAAAATGATCACTGGGAACGCTTTTCGAAAGAAATTGAACATGATTTTTACGGTCTGCAAAAGGAAATATGGCGCTTCATAAGAGGTCAAAGAACGGAGGTAAAAGAACTAATAGAACCAAAACATATAGAAAAGGATACGTGGATTGACTACCTAAAAAAGCTCTATGCAGAGGAAGAACAAACAATGCTAGAATCAGAAACACCAAATATTTACCACAAATGAAGAACTTAATATAAATGTACAGGAAGTTCGGAAAATACTTGAAAACCTGAAGAACAGAAAAGCAGCAGGTAAAGACTGGATACCAAACGAATTACTGAAATATTATGGAGCAGCAATGACAGAAAAATTAACAACATTAACTAATAAAATTATAAAACACAATAAAATACCGGAAGATTGGAGAACGAGCTAACTAATTCTACTATTCAAAAAGGAGATAAAAAAACAGCCAGAAAATTACAGAGGTATAATCTTGTTAAATACTACGCTAAAACTTACAACTAAAATTTTACAAGAGCTAATAAATCAGAGGATGAGTTTAGCAGATGAACAACAGGGTTTTCGTAGTGGAAGATCGTGTACAGATGCAATATTCGTTATAAAGCAAATTACTGAGAAGTCACTAGAGTATAATAAACCAGCATTTCTGTGTCTGATTGACCTAAAGAAAGCGTTTGACAGAATAAGACTCAAAGATGTAATGCATCTTCTGTATAATAGAGAAGTTCCTCTAAATATTATAAAAACTATCGAAAACATCTACCAAAACAACAAAATGGAAGTCAGAATAAATGGACAACTTACAGAACCTATAGAAATAGTCAGCGGAATAAGACAAGGGGATTAATTAATTCCCATGCTCTTCAATTTGATCATGGATGAAATCATCAAAAGAGTTAACAAAGGAAGACGATACAGAATGGGAAACAAAAGAATCAAAATACTCTGTTACGCAGACGACGCAATATTGATAGCCCAAGATGAAGATAGTCTTCAAAGACTGGTCCACAGATTTACCATAAGAGCAAAAGAATTTAATATGACAATCTCATCTCAGAAAACTAAAACAATAGCAAAATAGAAATTGATGGCATCAGTATTGAACAAGTAATGGAAATAAAATATCTGGGAATTACACTGTCTAGCTATGGAGACCTGGACAAAGAAGTGAGAGATCAAGTACAAAAAGCGAATAGACTAGCAGGATGCCTTAATAACACTATATAGCGAAACAGACACATTAACACTGAGATGAAGTCAAGAATTTATAAAGCCAGTGTAAGACCAATAATGACATATGCCTAAGAAACAAGATCCGACACAGCCACAACGCAAAGGCTACTGGAAACTGCAGAGATGAGAAAACTTATAATAATTACAGGAAATACGCTGAGAGATAGAAAGAGAAGTGAAGACATTAGAAGAAAATATAACGTACAGTGTATAAATGAACCAATGAATATTATAAACCAGCGACTCCAACCACTAGCAGAAAATATTATTGGAGAATATCAGACGGGCTTCAGACGGGGAAGATCGACAATGGATCAAATATTTACAGTCAAGCAGGTCTTGAGCAAATCGTGGGAACACGACATTGATGTTCACAACGTGTTTGTAGACTTCAAACAGGCATACGATTCAGTCCAAAGGGACAGACTATACTATATATTGGCAGAATTAGCAATACCACATAAGCTGATTAGACTCATTAAAGCCACAATGGATGAAACTCAGGCATGTGTACGAATACAAAACAACCGGACAGACTTTTTCAAAATCTCGCAGGGACTAAAGCAGGAAGATAGGCTGGCACCAACATTGTTTAACCTGGCACTGGAGTATGCGGTTAGGCAAATGCAAACTGGACGAGAAAACCTACTGACCAATAAAACGGTTCAACTGGCTGCCTACGCCGATGATATTAATATTATGAGTAGAACATCAACAGGAGCACAGGAAGCATACGCAGAGTTAAAAACACAAACGAAAAGGCTAGGTCTGGAAATTAACACAGAAAAACAAAAATAATGGTACAGACGAGAAGAAATATAATCCCACAAAACATTATGCATGAAGATGACATTGAAACGGTTGGAAAGTTTACATACCTGGGAGTAGAAATATATGCCGATGGAGCAGAGGATGGAGAAATACAAAAAAGGATAACGCAGGCAAACAAAGCTTATTTTGTCCTCTCCCATATATTTCGGTCTAAAAGTGTCCACCGAAATACAAAGATGAGAATCTATAAAACTTTAATTCGGCCAATAGCATGTTATGGCAGCGAAGCATGGGTCCTGAAAGAAACATCCAAAAACAAACTCGACACATTCGAAAGAAAAGTACTGAGGAGAATACTAGGACCTGTGAGGGAAAACGGAATCTTCAGAATTCGATATAACAACGAGCTCTATCAACTGTATAAGGAAACACCCCTGTCAGACTTCATTAGAATACAAAGATTGCAATGGGCCGGACATGTGATACGAATGGGAGAGGATAGGCTACCAAAACGAGCACTGAACGCCAGAATGCAGGGAAAGAGACCAGTTGGAAAGCCAAGAAAGCGCTGGGAAGACACAGTAAGCAGCGACGCACAAGCACTTTTAGGAGTCCGTGTATGGAGAAGAGCAGCCACAGACAGACAAGGGTGGAGGCAAAAAATAAAGGAGGCCAAGGCTCATTTTGGGCTGTAGTGCCGTAGAAGAAGAAGAAGTGTATAAATGAATAGACACAAAATAGAAAAAAAATGGAATAACCACATGAGCAGAATGGAGGAGACCCGTGTCGTCAAACTAGCAAGAGATAAGTCACCAATCGGCAGAAGAAGTATTGGACGAAGAAGAAGTATTAATCTGCCAATGAACAAGCAGAATTGCTTATAAAGAGGAAGAAGAAGAAGAAACAGGCAATTAAAACTTCAAAAAGTAGTAAAACGCCAGGTCCTGATGAAATTCCAGTAGATATACTAAAAATCCTGAATGACGAAAATAGTGAGTGTCTAACTAAATTATTTAATAAAATATACAACGACGGTTAAATTATTTTATCTATCATTTTACGCTTACCCAAGAAAAATAATTTTAAATCTTGCGATGAATACCGATTAATTAGCCTCATGAGCCATTCTTTGAAAATACTACTCAAAGTTATTCAACAGCGTATATATAGAAAATGTGAGGAACAATTAGACAACACACAGTTTGGATTTAGAAGTGTGGAATGGGAACAAGAAAGCATTATGCGCAATGACGGTACTATTACAAAAATGCAGGGAAACGTATTCATATGTTATATAGATTTTCAAAAAGCGTTTGACCGAGTTCAACATGGTAAACTCATAAATGCATTGAAACACATACACCTAGATCCCAAGGATTTTGATTTAATCAAAAATCTATACTACTATCAAACAGCGGTCGTAAAGGTGGAAGATAGTGAGACAAACCAAGTGGAAATTCAAAGAGAAGTCAGACAGAAATGTGTGCTGTCGCCACAATTATTTAATGTGTACTCCCAACTAATATTTCAGGAGGCACTATGGGAAAGAACTGAAGGTGTAAGGATTCGAGGGAACTCATTAATAACATAAGATTTGCAGACGATACCACAATCATGGCAGAAAATATAGAAGATTTACAAATTCTTATAGAAATCATTAACAGAGAAAGCAAAAAGATAGACTAACAATGAATATAGATAAAACCAAAGACATGGTGATCTCGAAAAGCCGAAAAGCCCTGTTGACAACATACATCTGACATTGGAGGGTTAACCGTTAGAGAGGGTTGACAAGTAAAAATACCTCGGAGCAATTATAACTCACAGTTAGATCCAGATGAGGAGGTCATTGGGAGGAGGATCGCCAGCTTCGTTAGAAGAAGGCACAACAAGAAGAAGAAGAATATAAAGACACTAGGATTGGAGATAAACAAAAAAATCCGAATACTAACAACCGAAAGTAACAATATAAAACAACTGGAGATACATGAAGAAGGACAAATCAAATGAAAAGACACATTTAGCTATTAAGGATTTATAATATCAAATAGATAAAAAATTAAGGAAGATATACATAATAGACCAACAGGGTATATATATATATATATATATATATATATATATATATATATATATATATATATATATATGGCTAAATAGGTGAACAACCTAAGGCAAAAAAAAATAAAACATCACAAACAAAGTGAATTTGAAAAGTAAATAATAAATAAGAAAAACAAAGACGAAATACAGACAAAAGGGATGAAATTTGTAAGGAAATTCACAAGATGGGACAGAATAAATAAAAGGAACTAAGAAATTAAGAAACATATTGTAATGATCTCCGATACAATCGATTATTTAGAGAAAAACACACTAGCCTGGTATGAACATAAAATTACAGAATGGATGCCGACAGAAAGAAAAAATAGAACTAATCCCGAAGATTGTTTAGAGATGAAGTAGAAGAGGCAATGAAAAGAAGAATAGAAAGAGCTGGAAGGAACTGTGGAGAGAAGTGAAGCTGTACAGTGAAGTCCTTAATAATAGTAGTAGAAAATTAACTAGAAAATGTGTTATAAAGTGACTAATCCATTATTTCTTCCTTTATTTTTAATATTATTATCACAGATCACATAGTAAGTACCTTAAAATGTTCTACATTTAAACTTATAAACCTCTAGAACACAAAAACAATTTTCTACAACTTATCAAACACACTACACAAGAACACCCTAACACTAATAAACGATCTGCCTTTCTCTATGAAGGCGTTGACCTAAACTGAATATTGCAGCATCAAAAAATAGAAAAGTTTTCGTTAAGCTACTTGTTTTATTTCCAATATTGGGTAATTCGGTATTTAATTATAAAATATACTCACTTGCCAAAATAGCAATGTAGTAAACTGTCGATCTTAAGAACTTCATTGTAGTATCTTCGCTACGTTTTTTTCATTACAAATTCACCTGAAATACGCACCTATATCGCAGATCATTAGAAATATTTATCTTATCAAAATTCTGATAAAACTATTTATTGGAAATGTTTCATCTTTGTTGATTTTGTTTTATGTTATCTGAGATGAGTAATAGAGTCTGCTATTAAGACATATTTCGTTTTCGTTTTATAGAATTATACAGATTTCCAAATTATATTTAATAATGAAACACATTCAATAATCAATAATCACTCAAAAGAGCAGCAAAATGCTCTAATATTTGCAGCATGCCTGTGTGTACTTCAAATATAATGCCTTGAAAAAAGTATATAATAAAGTATTTTTAACATCTAAATCTTATCATTTTATTAATTATATCACATAATTAAACTTTTCCCTAACTATATTAAGTGAGATAGAAATCCGAAGACACATTATAAATGATTTTATTTTAATAAAATTAAGTATACAGGCTTATCTTGAGAAAAACAATAAATTATTTAGTCCAGGAAGCCACTGCGCCTCCGCTAAGAAAAATATTCTGATTAGTTTTCTTTGCGCAATTTTACTCAAAAAGGGCCCATTTGAACAAATTTGCATGTTGCCAGGTTCAAAAGTGCGTCAAGAATTGTTTAATTATTTTTTTTTAAACATATTGCAAAAATCTGTCTTTTCACCCCGAACAGTGAACCCCGAAGTTTATTTGTGGTTTTTGGACCATTCTGAACAAAAACGGTTCTTAGCAACTTTTCTCTAAGACGCGCCGTTTTCAAGTTATAAACGATTTAAGTTATGAAAAAAAAAACGCAAAAATGGCCATGTTCAACTTCGAAAAACGATATGAGAAAAGAAAACTTTTGATATTGCCAAAGATCACAAATATTCTTCGAATATCCATTAATAAAATCCTGAAGCATTTTAGTTGATAATATTAATTTAAACCTTTTTTTTTATTCTTAATCAAGCGCTTGTTCAATGATTGCCTGTTGCCACTCGCGGTGTTCCTATATACCGCATTAGAAATGCACCAAAACAGATCTTAAATCTAAAATTTCAACAAATGAGTTGAACAAAAAGTAACATCATGCAATGTTAAGTCTATCACAGATGATGAAGAAGAAGAAAAGATATAAACAAAGAAAATAGATAGGAAGCTACAGAAAAAACATACGTTTATCATAAGATAAAAAGAAAAGATACAAAAAATTTCTAGGTTAAAAAAAATAGAACACAAAATACAATTTAAAGAAGCTCAGTCGAAAGTTTGTAGAAAGATTGCCCAGAAAAAAATCGGTTGCCTGTAAAGTCGGTTTTACGGGCGAAGATTTTACGTGACAACGTCTTTTTCTCGGTAGAATATTTATTGATATGAATATTATTAAATTGCACAATAGGAACAAGGAATTGAATGAAAATAAGAATTGCACAAATTTTAACTATAGAAATATATTTTGTTTACTAAAACATTGTACATGTAAACTTAAACTTAACTAATTTCTATTTGAGTGATTTTGTTGAGGATAGGAGGATGATAGGAGAAATATGAAATCAAAGGAAGTGTTTCTGCTGTAATGTGATTCAACGCGCCTAATTCTCTAGTGCTGCGTGCGCAGCGGACCGATCATGTTTGAGTGGGAGAGAGACGCAAGGCATTCGCCGGTCCGGCGGGCCTCTCTCTCGTTCGGTGACTCACCGTAACAGACGTGAGCGGGCGTTACACTTTTTCATGAATGACTCCGAGCCACAACCTAATTTAAGACGTTGTCACGTCAAAAAAACGAAACTCGATACTTCTAAAAACATCTGCACGACAATGCCCATCCAGCCGTGTTATAGCTCTTCAGCCCAATGCGAACCCTGGCCTCCCTCAGTAAACCCCTTCATTCGTTACGGTCCTCAGTCGTTCTCCTTCATGATATACTGCGAATGAGATTTCTTGCATCTACATTATCAACCACATTATTCTCTCATCGCTTTCTCGGCCTGTCAATAGGTTGCTTCTTCTGCATTCTAACATTTAACGTTTTTTTGAAAACCTGGTTTTTACCATTCTAAATACATGGCCTATCTATTGAAACAAAACATTTTTATAAACAACTCAAACAACTTTTACAATACACCAGGAAGAAAGAAATTACAATATTACTGGACGATTTAAATGCAAAGAGAGCAAAAGGCTTAATAGATTAATCAGCCTAATGTCACAACTATTGAAATCATTTTTAAAGGTTATACATGCAAAAATATTCAGAAAGTGTGAAGTCCATATCATAATCTACAAATTAATAGAGCACCTACCTGTAATTTTAATTAATTACTATTTAAATGGGAATAAGCCACAATTAAAGGTTAAAATACGTTTATTGACGTTTCAATTTCCACTTCGGAAATCGTTCTCAAAATACAAAATGTATTTTGAGAACGATTTCCGAAGTGGAAATTGAAACGTCAATAAACGTATTTTAACCTTTAATTGTGGCTTATTCCCATTTAAATAGTAATTAATTTAAAATGCCACAAGAAAATAGCTTCAGAACAATGTAATTCTAATAAATCGGATATGTTATCTTGGTTGATAGAAAAAAATATACCATTTTTAACATCAATGTCAAAACCGCAACTCTATGAAATTATAAAACGGCACAATTAAGATCATATTCAATATAAATTTGACAAGTTACTGCAAGAAAGTGGACATATTTCCTTCAAACTTCCACCATATTATCCAGACTTAAACCCTATAGAACCGTTTGGGCGTAAATAAAAAATGGAATTGCAAAAAAGTGTTGTTGGAACAGGAATTTACCAAAGTAGCTGTAAATAACTGGAACAGTGGAAAGTGTGTGAACATGTTGTCAAGGCCGAAAAAAAAAATAGGTACCTGGAAAATAAAAGTCGTAATATGTAATTACTGAAAGTCAAGGATTGATTTAAATGATTTCAGCGACGACGACAGTGAGTCTAATTATGAAATTGAATAACGTAATATAACATTATAACATTTATTAGTTTAGTAAATATTATTTTTTACCACATTGTGTTTATTTTATACCTATCTTCAACAATTTGACCATAACATATCATAAATATTTTATGGAACGCCACTACTTCGTTAAATTAGGCATTACTGTTCTGAGAAATTCTCGCTACTGCATTTAAAACCATCAAATTGTGGTAAACCAGAATTTGTAGTAATACTAGCAAATCTTGACATAGAAGCTTAGTACTTAATACTAGGTATTTTAAAAAACTGTTGATCTCTTTGATATATTCAAACTTTCCTGATGATTTTTCATTCAAGGTAAAATTAAACAAAAATCTTAAAAAGTGTTACTCTATTTATTGTAAATATACTATATAAAACAACTGTATGATAGGTATTAACTTTCTTAATTACAAAGTTTTTTGATAATTAATAAATATAAAATAATATGATGCAAATTATTGCTAAGGTCCATTGCGTGAATGAACCGCCGGCGCCGCTTGATATCGTGGAGAGATCGGCTTATCCAAAATGATGAGTTTCAAAATAACGTACAACAATCCACCTATAATCATCTGACCAATTGCCACTAATATGATAACAACGTATGATGGTATAGCCGCTGCTCCTAAAATTAAAAAAAATCCTATTAATGATTTTTTTGCTAATTCTTTAAAATACAATGGATAAAATGTTGAAGTATTCTATGCAAACAGTAAACTATTTTGGGGCACCATTTACAAGTAATTTTAACATTAAAGAAGAAACAGAACAAAAAAAGATAGCAGTGGGTGCGTTTAGAACTAGTTAGGTACTTAAAAACCTGCAGAACATAAGACGACTACAGCAATCCTTAAAATTGATTTGCCAAAATTTCAGCACAGAAACAAAATCCTCTATTTTCCAAATTTGTCATCCTGATCTTTCCCTATTCAAAAAGACAAACAACTGTGAACCACTTATCGAAGAAATGCAGCTTAACAATTTCGAAAAACTACTTACAAAACTTTGCCGATACCTAAAAAACACTCAATAGATATGTATCTGTAATCGCAACATCAATATAATGCTTCCGATAAGAATGCTTTGATGTTATATTTTCTCCACCCTTTTGTATGGGGTTGAGTCCTAGACACTGAAACAATCCGACATTAAAAACCTGGAATCGTTCGGAATGTGTAGTTACCGACGTATTTTGAAAACATCATGAACAAACGAACAAGTTCTCGAACAACTAGGACAACAACGCGAAGTTTAAAATTTCATAAAAACCAGGAATACTTGGGGCACATCATGAGAGGTGAAAAATACGAACTATTACGGAATATAATCTTTTTCTCGTGGCCTTCCTACTGATCGTCTTCCTATTGGGGAATCGTCTCTTGTCGTCTTTACTACTCTATTTGTTGTCATGCGGCTTATATGATCGTTCCATTCTACTCTTCTATTTCTTACCCAGTTCTTGATGTTCTCCACCTTGCATCTACGTCGTATATCTGTACTTCTAGCTCTGTCCCATAGTGTCTTGACATCAATTTTTCTAAGTGTTTTCATCTCTGCTGTTTCTAACATCCTTTTTGTCCTCTCTGTGTCAGGTCGTGATTCTGCAGTGTATATTATTATTGGTCTGATGAATGTTTTGTAAATTCTGCCTTTCATTTTTTTTCCCGATATTTTTATTTCTCCATATTGTTTCATTCAGGCGGCTCTGTTTGCTCTATTCACTTGATCTTCCACTTTAGTTTCGAGATTTCCGTAGCTAGATAATGTGATGTCTAGATATTTAAACTCCATCACTTGTTCTATTATCTGACCTTCCAGCTTCAATTTACAGCTTAGTAAATTTGCTGTTACATTTTTTTTTTGGGAAATTAGCATGTTAAATTTTCTGGTGGTTATATTAAATTGGTACAGCATACGTTGTAAATCGTCTTCACTTTGGAAGAGTAGTATTGCATCGTCTACATAGCAGATTATTTTAAGTTATTTTTCTCCTATTTGGTATCCTTTTTTAGTTCTTACTTCTTTTATTATTTCATCCATAATCAGGTTGAACAATAGAGGACTCAGGAAGTCTCCCTGTCTTATCCCATTGATAGCTTCAATATTGTCGATTGGTTCTTCTTCCATTTTTACTTCTATTGTGTTGTTTTGGTAGTTATTTTCGATCGTTTTGATTATTCCTAGAGGTATCTCTATTGCTTACAATAAGTCGATAACGTCGTTTAATTTGACCCGGTCAAATTCCTTCTTAAAGTCCACGAAACATAGATATGCCAGTTTGTTGTATTCTAATGATTTCTCTTGCACTTGCCTCATTATAAATATAGCGTCGGTGCATGATCCTTCTGACCTAAAACCTTGTTGTTCTTCTGCTAGTGTTATAATTTCATTCAGTTTATTTGTTCTCACTTTGGTTGTTAATTGTAGTGTTGTGTTTAATAAATTAATTCCTCTGCAATTTTCCGGGTCCGATTTGTCTCCTTTTTTGAAGAGAGGTATTAGGATGCTTGATCTCCATTCTTGAGGAATTCTGTTTTGTTCTATTATTTTTTGGATTAGTTTTAATAGTTGCTTGATTAGATCTGGTCCTCCGTACTTTAGGAGTTCGTTCGGTATTCTGTCCTCTCCTGGTGATTTTCTTTAATTTCCTTAATGCTTCCTTTACCTCTACCTTCTCAATATTTATTTCTTCGTTTGTCGTCACCTCTGGTGACGACACGGAATATCTCACGGAATATAATGCAAGGCAAAATCAAAGGCAGAAGATGCGTAGGAACTCGTAATTTTCGAGAAGCCTATGACTGACAGATCTTTACCAGATAACTAAGATTGGCTATCTCCGAACCGTGAGAGACATCACAGAACTTTATGTGGAGCTTGAAGAAAATGCGGAAGAAATAGAGCGAGTCGTCAACGTAGATAGAACTAATGCTTTAACAAAAACAAGGAAAGAATAAAACTTGTAAAATTTGACAGCATACTTCTCTCGGTCGCAAAGACATCCATAGCCAAGTAAAGTTCAAAATATATAAAACCATCATACGACCAAGATGATATCAATATTGTTGGGAGAACGGAAAATGCAGCACGAGAGACGTACGTAGCATTAAAGGAAGCGGTTACAAAAATGGGTTTAATAATAAACACCAATAAAACAAAATACATGAAAATAGGTATGCAACCACAAACACTACGGCCACTTGTTATAGAAAATGACGTCATCGAAGCAGTTAACGAATTTGTATACCTGGGAACGCTCGTCAATACTGAAAATGACACTACCGCAGAGATAAACCGCAGAATTTGCACGGCTAATAGATGCTATTTTGGGCTTAATCTCCTTTTTAAATCTACAGTTATATCAAGAAATACAAAAGTAAAACTCTACAAAACAATAATAAGCCCAGTCCTAACATATGGTTCAGAAACCTGGACTTTAACAAAAAGCAATGAAAACATGTTAGGATGTTTCGAAAGGAAAATACTAAGGTGCATCTATGGAGCGGTAAATGAAAATGGTGTCTGGAGAAGACGATACAACTTCGAACTCTATAGGATATACCAGGAACCAGATATCGTAAAACACATAAAGATAAAACGTCTGAGGTGAGTAGGCCATGTAATGCGGATGGAGCAAACCGACCCAGCTAGAAAAACGCTCCTTGATAGACCTATTGGTCAAAGAAGAAGAGGAAGACCCAGAACAAGATTCCTAGATAACATCGATGAAGACATGAGAAATATGGAAATACGTGCTTGGCGGAGGAAGGCGATGGATAGGGACGACTGGAGAAAAATTCTTGGGGAGGCTAGGACCCACACAGGGTTGTAAAGCCAAAATGATGATGATCATACGACCAATAGCAAAATATGGCGCGGAAACATGGATCATGACGGAAAAAACAACAAACCTTATTAATACCTTTGAAAGAAATATATTGAGAAGGAAATTGGGACCCATCTGCGACAACGGTACATGAAAAATAAGATTCAACCACGAGTTATATCAATACTACAATGCTATACTACGATTGCGGTGGGTAGGTAACCTTGTAAGAATGGATAATAACAGAACACCCAGTAGAACGCTTAGTGAAACTATGGTGGGACGTCGCCTGGTAAGAAGACCAAGGAAGAGGCGGATAGACAAAGTGGGAACCGATACTAAAGAGATATTGAGGGTGGATAACTGGAGGAGAGCAGCCAAGGAAAGGAATGCTTGGAGGCGCCAATTGAGCTGTAGCGCCATTGAAGAGAGAGAGATAGAGAGAGAGAGAGAGATAGAGAGAGAAGTAAGTAATGTATGCACTTTGTATGCTAATTGTTATGTTAACATTTCACCAATCTTTGTTTAAACTGCTTAAAATAGTACCTATAGTACATATTTCATCGACAATAAATTAAAATAATAATAATAATAATAGATTACAATAAAACGAAATTAATAAAACTTACTCAAATATGTTCTGTTGACAGTTTTCCTTCCTCGTAAAATTTTTCTTCTTGCATCTACTTCCAGCGAAAGTGCTAGAAGTAGAACTACAACAATAAAAAAATATTTTATATAAAATAAATTAATAAATTAATTAATTTGTAACGATGTGCTGGACGTTCAACAGTTCGAACCGTGGGATTGTCGATAATTGCGCACCCTTTTCCACTCCACGACGACACGACGAGCTGGGATCTGGAGCGGCTATTTAAGGCGAGCGACTGGCGGAATTAGATTAGTCTTGTGTGTCGATCATCGACATCTGTTGTTTTTGTTCTACGGCATATTTCTTCGCTTGGGATTCGGTCTCTAAGGGACTTACTACTCCTTAGTAGATAGGTATTTATTCAGAGAAGTAATAGATTTATTAGTCCAAGAATAGTGTATAAACGTTAACGGCAATGCTCGGTCGTTAGCTATCTAGTATTTAATCTATACACTATGGATCTGCATAGCATGTTTATCCGTTCCGGATGTTAGCGATGGCGATTAACATGACTATCCGTATTTTGCTGGTAACTATTAGGAATAATCCGGTCAAATAATCATCTCCAGCTTCATTTCTAGTTTCAAAGCCTAGTCCTCCATGTCTTGCTTCATATCCTTTTTTGGATTGGTCCACATGTTTATTAAAATCGCCTCCTATTATGAATCGCTCCTCTGATGAAATATCACTCAGTATCTCCTAATTGATCATAGAAACTTTTCTTTCATTCTCGCCCAGACCGATTTGAGGAGTAGGTATACACATACATATCAAGTACAAATTTCACTGTAATTGTTATATCACCCGTTCTTACAATTTCTACTACACTCTCTGTCATTTCTCCATTAGCAATTATACCAACACCATTCCTAATGATACTTTTCCCTACATTAGTACCAAAATATCCTTCATCTAGTTCTTTCGTCCTTTGTCCGTTAAAAATATTTCCAAATTTAAATTAAATATTTATCAAATATATTAAAAATCTAATATTTTATTTAATTTGTTTTTTTTGCAGTATTAGTTCTTAACTGTTAGGGCTTACAACGTTTTAAGTCGACACAAAAATTATAACATACCTATATAGGAAAATCAGTTTGTGTTGCATATTTAACTATATGAAAAAACAGACGATGCAAATGAATAGAAACTTACCTAGAATAATAACAAACTTACGACCGACTTTAAGCACCATTTTAACTTCGTCAAATCAAATTTTAAAATTGTATTTCACGTATAAGGTGTTAACAGTCATTGTTGTTATCTTGAAGTACAAACAAAGACACGGCATATTTAGATGAGCAAATATTAATTTTCTTAATCAACTTTATTTTATTATCCTTAAAGTGTGTCATTTTACTAAGAAGGCATAGGCGTCCGTTGTCTTTTTAGGAATTAAAATAGGAAAATGACTGAAATAATATAAAAGGGAGAACAACCGCATAGGAATGTTTTGTTTTTAACTTTGTTTTTTTACTTTTATTTTACTTTACTTCTCCAGATATACAAAACATTAATTGCATTGGGCTGAAAGACCTTGGTTATTGGCCTTGTGAGTAGTTACTCAATAAAGTGATAAGTTTTAATTAAGGTAAAAATTAAATTAGTGAAGTCTACAGAAATATTATGTAACGAAGTTGAAATAAATTTTAAAACTTGTCCGAATATTGAAGATAGATCGCTAAATATCTTCATTCTGGTCAGTTAAAGAAGTGATTATGTTAACTTGTATTGCCTACATATCTGATGCAGTGCGGTGCAGAATTTTTCTACATATAGAGCATGCACTTTTAATTTTTCTGGTATCCTGTAATAATCTTTGTTTACAACTATAGCCCAACAGTTTGCATGTCAGTGCTCTGGTGATCAAACGGAATTGTTGTGCCCTTTCGTTCTGCTAATTAATATGTAACTTTGATAAAATAAAGGCAGATATCAAGCACAGTTTTATTAATTAAATCTTGCCCAAGTACTTTCGCTTCCTAGAGCATCTTCAGGGACATTTCGTCAATTTTTGCCTATCCAACAAACATGGAATGTTATAAACATAAAATTGTACATAACACTACACTAGACAAGGACAAACAGTTTAAAATTATTTAAAAATTCGAGCATTCAACCTTATATCAGTTAATATGTAATTTTTTTTATAGATAGTAAGATATAATGCCTATAATATCATGAAAGTATGCTATAACTGAGGTAATACCAAAGCATTTTTGCTAAATTTTACTATTTAAATTCATTTTGCAATTTTACCCAGTTATAAAGGTATTTCACCTAATTTTAGAACCATTTACTTAATACCTGATTTATCTAAATTTGTAATTTAGTCTTTTTGCTTATCTGTTTTATTTTATTTATGTTTCCTTGGCTAATTTGTTAAAATTTCATAATAAGTTTATCTGGCTGAACTTTTGAGTAATAAAAATTGTTAATTTGTAGCCATTATTTGTTTAATGATCTCCTATAATCTTCCTTTCTTCTGGTAACTAATAAGAAGGTAAATCTGATAGAAACAGAGAGAAATATTATAAGGTAAGTGTTCTTTGTTTTTTATTTTGACTGTTTGCTTATTGATTTTTTTTTTTGGAGGTTTAGTCTATTTTTTAATCCTTCTTAAACCAATCTTCTCCTAGGTCGAGTGTCGAGTTTTCCTCGTCCATCGACAAAGGACTAGGTGGCGCCCTATATTTTTCCAATTTCTTTTAGTACCAAATTCCCTCATTTTCATTGGTAGGGGAGTGGTAGGAACACTGAGACGAAAAACTTTCAATAACAATATCTTTTTTATTAAATGCTACTTTAAACTAATATTGTACAACGATATTTGGTATATAAAAAAGAACT
This sequence comes from Diabrotica undecimpunctata, assembly GCF_040954645.1. Lineage (NCBI taxonomy): Eukaryota > Metazoa > Arthropoda > Insecta > Coleoptera > Chrysomelidae > Diabrotica > Diabrotica undecimpunctata. The sequence goes on from NC_092803.1 coordinate 161,747,103, forward strand.
GAAAAATCATGTCGTTTTCTGATAAAAATTAAAGTTAAAACCTCAAAAATATTAAAATTAAAAATTACTAAATGTCTCACTGTTCCTTTCAATGTGGGAACACTGAGACGTAACAATTAACATTATTTGACGTTAAGACTATCAAAATTTAATTCAAATTTTAAAAGCGAACTTTGGCGCTTGGTTATTAAAGGGGGCGGCAAAATAATTTTAATGTCTCTTTTTAATACATGTGAGACATCTGGAATAACTGGAAAGAAGAACCTGTTTTTACATTTAGCACTTTTTCTTAAAAACGATGTTTTAAAATCATTTTCTTTTATTTAAGACAAGACTCTGCCTACATAATATGTCTTTTGCTTATTCAACGAGCACATAATTCCCATCATTTGGACAGCGATCACAATCTTCGAAAATAATTGGTTCTGGATCTTCACCAATAAAATCCTCTCCTCTGCTGAAATCTTGAAATTTCATCTCATTTTCATCTTGCTCGTCAGAATCACTATCTAATGCTATTTTTTTCTGTTTTGGTGTTTTTTCTTTAGATTTAATCAGCTCCATTTACTTTGCGTCTTTTGTTGCCCTCCCCAGATTTTCTTGTCGGAGCTGTAGGATAACCTTTAAAAACTGTTGGGCTAATAAAGGTTTTAGTAGTAGTAGCAGTATTACTTGGACCTGGATTTTCTACATCTGGAGATTCACTTATCTTTTCAGCAGCAGCTTTAACTGCAACAAGCGGCCTATCTATCACAAAACTTGACAAAAAATCTTCTTCAGTAAAGACATGCCGATCGAATGGAAATATTCCGGTTTTTCGAAAAGCGCTTGTGATGTTAACTGGCGTCATTGCTCGTGGATGTGCTGTGCCCACACAGGCTGCTACGTTATAAATTGTAAATATCTGACCAGGATGGTTCATCATCCATGCATCTACTGCAGCATTTTAGAAAGTCTGAAATGTCTTAAATAAACCTACGTCCAACGGCTGTAATCTGTTCGTACAGTGTGGCGGTATAGTTAGGATTGTAACGCCATTATTTTTACATAAATCGATTGCCTCAATCGATAAATGACTTTGATGATTATCCATTAGCAATAAAGAAGGGTTTTCTCTGGTACTACCAGTGTGCTTAATAAAATGTCTAACAACTTGCACAAAGCACTCTGTATTCATCCAACCTGTTTTTGAAGCTAGTCATAAAATTCCAGGGGGTGACCCATTTATCATAAAAACTTTAAAGTGTACTCTTGGGAATACCAGAGCAGGAGGAATAGCTACTCTAGATGCTCCAACAATACAGCATGTTGTACGTTCCACGTTCGCCACTTGTGGTTTTACTAACCTGTCGTGTACCTCTTTCTGCAAACACTTTATGGGACTTTTGAACGGTAACGATTCCTGTCTCATCTAAATTAAAGATGCGACTACCATCTCCAAACACAGGGAAACGCTGTAAAACGGTTTCAAGTTTAATGAAAAACGGACGTTCTCATCTTGTTGATATTTTTTAACATATCTGTGGACTGTTTGGAAAGATAGTCCTTTTATTCGTGCTGCTTGCCATATAGAGGTGCGACCTTGTACTAATTCAACAGCCTGCCTCATTAGATCTTCAGAGAATCTTCCTATTTTCCGATCTGTTTTATTTTTTCTTGGCATCTTCCTTCTGCAAAAGAAATTATTTTGCAAATGACCTGGCTTATACAACTATAACGGAACAGTGTGACAGTAAAGGAACTGTGAGACGCGTCTCACTGTTCCATCTGCTGTGTTGTCTCACTGTTCCTTAAAAATTCGTTAATAAAAATCGATTAAAATATATACAAAAATCGTTTGTTTTAATTTAATTGTTTCGTAAAATGGTTTACTTTTTAGTTAAAATAACCTACCTTGTCTAAAAAACTTCAATTTTCGTGAAAACAGCGGCCACGTGGATACGGTATATTAACTACGATGCACTCACTTCGAATGACCAGCGATAACTGAAACATGTCTTGTTGAATCTCAACCGTTTCTTGTTTGCATCACATCTAGGCGGTAATAGGCATATTCGTTTAGTTCTACCGGATAATACCGAACGTAGTAAGCTCTACCGAGTTTGTCTAAGTGTTCCGACCGTCTCACTGTACCTACCTCTCCCCTACATTTTAATTCCCAATTTTTTTAAATATACCCCCATCCCAAAGCTCACCGTTGTGCCCTTCAAAACACCTGAGCACCGGTTTGCAGGGTGAACTAACTTGCACCTGGATTTTCTTCTTCTCTTTCCATCCCCCACTTCCCATCCAGACAAGTTAAGTTACAACCTAAACAAATATAAAACTTATGGCACTAAATATAGAGCTATGGAACTGCCAAGAAGTCTTTCGCCTACACTTCCAAGGTTTTCCGGACTTTTTTGTTTCTAAGGTTTATTCTGCAACTGCGGCAGATTCTATCGATATCAAACGATTCCCCTTAACCACTAATGAACTTTTGAGTATCTGCGGTAGGTATATGTACCCGTCATGCACTTCCTGGGATCTGTCCGTTGGACAAATATTAGGTGTATCTAGGCAGAATTTTAGTATTTCATAGTAGTGAGTGCCACATTCTGTTTATACACAAACCATCTTCTTTTTAAAACTCTTAAAGACCATCCAAACTAGATACTGCGAGAGGTATTAGGGTATGAGGTGTTCCATAGATGGAAGCACAGAAGACCAAAACAACAAACGTTAGCGAATTTCTAATAAAATCTTTCTCAGCAAATAAATGATCAAATAAGGACAGAAAACTTAGAAGAAGAAATTAACCATCTATGGGCAAATATACGAGATATTGTATTACAGAAATCGGTTGAAATATTGGGGTACCTCAAGGTAGTGTCTTAGGACCCCACACAGTAAGAGCTCAAACTAATAATTAATTAAAAACTGTTTACTTATAAAAACTATTTCATCAGCTACTTCAAACCTGCACAGATCAGGGTAACATGTTAAAAAAAACACGTCACTGCCAGCTATCTGTATTCGTAAAGAGGCTGAACTTATCACCGACACCGTATCGGCCAAACGCATCGGTGTTATTGCTACAATACTGGGAGACGTGAGTGGTCTCTTCATTCCCTTCTCATCGCACTTTACCATGACGAACGTGACTTGCACAATTGAATTACGCATCTGTGTATCAGAGAGAGACGAATATTAAAAATTCCGTAGTAGCTTATTTCAGGCACACGCCAAGAACGATGAAAACGAGTATACTATATTTTAAGTGTAATTGTTATTTTTGTCTTATTATGTATTAATGTTATAAATTGATTACTTTTGTATGTATTAGGGCTTTCCCTATTTTTGAATAAATAAACTTTTTATTCTTCTTATTGAGTTAACATGTATTCTTCATTATATTGCCCGATGGTTGCACCACAAGGTAAAATAGTATCTCACAAATAAAAATTTCTTGATTTACTTATAAAATTTATTTATAACTTTAAAGAAAGGAAGAGAACATTCATAGAAAATCTAAGGAATAAAAGTATTGAAACCAAAGTTTACTAAATTAAACTAAAATTAACCTAACATATTCCAGAACTCATTTACCACAACTTGTTTTAACAAAACAACACCAACGCCATTCAGCATTTAATTTGAATATCTTAACTTTTTTGGTGCTAGATGGTGTAAGTGATGGAATAAACCATTTGGGTGCAAAATGGTTCACTATATTTTTCAACTTTCAGAAAATTTCTTTTGACATAATTTATTTCTTTAATATTTTAGTGACACAGAACATATCTTGAGTAAAGTATTTTCAAATGTTTACAACTAGTTTTAAAGTTCAGGTAAATGTTTTCTGTAGTTTCAATATGGGTATTAGAGTTTTAAGAGTTAATAGTATATTTTTTAAATAAAAAACAATTAATCAATTCAAGACTGGCTTATAACAAAAAATACAACTGCTGAAGTTGATGTATTAAATTAATGGCAAATCATATCAATAAAATACACTTTACTTTTGATATACAGATAAATTTTAAATATTAACTCCTTGTGAAGAATAAAAGTGGATCCCAAAAAGGACCTGAAATTAATCACTGTCAGCATTAATGTCTTTCAATTTGTCCCAATGTAGTTCAACCCTAAGGTTCTGATTGTTATGCTGAATCACATCAACAGTCACAGGTGCATACAGATCTTTGTCCATTGGTGACCATCCAGTGTACTGTAAAAAATAAATAATTGCAATATATTATCAATTTTGTTGTAACAATGTTTAACAATATACTAAGTTTCTCTGAGAAAATGCCAGCCTTATTATATAAAAACCTTAAAGCAATGATAGATTGCAAATAGGCAAATTGCAATAGATAGGCAAATGAAATGTTTGCCAAACAGGTTTTTGTAGTTAAGTTGAACAACACATTTGATTTATTTATTTATCATCAGGCAATCACCCAATTAAAATACAATGTAAACATTATTGATAAATTACAGAAGATTCTTAATGTAACCTACTTAAATTAAATTTAAAAATTTTATTCATACAAAAAATAAAAGTAGGAACAGTAAATAACAAACATTAACAAAGAATCTACAAAACACAAGGACATGAAGCTATCACACACAGTTCTTAAGATGGGCTTTAAACTCCTTTGGAATACTATAACAACCCAACATTTGGAAATATTGATTAGCAAACCTTGGTGTTCTAGACATGAAGGAATTGTATCCGTAGTTTGTACGATGGTGTCTAACATAAAAGGGTTTATTTAGCCTTGTTTATCTACTGGGAACATGGAGATTAATTTTTTCCAGTTGAGGACCAATAATAATAGAGTGCAGTATACTATAAAACATCCGTGAGATCTTTGTGCATGCATCAGATTTGGAGAAAAGTTACGTTGAGGGACCTTTTCTAAATTTAGTAGTTAATTTCTTCAATCCTTGGTTTTGTTTAAATGCAACAAATCTTAAGAATTTGTGTTGCACTCTCTAAATAGCTTGAATATGGGTGTTATAGTGAGGAGACCAAACACATGAACAGTAATCTAGATGGGGTCTCACAAGTGAACAATACAAAATTTTTATGGACGGGATATTTAGAAAGTCTCTAGTACAACGTTTGATAAACTCTAAAAGTTGGAGTGATTTTGAGACAAAGAATGGGGAATGTAGGATAAGCTAGAATCGAGCACAACACCTAGGTCTTTTATCTGAGATACAGAGTCTAAAGGGCAACCATTAATAGTATAGATATGAGTTGTATAAGTTTTATTCTGACCAAAAACCATTAAATGGCACTTTTTACCATTAACTTCCATTCCGTTGCTGTCACACCAATAGCTCAACCGATCCAAATCAGACTATAGTTTTTGATATGTCACCATCATTCTCAATTTGCAAATATAATTTTAAATCATCAGCAACCATTAAGAAAGAAGCAAAGAGGAAACAGGAGGCAATGTCATTAACATAGTTATGAGAAGAGGTCCTAGGTGTGATCCTTATGGTACTGCTGAAAATCTCAAATGATTGAAAACCCTGAACACACATACTATTTGTATTCTTCCCATTAGGTAGGATAACAACCATTCTAAAAGTTCACCCTGGATACCCGGACTCCTCAACTTATTGATTAAAATCTTGTAATTTACCCAGTCAAACGCCTTTGTAAAGTCTGTGTATACAGCATGAACCTGGAAGCCATATTCAAGAAATTCTATAAGGAAATCAGTAAATGTCAATAAATCAAGTTCAGTAGAACGGCTACAGAGAAATCCAAATTGCTGGTTGATAAAACAGCCTTTTAAAGTTGCTGACAAGCATATAAGGCTCTCAAAAACTTTGGGAATACAACTTAAAATGCCAATAGGCCGATAATTGTTCACTTGAGAATTATCTCAGATTTGAGTATCAGGGTAATAAAGCTAGTTTTCCAGTAGACTGGGAACACCCCTGTCTTTAACGACAGGTTAAAAATGTGAAAAAGAGGTCTAGAAAGTAAAAAGCTTAAGTGAAAGAATGTGGAAGACCATCTGGACCTGGCCCCTTGTTGCTATCCAAATAGATGAAATAGAAATGCTAAATTGTGATAGGTTGACGTCTCCTGTTAAAAAGGTTTCATCCTGCAAATCAAAACCTTTATCACTATAAGTTTTGGAAAAGTATTCAGCAAATAAATTGACAATCTCCATGCCAGAAGAGCCAGAAATATTATTATAGTGCATAACAGAAGGAATATTATTCCTGTTTTTTTTTTACTGTTAACAAATTTCCAGGAATTTTTAACATTATCTTTCAGAGAGGATTCAGTTAGAGCAACATAACCAAGATAGCATTTTTCTTTCAGTTGTTTACAGTTAGATCGTAATAAAAAAACCTCATTATAGTCAGCAAGTAATTGAGATTTTAGATATTTTTTATGCATTTTCTTTTTTTGATTATTGTTTTTTTAAGCTCTGGAGAAAACCAGACAGGAAACTTTTTTGCTGAATACTTTTTCATGGGAACAAAAATATCAATTACAAGGTAAATAACATCATAAAACATGTTGATCATATCATCAAGACTTTTATCTTTAAACAAATCATCCCAATTAAATTGTGAAAGAAAGTTTGTTACTTCCCATACACTCGTTGAGTGAAAGTCTCTATAAAAGCCATCTCCAATCAATCCTGGCTCAATGAAATATTGAGATTCACAAAAACATTTCTGCAAGAAGTCTTAGTAAATTAATATAATAAAGATGCTTTTAATTGATTTCAAAACTGCATAAGACTTAGATAATTAATTATGACTTAGAGAACATTAAGTAAAAGAAGAAATAGAAATAGAGTGCAGTATTGGTCTTATGCAGTGCTCATGTCGGCACAGTGGTAGGTGTACGGTAGTTTGGCGATAGACTGACAAATCAGGACCATATGCGCTTTGTTTCAAAAATCTTTACTCATTAATTTAACTGAGTTAAATAAGAGAATAAACAAAAAACAATTTATATAAAAAATGCCTGTACACATAAAATATCTAATACCTCGTAAATACTTATATACATATATATACAAAAAAAAATGTAAGTAGTTTACCCTTGATGACACGATAAATATATATAAATAAAATACACAAGAAGACATAACTGAATTAATCTGAGCAGAAGAGGAAGAGCATTAAACCTGAGATATTTCTCGTTAATTAATACTAATAACAATATCTAAATCGTCCTCATCCTGTGAATCATCTCCTATATTAATTATCAACAGTTTAATATCTTCCTGCAAATTTTTCACCACAAACATTTTTTCTGCTACTTTCTTGACGTGGTTCACATAATTATGCCAATACTCTTTAGATACGCATTGGTAAGCTTCTTTTACCAACCGTTCTACCGTTTTTTCTTTAAAATCGACATTGTTTAAAGCCACATGCCTTTTTACTTGACTCCACATCATCTCAATCAGGTTCCACTTGCAATATTAAAGCAGCAGTCTTAAAATCTTAACGCCATATTTTTCCACAATTGTTTCAATTTTGCCAGTGATACGATTCTTAAATCTGGTCCTGATGCACCAACATGGTCAGTCGTTCTCACATGAGAAATACATTGCCTATCTTACCTGCACTGCATTCTAACTGTGGCTTCTACTATAGAAATAATAATAACAAAAAGAGATCCTCATTTAAAAGAGCCAGCAACAAATAGATAAAAATAAAAAAAATATAAGATAGTTAGTGTTTGAATGATCTGAAAATAGCCTAGAACTATCTGTTTTTGCAATAAAAGTTATAAAAACACAAAAGTTACGTGTTTCTGTAATGTGGCAAAGACTTAAGCATCAAATCCTTAACCACAAGCTGAACTATATTATTATTACTTTTAAGATTGGGATATACTGGATATTTCATAAAAACCAATAACATTAATATTGATTTGATAGAATCATTTAATGTAAAGTAAAATCATGAATATCATTTATATGATCCCCAATGAGATGGGTACAATAAAAACAAAATAACTGAACTGAGAAGTAACGATAAAACACAACTGTAATATCTTTGATGTTTAATAGCAACAATTTAAGATTTGGCAATTGTTTTTAAAACTAACCACCAAATTTAGCCAAAATTTAATGTTAAAGAATGTAATAATACTTACTATGGATGTATTTTTATGTCTAACTTTGCCATCTTCGTCATATGCTTCATATTTTTGCAAAAGAGCTTTCCCATCAATCCTCCATATGCATGGATGTTTGGAAGCATCACCCTCAGCATCTTTTTTAAGAATGACAAATGAGCCTGTCTGTAAGAAAATAATGTTAGTATAAAATGATCAATAGTACCAGAACAATAAGTAATAAACATTATTTTCAACTAGTTTAGAGAAAACTTTAATTGGTTATAATAATGTCAATATACATTGTATAATTATGTAAATAGATGACAATCACTTACTGTGTAGTCTTCTGAATACAAAGTTTTTGGTATAAACTTGCGATTTCCAATTGGCCTCACAGCCTGTATTTGACTATTAGTAGTAGCTGAAGTTGCTTTTGTTTCAGAATTTTCAACTTTTTCTGGTTTTTCTTTGAATGCTTCTTCATCCTCGTCGTCGTCAACTGAATAATCGTCGTCATCCTCTTCATCTTTAGCTTTCTTTTTTGCCTTTTTAGCCACACCATTTTTGGACTTTTTTCTTGCAGGTTCACTATCAGAATCTTCATCACTACTACCATATTCAACCACTGTCATTCGGGGCTTTTTACTTAAACGTTGGGACGATCTTCTACTGTTTTTCTTCACCTGCAGAGATAATTTAAAAAGTACTAAAATATTTATATCTGCCATCAAAAAAATAATCATGTATTAAATGAACAAAAATATACAAATATCTTGTACAGAACGCAAAATACTAGTCAAAAATACCGGTTATATTATGAATAATACATGATCTTCATAATTGAGATTTTTTAAAAATAACAAAGCTTCAAAAATAAGTATTTCTCACCTCCTCTTCCTCTTTCCATTCATCACCCGAGCTTTCGTAAATGTCTGGATCATCTTCATTTTCAGAATATTTGCTCATTTTTTCTAAAAAATACGTGAACAATATTAAACTAAAATAAAGCCACTATACAAACATGTTTTTGCAACTGTTAGTAGGCGCCATCTGTACCATTCTAGCTCTGGCTTATTCTAGATTAAAATTAGTAAGGATAGATACTCTTACTTACTTCTTAAACGTAAATAAACTCGTAAAGTTTCTTACTGAGGTTTTTAGTTTTGTTTATAAGTATTTGAATATTTCAACAAGTAAACCTGATCGGCTTTTTATCTACAGAATATGAAACCAATTCCGACTTTGTGATTTGTGACACCTTCCGACTCCGGCTTCGGCTAAAACAACAACGACAATTAATCGACAAGCAGGAACGCCACAGTGCTGGCAACTTGACCAACTTGTACGTAAAATGTCAAAAATCAATTTTGTAAAATGTTAGAATTGAATTCACTGTTAAAATTCAAAATTAAAATATACAAAAATATTCTAAAACTGTTTTTTGTGGAATGTCTAAGTTAAATATTATATTTATATGGAATTAAGCCACAATTAATTGTAATGAAAATTACATTTTTTAATTGTTGTTCGACGTTTCTATTTCCTCTCCGGAAATCGTTTAACGGATTTCCAATTGTTTAATTTACAATCCAGAAAACTCATTAATGCGTACCACGCATACCTAAGCAACCGCTGAGTTCATACAGCGGAATTAAAGTAGGCTTAGGCTTAGTAGTAAAATTAACAGCGGCTAGGCGTCTGAACCATACACATATAGCATTTTTCATATAAAAAAACTTGCACGTCATTCAAGATTTACCTCGTCAGAACCCCACAGCGTTGCCAAAACATCAGAATAGTTAGAGAGTGAGAAATTTTTAAAATGTCAACTTTTTGTCAAACTATTATATTAACAATAAATACACTTAGTTTTAAGACTACTGCAACATACTAAAATACATAAGAAAACATTTTAATACAAAATTATATATTCTAAATTTTAAACTTACCTCTTTTAGGGCTGTAATAGTAAAGATGTCCCGCCATTATTTCTTTCTCAGCTTTCTACAGACTATTTATTTGTTTTGACATAGCACAATCACAATACACAACAATAATTAGTTTTTAAAGCTATTAGTCTAAATTTAATATGTATTTATAAATACAATGTATTAATATATATTATATTATGACCAAATTGTGTAAGAAATCAAAACATAAACAAAGTTCTTACTCTAAAAAAGCGGCAACACTTTATACACTTTTGTAACACGCTGAACTGTCAATAAAATTTGAAGTATTCCGGGGTGATTCCGGTATCAGCTGCGTACAATTATCTAATCTATTTAATTAAAATTATTATTTTGTGCAATATTCGACTTGAAGAGTTATTTCATAAAATTTATATTATTAATAATAACAAATGTTTTTGGTTATTTAATCAATATAATTCTAAAATTTTCAATATAATGATGATTACATTCTTCTGATTATTACACTATGTTGACGCCTATGAAAGATCGAGCAGTTCCGAATGGGTTTCGTATTATTAGCTGTGTTAGAAACATTTGAACTCTAAGGTTGACGTTCTGGAAATTTTAAATACAAGTGACGTCACTGTGTATAAATCGTGACGTGCAAGTGTTATACTTTGAAAAATGGTATATATTGGTAACAGGGATAGCCAAGGTCAAATCATGTTCGGATTTCGCTCCCATTCGTTTGGTAGCGCTGCTAGTCTCGTTCCTGCGCTGAGGGAGTGTGCTGTGGTCAATTCAAAGTTGAGTTTATGGCGCCATATTTGTATCTGTTTTATTTTTTATATGTAATGTAAACAGCAAGGAAATAAAGAAGGAAAAATTAAGAGGTAATTAGCCTAGTAAAGAGTAATCATTATTTAATTAATTATTATATATTCCAAATTAATAAAGAATAAATTCGACACAGTTTAACCTATACATTTCAAATTAAAAACAAAACAATTGACCCAGTTTAACACAAGCCTGGATGTTTAAAAAATTACGACACTTAGACCTTGTTGGAAATTAATACAAGGTACGAATTGTTAAACAAGTGAGAAGAATTGAGCTGAGTAAGTAGTTTTACATAGCGTGATCCAGTTTAACACATGGAATACATGACATAAAGACTCTAAGGCACGGAGTTGGCGATACATAAAAACAAGCAGAAGTTGGTCGACAGACAGTAAGAGCGAGGCGCCCTGAGTGGCCCCACGCGAGGGGTTAGTGGGAAGTGGTCACGCAGCAGCTCCACGCCATAGTGTGGAGATCGGAAGATACGCAGACAGTGGACGCGTTATTTAACTCGACGGGGTAGTGTGACGTATAAAGTGTCGGCAACTGGAGATTCAAAGGTACGACATCTCAAATCCCGGTATACTGGAGGCGTATTCCCTAGCTAGAGCCTAGATACGCAGAGGTAACTAAGATCTCTATATACTAACCCCACGTATATCTAATAGCACGGAAATTGTCTGACCTTTAATTCCTTGCTTGTCTCTTCTCGTCTCCCTTCGCGCCTGATCGAACATTTTGGTCATAACTGATATTTGTAATGTACAGTCTAGTTAATACATTGTAAATTCGAAATTTGTTTTGTTATTCCTAGCCGTTACAGGTCGAGACTAGAAGAGATACACTTTTCGCTTATGCAGTGCTCCGGCTTCTAACGTAAGCCCATAGCCTCTCACTCTTTGCAGGACCCGAGACCGAGAAGTCCTTAATTCCCTCCCTGAAGATTTTCCTACCCTCTTGTAAATCCGCGAGGGCGAAACCAGTCAGTCCAGACTAGTGGAGCCAGTAAGCCTTGCCCCGCTCGCAGGGATAAGTATCCCCTAAGAATTGTAGAGGCCTTGATAAGGATATTGAGACAGACGTCTTCTACAATGGTGACAGCCTTATCAGAGTGGAGACATTTCATTTGAGGGGTTTAGTCGATTTATTTACAGCTTCAATTCTAAATTATCACGCTTAACCCCCCAATCTATTAGAATGGTGTCTTCACCCCCAATATACTTTTATGTATTATTACAATAGTAATCATGCATTATTAGATATAATTTAAAAATTTTTATATAAGTAGTGCAAAAAGATACAATTTTAGACGATTTTTTATTATGGCATCGAACACATCATATGGAATACCAATGGAAAAACGAAGAAATGAACAAACAAGATGTTGTGTTCCAGTTACATGGATACTACTAGCATCTACTAGCAAGGATTTCCAAGTCCACGAAATTATATGGATATGTTTGATAAATGGGTGAGTGCTGTTAAGAGCCCTAAATTGTAAATTTATGCTACTAAAATTGTAGTAAAATGCCTTTTGCAGGCATATTTATTCACATAAAACTTGACATAAGAATGACAACAATTATTTAAATACTGACCAGTTGTCACAACATTAAGAAAACTAAATTATACTATACTTGGCTTGTATTATTAATATTTCTTGTAACACATATAACATTTCTTGTAACATTTTTATAAATAAACTATATTTTATTCTCTAATTTTTTTAATCACTTTGGCATTTTAATGTAATGGAAAATAAATATAGTCTCAACATAACAAGAAAACCAAAAAAGTATACGAAAAATATTTATTATCGTATATGATAAGGATTTTTCTTGTTATTTTAGGATTATATCGATTTTCCTTTACTTTAAAATGAGTTCACAATCCTAGGCAATATTACTAAACTTTTGAATTTAGCGCCATGTATATATAGTTACGCTCCCGGTCACTAGGTGATGCGCCAATTATTGTTCTATTCGTTAACACGGAAGTTTAAATGCTAGGTGGTAGTGTGCTATGGTTATAAACTCGTAAAGTAAACGTCGTCGTAAACAGCTGTTAGCAAATAAGTAAGGTACAAAGGTTAAAGTTCAGTTGTATTTTGTTTTATAATCTATTTTGATTCTACTTCTACTTCAAATTTAGTAGGTATTAACTCGAATCTTGGTGTACAGTTAGATCGTCGTAAACATTATTAAATATTTACATTTATTTAAAATGGCATGTCTTCAAAAGGTTAGTTTTAATTATTTATTGCTAATTTTGTCATTTACAATGTATAATTTAAGGTTTCCAAGGAGTTTTTAAGAAAAGGAGTTCGATTAAGCCCAAGTTTAGCTAAATACAGTTCTTCTACACCGGGGGGCTACAATTTTAGTAAGTACCTACGTATTGATCTAATATCCAATGTTCCTATTATTATAAAGTATGAATATTTCAGGGCAAATACTTAAACAAAAGATGTTTAAATATAAGCATATTTTTAATCATGAAATTGAAGTCATTAATTTAAATATATCATAGGCAAATTAACATGTTTATTCTTCTCATATGTATTCTCATGTTTCAGAAATATTTACCCAAACTTATAGTATTTACAGGGATGAGGTAGAAGTAGTAATGTTATGTCTTTTTGTTTTTATTTTACGAATAATTTACCATTCCGTGAAGGCATTTTTTACCCTGTCCTAAAATCTTTTTCTTTATCATTTGTTTTATTGGTCTAATTATTTTAAGGATGTTCTATGCATTTACTTTTCCTGTTTCTCTCTAAAACAAAGTTTTGGTTCTGTAAACCATAAACAGTTAAACTATCAATTAATTAAATCAAGGCAGAGTTATTATTTGATACCATTTTCAAATATTTCAATCACAATATCATTAAGTATGCAGTTCACACCTTGTTTTATCTTATATATTTTGTTGCATTTAATTGTGTTTTACCATTTTCTTAAAAATTTGAAATTATGGTTAATGTATGGTTGTAAAAATTTTGCAAATTTTCATGGACATTGAACTTCGTCTGTAATTTGAATTGATTAATTTTAAATTGTTTATCAATTTGTTTTTACTTATTTTTAAGTTGATAAAATTATTTATTTACTGTTTTGTATTCTGCATTAATCTGTTGGCTGATAAATGCATGATGTTAAAGTACATTATTACAAAATTTACCAATTTCACTCAATTTTTAACCAGCTTGTTTGTGTTATTTATTTTAAAAGTTAAATGTTTAGGAAAGATTTATTGAAGATAAAATTATCCCTGTCTCTGGCGTGTTTTTAAATTCCATTATTTCTTGAATATTTTCAAGAGTTTTATGTTTTTGTCTTTTTAAAATAGCGGACTGACCTTTTTTGACAACAGTATTCAACATAAGTCACTTTCCTTTTTATGCCATAGACAATAAACATTAGTCAAATAGCAAATTATCTACAAAATGGCTCAAAGTTGTTCCTAATAATAATAAGATAATACATGTGGAAGTAATGTGTGAAGTTAATACTCACTTTAGTAAATAGTACATTTTTAATTATATACACAAAAAAAGTCATGTTTAAGAAGGGATAGAAAATGTATTATTGACTTCAATAGATCTAAAAAGTGGTGCTTTGCACTTGGGGAGTGCTGACAGAAGTTAATTCTTCTTATAGCGTGTTATTACTATAAATGGTTAATGAAATTTCATATCCACTTATTACTAAATTGTTAATATTTTTTTATAATAACACCACACATTTAAGTTCTTTGAAATTTAAAAATCTTTTTTTCCTTAAAAATTTTATTTAATGACTTAAATTATATTTAGAGAGGTGGCCTTTTAGCCTATTCCACTGCGCCCTTTTCAGATCTATTGTGGTCCTCTAGTCCCAGTTAACATTCTCTAGCCTGATTCTTTTTATAAAGTCTAGTAGCTTCGAGACTGTACCTTCCATGTAACTATTTGCCAGTGGATCTTCTCCTAATGCAAAGAACCGCACATTTGCCAGACTGTCACACTAACATAAAATGTGCTCTGCTGTTTCTTCTTCGAGGTGACAGAATCTGCACAGGTCATCATCTGAAAATCCCATCAGCTTCAAGTGCCTATTCAGCTTACAGTGTCCTGTTAGAAGACCTACTATGACTTTGACTGTTTTCCTGTCTTTGCTTATTAGGTCTGCCGTAAATTTTGGCAAATGTTCTCTAATGAACTGTTTCGCCTGTCTTTGTCCTGGTGAATTTCTCCACCATTCCAGAGATTTGTGAGCTACCCACTTCCTCGTAGCTGTTCTTGTTACTGACTTTGCAAAGCCGCAGAAGGGTTCCGGTCCAATGAATGGCATTGATGAGCCTTGTTTGGCCATTTCATCCGCTTTTTCATTACCTTTATGACCCTCGTGCCCCGGTACTCAGGCTATTATAACCTTGCTATGGTCTCCTAATTTATTTAGGGCACACACGCAATCCCATATTAGCTTAGAATTGACCTCTACAGAATTGAGTGCCTTAAGCCCTGCCTGATTATCTGTGAAGACGGCAACTGAGCAGAACATTCTTTCCTGCCTTTACTTCCTTCTTCCTTCTTAGATTTACTGGGAAATGTATCCCTTGATTTGTCCCTACTATGCCGGCTCCCACACCCTCCGATGTTTTTGAGCCATCCATGTACCAGGTAGCAGCAGCTTGTATGGGTACACCTTTATTCCAGTCTTCCCTGTCTGGTATCTTAATAGTGATTGTTAAAGCTATATCTCGTAGCTGTTGCATCGATAGGTTTTCCCATCACAATATTCGCTTTTAGCTCCTCGATTAGCTTGCTGTTGTCAGTACCATGCATCTGGCTTATATGTCGCTGACTATGGATTAATCTGTGAATCACTGATCTGGCTTCGCCCTGTATAAAGATATGAAGTGGTGGTAGATTCAGCAGGACTTCCAATGATGCAGTAGGAATTGTTTTTATGGCCCCCGTAATACACAGGCATGCTAGCCTTTGTGTATTACCTAGCAGCCTTATTACTCCCACTTGCTGCGTCTTTGTCCACCATGTCATCGAGCCATAGGTTATCATGGGTCTAATAACCCTTGAGTATAACCATAGAGTCATTTTGGGGATAAGTCCCCAATTCTTACCGCACATTATTCTACATCTACCCAGGGACATAGCAGCTTTCTGTGTGGTTTTCAGAAAGTGAGTTTCCATGTAAGCCTATGATCAAAATATACCCCAAGGTATTTTGTTTAGCCATAGCTCAGTGGCTATAGAACTGACAATATGACTGGTTTATAAAAAATGTGCATACTAGGTTTAAAAATTTAACATTTGATTTTCAGCTCTTAATGACACTCAAAAGGAATTCCAGGAATTAGCTAGGAAATTCACAAAAGAAGAAATTATTCCAGTAGCAGCTGAACATGATAGGACAGGAAAATATCCTTTTGAGATCCTTAAAAAAGCTTGGTCTTTGGGGCTCACTAATAACCATATTCCTGAAAAATATGGTAAGTTGTTTATAAATATATTATTTGTGTTTATGTTACCAACAATATTAATACAATTTTGTTTTGCGCAAAAATTATTTTATTAGTGAATCATGTGAGTGCTTCTCAAGACCTTGTTGCACATTTTCTCCACAGTCTGAAAGACTTTTACTCCTTTTTATAACTGTTGATTAATGTTGAGTCCATCAGAATATTCCCTAAACAAAAGGATAGTTCAAACAATGGGCATAACAATTCCTCCTTATCAAATAAGGTAAAAAGGTTTCCAAATCTTTAATTTTCAATTACCAATGTCAACAACAACCTAAATATAAAAACTGTATTTTAATAAAATTGCTGTTTAAATTAAGAGTATGATACTTTTATTGCATTTTTGCAGCTCAATATCACCTGGAGCATTTTCTAAGAATTCATTGGCATATTCTTTTTTAAAACCTTCCTAAAGTTATCAAGAAATCATAAAAAGTTTCTGATTTTTTATATCTTAAAATATAGATATCAGGTTTTACATTAATCATTACTTTAAGAATTGAATATATGGATCAATGATTTTCAGTTTTTTTAAGAAATCACCAAAAAATGTAATTAAAACTTTTTCAGAAAAAGAATTAGTTTTTTTTCTGGTTGCCTATTCCTAAACAGTGTATAATACTTTTCATATTCATTATCTAATTTTTGTGGCATAAGGATCTTCTTATTTGCATAATTTGTAATTTAAAGTGAAGTATTATCAAATTCTATTACGACTCGCTCCATTTTCACTAATTTTTAAAAATAAATTATTACTATATAAACACTACAATATACTAGTATGTACTGAAATATTTTTAGTCTACTACAAAAGCAAGCAAAATTTGAAAGTTAACCATTTACATACTTTTATTTAAATTGGATACATGTATAAAAATGAATCTGCAACACCTAAAGACCTTAAAAAAAATGTTTACCATGCTCTGCAAACCAGAGCTTCTATCACTTTTCTGTTGGAAGATAATGTTTTAGACTTTTTCAGTTGAGGAAAGACATGGTATTAGTGCCGAGCTAAATCTGGTAAATTAATAAGATGTTTGAATAAGTTGAATATTGAAGTTTATTGGCGTGATAACATGCCATATGTAGGAAAGAGACATTACCCTGCAAAAACCAAATACTTTTGAGCAACTTTCGGCGTCTTTTCTCCATAATTTTTTCTTGTAGGATACTCAATAATGTCGAATAGTGATTCCCAATTATTATTTTACCCTTATCCAAAAAATAAATGATGATTACTCTTTGGAAATTCTGAAAAAAATTGAGGAAGGAACTTTTACAGCAGTTTTTTTAACACGAAATTTCGTAGGCCTTGAAGAACAAGTATTTCCATTTCATTGATTGATGTTTTGTTTTTAGATCGCAAAAATGTAGTAAAGTTTCATACATAGTAACAACACGGCTTAGTAACTTTGCATCTTTTTTAAACTGAGTACTTCTGGCTCACATTCAGATGTTTGGGGATCCATTTTGCAGAAATTTTTCTCATGTCCAAAACGGCGTGATGGCTGAGTTTATACGAAATCTTCATTGATTCAGATATTCCTTTTAGCCCAATTCGACGGTCTGAATTTTTATGGTCGCATATAAAGGACATTAATCGTCAAGGGAAATTATATCATCGGAAATCTGCTTGCCTCTTAACCCCTTCAAAATACAGTTACTTAATGATGGCAATTTTTAAATTTTCATAATTTTTTCAGACATCATTTTTTCACAATTTATTGTGCAGTTCTGATTTAATTTCAGTGAAATTTTAAGCTGGCTCTTCTAGTAAGCTATTCTTCGTTGCTATAGTAACGCAGTATTTTCTTTATCTACGGAACCAACCTAGGCTAACTTTTATATCAATATATCCTTTTATAAATTTCGTGTAATATATTTAAGCGATATTGATTCTGACGTTTGTTACATATTAAAAATATATGCAAAAAATATAAGAAGCAAGTGTTCCAGAATGAAGAGTCTACCTAAAGAGTTCGATTTTTAGTTTTTATCATGAAAAATTATTTTGGAATTATTGAATTTACTAATGGTCTGTGAGAAATGAAATTTCTAGTAAATGAGCTTAAAGCTATACTAATGAAAAAAGAGCTTTTACAGTTATCTAAAGTAAATTATATTCACCAAAATTTAAGAAGTATAATGTAGATGAACTAGCAAAAGAATGTGGAGTTACAGTGTTACAATTACCACCATCATTGCAAGTTTAACGTCCATTTAAATAATCTGGACTAAAACGAATCATTTAATACTTATTATGAGTATTTTTGTCGAGCCTTATTTTTACATGAAAAAGGTTGGTCGTCCTTGGAAGATAGCAAAAAAACAATCGAATAGTAGATATGTTAATTGAAACTTGTATATAAAATCGAAATTCGATTAATCTACAATTCTAATAAAAATAAATTATAAATAAATTCATAAAACTTCCAGCTGGTACAACAATAATTTATATTTGTTTTAATTTGTCCTTGTCAGAAATATGAATCAAATCGAAGAAAATCATTTTGTTGAGGAATGTTAGAAAATCTATAGTTAATAAGATTACAGAGATACATATACATAATACATACATGCATATTCTGCTTTCATCCATTCCTGTATATAGGGTTTACCTTAATCTGCCTGTTTATGCTTAATATTAAGCCTGTTCTTTGGTTGATGGTGCCAATTTCTACCCATCGTTACTGCTATGATGTGATCCAGCCTCCGTGTCTTGGTCTTTGCTTGTGTTGTAATTATACCAACTACACTTCCACTTTTCCACTGGTAGGTTAGATATCACGATTTACATGCTATAGATCGTACCTAACTAGTAGAATGTATTTAAAGGTGCCTCTAAACTAGCAATATTTTTGCTGCATTATATGGCTGCAACACAATAGCTGGCAAAGCTGACTATGAAATAGGTTAATGCTTTTAGTATGGCTCAGCCATATAGTCAGTACTAGCCACATATTTTTGGTATCGCTCGTATTGTTTTATAATAGTTGCCGGTCGATTGCTTGGCGCGCGAAAATACTTGCAAGATTTACTTTGTTTGGTGACTATTTGTTGTTTTAGAAAATTTTGGAGAAATAAAATGACTAATAATTGGTCTAATGAGAGGATTATAGATTTTATTATAGTATGTTTGAAAAGGATTGATAGCACAAATTTTATAGCAATCTTCCACTCTTAAGTTGCATTAAAAATATAATCATCGTGTGATTTTTATTTTCACCTGTACAATTGTCACTGTATAAGTACAATTCATCTATATTAGCTGGAACATTTTCGTCAATATTCTTCTTCAAGAAAGAGCAAACTTCATTACTTCCCTCTTCAGCAATTCCCTGGTGGTATAAATAAATTGTTGCAGTGTCATTACGACTAATGTAGATGACAAACGGATAGACGGGCAGTTCAGTTACATCAAAGTGTGCATCAAATTATAATTTCTCATATTTAAAAGTACCCTATTGTAAATTTTTATACATAAATGTTTACAAACATGAAAGTTAAAATGAAATAAAGTTTACAAACATGAAAGCGAAAAATAAAATTTTAAATTTCCACTTTAACACCCTGTATCTTTCTTAATATCAACATTTTATTAAAGCAAGTTGGCTTAAATCGTAATATTTTAAAGTGCAGAATCTACGGTTTCTGTTTGTAAAATTACTTAAGGACCACCCTGTTATATATAAAGAAATGAGGCACTGAAAAATGGTCTGAGAAGAACTCTAATTTTGTTTTTCTATCAGAGCTTTCTTCTTACAAATAACTTTTGAGAAAATAGTCCATATTTTGTTAATCACGGCCTTGACGTGCTCTTTAATAAAACCTTAATCACCGTATAATTATCGTGGAGTACCTAGTGATGAAGTCCAAAGTAAAATGTTGTTTTGTTCAGTCAAACTAATAAATATTTTGTTATCTATGTTATTCCATCCTTTAAAAGTATTGAACTTTGATGTTATAAAAATCGGTATCAAGTACTATTATCAGATAAGTGAGTCAACGTAATCATATATAAATAATATTTTTAAAGACACAATTATTATAACTGTTTACTTATTTTTTATCATATGATTACTATTCAAATTCAAGCAAAAATTAATATTTAGTAAGTTATCTGCCCACAGTCAACTCGATTTACCTATTTTTAGAATATATTATATCAATTTAATTACAATATTGTTCTGAAGCTATTTTCTTGTGGCATTTTAAATTAATTACTATTTAAATGGGAATAAGCCACAATTAAAGGTTAAAATACGTTTATCGACGTTTCAATTTCCACTTCGGAAATCGTTCTTCAGAAATGAGAACGATTTCCGAAGTGGAAATAAACGTATTTTAACCTTTAATTGTGGCTTATTCCCATTTAAATAGTAATTAAATTTAATTACAAATTTAAAAAAATAGCAAAGCGCATAAAAAAATTGTAATGGTTTGTAGTGTTTTGCCGACAATTCTTTACTTTAATATAACTTATACAAAAAAGAGCTACAACAGTTAATTTGCGTATTAGTTAGGGGAAATAAGATTTCTCTCGGGACTGTGAAAAATCCAGGTAAACTCGGTTCGCTATTCCCAGTCCGAACTGTCTAGTGAATTTAGTAATTATTTTTTTGCGAAGTTAGTTACTTTTTGACAGACTAAAAGTGGCTGTCAATTACTATACAACCAAGCACACGTACTCATAGCCAATATTAAGAGTAAACAAACTAAATAGTAAATAAAATAGAACTTTGCGAATTACCGACAATCAATATTTATTTATCTGCACCATATAATAAATATTTATGTTAAATCATAACAACTAAAATATATTTTTTAAATATATACTACCCAAAATTTGATGGGTTGAGTATACACTTCCACTATTTAGAATAATTCTTCTTTTTTTTTAAGAGAGAAGTCTGCAATAGTAGGATACTTGAGCTATTCATACTGAGAAGTAGGAATTGTTGTGTATATCTGATTTTTTTAGTTATTATAGGCCTATATAAAGGAAACCTATACGTTTTCAGCAGATATTTCGGCGTCTTTTTTAATTATTAACAATTTGGTGTATAAAATGCTGTTTTTTCGATTTTTTGCTTAGCATTAAAAAGCTTAATATTTGAGGTAGAATTTAAAAAATTTATTTATTAAAACAAAAAAAAGCTTTAAAATGGCGATTGCTAGAAGCTGTAAAAGTAATTTGTTGCTTCAAAAACTGCAAAATAAGGCAAAATCGTTAAATGTTTATAGCTCTTGTAAAAATTAACCTAAATATTTGTTATATTTGCACCCAAAGTTATGTATTGTGAACCAAAACCCTCAAAATTTCAGATTGATCCATTAACTAGTTTAAATTATTTTGTTATTTTGTTTGTTTATACCAGGGACTTTTTTTTAATAACATTATCATCATCATGGCTTATTCACTCCTGGCGGAGTGTTTGCCGCCCTTTTGGGCTCTCTGATTCATTTATTGCGGAGAATCAGTCCGCTGTTGTTTTTTTTTTATTTTATTATTATAGCAGCGTGTGTGACTTGGCCCCGTCTACAATTTTCCTCCATTCTTTCCGGTCCTTACAGCGCTCCTTCCAATTGTAGATTCTCAGCTTCTTTATGTCTCCTAAGACTTGATCTCTCCATCTTGTTTTGGGACTCCCCTTTGGTCTCTTTGTTGTTGATCTCCATCCAGTTATTCGCTTTAGCGTAGAGTCTGGGTTAGCTCTTTCTGTGTGTCCCAGCCACCTGAGCCTTTGCGTCTTTGCGAACTTGATTATGTCTTCACCCTTGATGACTTCTTTAATTTCTTCATTGGTTAATCTTCTAAATTCGCCTACACTTATCCTCACCGGTCCCATTGTTCGTCGAATTATCTTTCTCTCTAAGATTTCCAACCTCATTTCATCTTTTTGTGTTAGGCACATCGTCTCTGCACCATAGGTGATCACTGGCCTGATTGCAGTCTTGTAAATTTTTAATTTGGTTTTCTTACTAATGTGCTTTTCTTTCAGGAATTTTTGGTAGTTCCAGTAGGTTTTATTACCCAGTAGGATGCGTTCATTTATTTCATCCGTTCTATCATTTCTGTCATTCACCATCACTCCCAGGTATTTGAAACGGTGCACTCTTTCAAATGTATATGCAGCAAGCTTAATTTCTTTCTCTATGTTCGTATTCTCTCTTGAACACTTGAGGTATTTCGTTTTGCTTTGGTTTATTACTAGCCCTCTCTTCTTTGCTTCTTTATTTAGTATTAATATTATGTTCTGCATGGTTTTTAAATCTCTAGTAGCAGTGCAATATCGTCTGCATACGCTATCAGTTGGGCTGAAGATTCGATAATCGTTCCCATAATTTTGGCTGCTCTTACTGCCCCCTCTATGGCAATGTTAAATAATGTTGTTAACAGGGAGTCTCCCTGTCTGACACCTACCTCCATTTGTACTTCATCTGACGGGCCTTCCCTTGTTAAGATTCGTGCCTTGGATTCCTTCATCGTCATTTTCGTGAGACTTATTAGTTTTTCTTGGATGCCTCTAATTGATTCATATCCTTAATTAGCTCCTCCCTTATTAAACTGTCAAAAGCTTGCTTGTAGTCAATAAACAGTATATGTAGATCTATTCCGTGCTCGTAACTTTTTTCGACGATTTGCGTTACAATGTATATTGCATCTATTGTTGACTTACCTTCTCTGAATCCATGTTGGTATTCACCTATTTTTGTTCTATTCTTTGTTTCTTTTTCTATTCTTCGTCTGATCAAATTAGTTAATATTTTGTGTATTGTATTTAATAACGTGATTCCCCTGTAGTTAGTGCATTTCGTCTTGTCGCCTTTTTTAGGGATTGGTATTATCAGACCACAATTCCAGTCGTTCGGCATGCGTTCTTCTTCCCATATTCGTTCTATTAGGTTGTGGATTCTGTGGGCTAGTTCCTCTCCCCCTTTCTTGAAGAACTCATTTATAATGTCGTCTGGTCCTGCTGCTTTCCTTGTCTTTAATTTGTTTAACATCTGAATAACATTATAGTCGTAGTATATATAGAAAATAATGAAAATACGATAATTAGTCCATTGGAAAGTTACATTGAGATTACATTTTTCTTCTTCTTGTAGTTCCTTCTCCTATCCGAGGTTGGCTATCATCACAGCTATTCGTACCTTATTGGCGGCTACTCTGAAAAGATCGACTGAGCTGAAACTATACCATTCTCTTAGGTTTCTTAGCCAGGAAATTATTCGTCTTCCTATGGATGTTTTACCCTTGATTTTACTTTGCATTATGAGCCTTAATATTTCATATTTCGCTCATCTGGTAATGTGGCCTAAATATTCCAGCTTTCTTGTTTTGATGTGCTTTATGATCTCGCAATCCTTTTGTAGCCTTCTTAACACTAGCATTTGTAACTCGTTGGATCCATAGTATATTCGAAATCTTTCTATAGCACCACATCTCAAATGATTCCAACTTCTTTATATTATCCACTTTTAGTGTCCAGCTTTCCATTCCATACAACAAAGTCGAGAACACGTAGCATCTTAAGGCTCTTATCCTCAGCTCCATAGGAAGGTCTCGATTAACCAACATTATTTTCATTTTTATAAATGCTTGTCTTGAAATTTCAATGCGTGTCCTTATTTCTCTACCTTGGTCATTGTTTTCATTTACCCAGGATCCCAGATATTTGTAGTTATTCACTCTTTCTACTTGTTTTCCCTCGATATCTAGCCTTCTTACTATATGTTGCTTAGAAATAATCATTCACTTGGTTTTCTTAACGTTCATTTGCAGTCCATATTTTATATTGACTTGACTATTTACTAAGCATTGCAGTGCTTCTAGACTGTCTGGAAAAACAGCGATGTCGTCTGCGAATCTTATGTTCTTCAAGATTTTTCCGATTATTGTTATACCCTGTTGTTCCTCTGATATTGATTCCTTAAAAATAGCTTCGCTGTACAGATTTAATAACAATGTGGACAGCACGCAACCCTGTCTAACACCTTTTTTGATTTCTATAGTTTCTGTATCGACATTTTCGATTCTAACCTTTGCTTTTTGATTCCAGTACAGATTGACAATAACCCGTATATCTCGACTATCCACATTCTTTTCTTTTACGAGTTTCTGATGTCGTACTCTATCAAAAGCCTTTTGATAATCTATAAAGCAGACGTCCTGGTCTTGCACTTGATATCAATCTTCATAAATTCTTTATCAGCGTATGAGTTTTTATATATAAAAAAACAATGTTCGGTTCAGCCATAGTTACTTTGACCATACAAACTTCAGTTCAAATGACTTTTTTTATGCTCTTTGTTTGTTGTAAAGTTCTTGCCTAACTGATTGTAGAACTTTTATATCATAGAAACTGTCGAAGTGTTGTTTATGAAGTTTGTAAGGGTTTCCCTTCGTTTTAGCTAGCGATATTATCGACATTAACAGTGCAGGAATATACAGAAGCCCACTTTTAATGCACCTCTTTTTTTCTTTTCCAATTAAAGCATGAATTGCATTATCTTCATTTTGCAAGTCACTCATAACTAAGATTTAAGAGTTATTGCTTCGATTGTCTCCATTTTTAAAACGCTTACCATCCAAATGTGAAGTGTCTGCATGCGATATTTTGACCCAATACTTCAAAAACTTACGTACGTTCAATCTCTGCTCTTGTGTGAAGGAATTATAGCTTGGTACTCCATGTTTCTAAGCCTGGTGGTTTTACTTGTCGAGCATGTACAAGATTTTTGCTCACATTAACTCATCACTTCATTGTATTGAATCCCATTGCGACTGAGTCCAATCTTTTTGCTCTTTTGACCATCTTAGTCTATTTTTTTTGTTTTAATGTTAAAAGTGGCTTTTCCTTAGCCTAAAATAAAATTATATTTATTAAAAACAATTGTTACTAATTTTTTCAACTATAAAACTTACTTTGTAAGTACCAAATCCTAATTTGTGAGCCTCTCAGTCACATGTTGATCTAGAAACGTGTCTTCCAATAACGTCACTCCATAAAACGCTTAAGTCCATATAATTTGCTCGTCGATTTTTCACTATAATGGGTCTTAATGCCCTTCGATCTGCTTCGGTTATTTTACTTTTTCGTACATTTCTAGGTTTTGTGACGACCGAACCTGTAGTTTTGTATCTTCTGACTATATTTCTTACACTATAGCGTAACAATTGCAACATATTCGCGATTTCCGAATTGGATTTTCCAGAATAAAAAAATCTCATAATGATTGAACAAATTTTCTCGTCGATAACTTTACCTCTACCCATTGTATAATCCACAAACGGCAAAAAGCTTTACAATAATACCAAATTACATTTGCCATTAACTGGCAATACTATTGTTTTGATGTCGTTTTTCCATAGCTACCTCTGGATTTAACGTAATAATGAAAAAATTAACGTATGTTGACATAAGTGAATGCATAGCCAGGGTTTAGTGAAATTTTATTTTATTGTTGAAAATAAATAAAAAAAAACATAAGGGTACTGTTTTTAATAAATATTAATAAAAATGCCATATTACCTAATATGGGAACTTATAAAAACATGCAGAGTATAATTTGTTTATGGTAATTGACTTAAACTGCAAATTCCATAGGTGGGCCAACTGATATGGGAAGAGGCTCGTATACAGCGCGCTTTGAAAATACATATAATTTGATCGCATCCCAATTTCATAGTACTCTTGTGTCTATTATTATGTTGTTTACCAATGTACATAGTATGTTTGTTTTAGGTGGTATGGGAATGGGCGTATTCGATGGATGCGTCATAGCTGAAGAAATCGCCTATGGATGCACTGGAATCAAAACTGCTTTAGAAGGCAGCGGTCTGGGCGTGAGTAAACAGTTATATTTATTATTTATACATTATTATTACAATATATATACATATATATATATATATATATATATATATATATATATATATATATATATATAATTAATAGTAATATATTTATGTCAAATCAATAAATATTAAGCGTTAATCGAATCTACAAAATAAACTTATTTTAAGGTAAAATTATGGCTTATTCCCAGTAAAAATAGTAAATTGTATTAAGATGCCACAAAAAAATAGCTTCAGAACAATATAAAGATATGAGAGTGATTCAACAACTATATTGGGATCAAAAAGCGGAATTAAGGATCGCCAACGACCTATACACAAAAGAAATGGTGATAAGGAAAGGCGTAAGACAGGGTTGTATTCTCTCCCAACAGTCCCAACTACTCTTTTAACATTCATGTAGAAAAGATATTTCAGCTTAGACAACAGAACGAAATAGTCATCAAATTTAATGGTGTTTCTGTGCATTTAACCCTTATAATCCGGGCCTTAAAATGCTACATATGGCCCATCCTGGTGTACGAAAGTGAGATTTGATCACTTAAGGTGAGATCTCTGAATCGTGCGGAGGCTTTCGAAATGCGGTGTTGCAGTAGGCTGCTTAGAAGAGTTAATGCCCAAAGAGAATTGTTAGGTTAAGCAGCGAAGGTTTCATACTTATGTCATATTCTACGGAATAATAAATGTAATCTCCTAAATGTCACCTTGATGGGTAAATTTGAGGGTCGAAGAAATTTATGATTGAGAGACATAAGAAACTGATGCGGTATACCCAATACGAAGAGCGGAAGAAGGATCTCTAGCGTGAACTGGATACTGCAAACCAGGTTCTTAAGATCTTTAGCCAGGATATTCGTCTTCTGCCGATGTCTCTCTTAGTCCGAACTTTTTTTTGGAGAATGCATTGTAATAATTTATATTTGGTTTCATTTCGCATTATGTGTACTTTCTTTATTAAGTTTTTGGAGAACTCTTATGTTTGATATTTTGTCCATTCAAGAAAATGCAATATATTACTATCTAATTCTGCATTAAGCACGGTTAGAATATTTGAACTGAATCTTTTTATTTTGAATTTAGTAGTATATTTTGTAAAAAACTACGTTTTTTTACAAAGATTTCTACAGATTGTACAAGATACAGCTGAAGATTTCTATAATTTTTCCAAGGTTTATGACCAACACTTATAAATTTATGTAGGATATCTTATTAATAATATTACATCTTATTATGTAAGTTTTTTTAACAATCTTATTTATCTCTCGAAATTGAGAGTGGCACAGAGACGAATGGAACGGTCTATGCTGGGAGTGACGTTGCGGGACCGAATAAGAAACGAAGATCTGCGAAGAATGACGAGTATTACTGATGTTGTGGAACGCATAGCGGAACTGAAATGGAACTGTAGCGAGAATGCACGACGCACTATGGACGAGCAAAATTACAAATTGGAGGCCAAGAGCAGACAAACGTAGTAGAGGAAGACCACCTACACGTTGGGCTGGCGACATCAAGCGTATCACCAAAAATTGGCAACAAAGAGCACAAAATAGTAAAGAATGGAGGAGTTTAAGGGAGGCCCATGTCAACCAGTGGACGTGATAAATGAAGGCATGATGATTTATCTGGACGCCCTTGGACTGCATACTAGTATAAACATATGTGGCTTGAACAGTAAAGAATGTAAATTATCACATAAAACAACCCCTCGCCAAATTCTTAAGTACCATAAAAGAACTCATTAATCGATATTAAGCGTTCAGAAGATGATGGTGTTTTTGGAATGATATTTAAGACGAATGCAAGACGAAATTAATTGCCGTGTCGGTCATGTGTCATGAATAGATGACAAGGATATTCGTGTCATTAAAAATTTGTGCTGGAATCAAACTGCTATCGTAAAAATTGGAGATAATTACACCCATGAAATCTCCATACACCGAGGAGTCAGAAAAGGTTTCATTTTGTCGCCAACATTGTTCAATGTTTACTCGGACCAGTTATTTAAAAGGGCACTTGAGAGACAACCATATGGAATAAAAATCAACGGGGAACTACTTAATGTGATTAGATATGCAGACGATACAGTAATTCTGTCACATAATATTGAAGGTCTCCAAATTCTGCTTGATCGTATTCACGAAGTAGGAGAGGAAATGGGCATAAAAGTAAACTCAAACAAAACCAAATTTTTAGTGTTTAGTCGTGACCCACATCCCGATGCAAAGCTTCAATTAAACGGAGTCCAAGTTGAAAAAGTCCACAAAATGACATATTTGGGAACTGTGATAACGGACCAACTAGATCCAGACATAGAAATAAAACGTAGAATAGCAATGACTAAAACTACTTTTATGAAAATAAAGTCATTTCTTTGCAATAATCATTTCAGTTTACAACTAAGACAAAGAATGGTTAAGTGTTATGTTTGGTCCTTACTTTTGTATAGTGCAGAAGTGTGGACGCTAAAAGTATCGATCATGAACAAAATTGAAGCATTGGAAATGTGGGTTCATAGACGAATGCTGAAGATACCTTGGACAACAAGGAAAACTAATGAAGAAGTACTAAGGAGCGTCACCAAAGATAGAGAACTGCTAAAGACTGTTAAACATCGAAAAATGTCTTATCTGGGACACATAGTAAGGGGAAGTCGATATAAAATATTACAATTGATCCTTAAAGGCAAAATAGAGGGTCGTAGAGGTGTAGGAAGGAAACGGGTTTCTTGGTTGAGGAACATTCGAGAATTGACTCCGATATCAAATGCGGTACAATTATTGCATATTGCAGAAGATCGAGAAGCCTTCGCAATGGTGATCGCCAACGTCGGATAATTCTGATATGGTACGCGAAGAAGAAAAAGAAGTCGGTCATGTAAGAGTGTTTAAGACGGAATTATCTCAAATTTATTTTCTTCTTAAAAACAAATAACTTTGGTGACATATCTATATCTGTTCTAATTAAAACTGTTTAACATCACACGGACTTTTACTCCACGTGTCTTCAACGAATTCTACATTAATATATATATTTTTTTAGCAAACACCGGTTTTGTTAACTGGCAACGAGGAACAAAAGAAAAAATATCTGGGAAGATTAATAGAAGAACCTTTAGTGGCGGCGTATGCCGTTACTGAACCAGGAGCGGGTTCTGATGTGAATGGAGTTAAAACACGTGCTGAGAAGAAAGGAGACGAATGGATACTTAATGGACAAAAGATGTGGATTACTAATGGCGGAGTTGCTAACTGGTAGGTATGGATTAGGTTTTCAAGGAATATGTCAAAAGGGAGATTTGATATGCATTATATTTGTCATTGCAACAGTTTATCGATTAAATAGTGTTTATTTTAAGTGTTAATATTTTGTCCAAAAAAGTTTCGCCTGCGTCGATGATAGGTCTTTAAGATAGATAGGCTTTTGCCATTTTACGGAACTTAAGGAAAGAAGTTGCAGATTTAAGTTACAAAAGGAGATGCTTCTATATTTTTTTCGCTGAATATATTATAGATTTCTTTACTCACTCAGTGGACGGGATCGGTAAATACATATTAAAGGTTTACGAATTAAGCAAACAGTTTCTAGCATATATAAAGAGGAAAGACTTAAAATCCCGTGATTTTTTAAGTAGCTTCTGCAATGTGTTATTCTACTGAGGCCAAAAAGATACCGTATTGCCCTTTTTTTGTAATTTAAAAATAACATCAGATTGGGCAGCTGTACTAGAACCCCAAAGAGGAAGACCATATCGAAGATGAGACTCTAGCAAAGAAAAATATGTTATTTTGGAAGATGCTAAATTGATTTCCTTCGAAACAGATCTTATTCCATAGCAGGTTGAGGTTAGTTTCTTACTT
Source organism: Diabrotica undecimpunctata (assembly GCF_040954645.1). Classification (NCBI taxonomy): domain Eukaryota; kingdom Metazoa; phylum Arthropoda; class Insecta; order Coleoptera; family Chrysomelidae; genus Diabrotica; species Diabrotica undecimpunctata. The sequence continues at coordinate 161,777,199 of NC_092803.1, forward strand.
AACAAATGTATATGAAGGGACCATTTACCTTGGAAAAATACCAAGAAATTTTACAGAATCAACGATACTGATCTGGCTTCTATTAAGAAGCAAAGGTTGAAGAGCTCTTTTATAGGATAATACTACTGTCTGATCCACGTTAAAAGAGAGTAAGTTAGAGTCTGACCAGGTTTTTATTTTAAGTAGATTAGAAGATATAGTCGCATGAAGAGTTGCAATATTAGAGTTCCCCAGGTGATACTGGTATCATCAACGAAAAGAAAGATTTTTCCATCGATTTTTAAGTTAGTGATGTCATTTATAAAGATTAGGAAAAGTAGAGGACCCAATACGGAACTTTGTGGCACTCCACATGCAATGCTTTTGTTACTAGAGTCAGTATCATTTGCTATAACTAGTTGTTTCCTATTCCTCAAGTAAGATTGGAACCAATTCAAAGAAATACCTCGAATTTCGTAGAAATTTAGTTTTTTATTAAAATGCCGTGATTTACACAATCAAAAGCTTTGGCATAGTCACAAAAAACAGTGGCAGTGTGAAGATTATTGTTTAGTGCTTGATAGACTTCATATAGTACAGAAAACATAGCATCACTGGTACATTTATTAGATAAAAAGCCGAACTGACTTTGTGATAAAATATTGTTTTCGACGAGAAAGGAGATAAGTCGGGCTTTTATAAGTCTCTCGATAATTTTGGATCGGACCGGTAGTAAGGCAATAGGTCTATAGTTGCAGACATTCGATTTTTCACCACCCTTATGGCTGTCTTTAGGCACTCTGGAAATATAACTTCTTCAAAGAAGTCATTAATTAGTGAGACCAGGACTTCCAACACATTTTTTGGGAGATTTAAGAAAATTTTAATGGATATAGTCTATCAGTACTACAGGAAGATTTCCTTTTGATACTATTGATTGTTTGGATCAGTTCAGATTTATCAACTGGTCTTTTGGACCAGTTATCAATTGGACCTTTTTTGAATTGGGGCGATAGGAAATAGGATCTTGTGGCAAAATAGTTGATGTTATATTTTTTACTCACATTAACAAGGTACTCATTTAGATTTTCCGGGTTTGGAAGAGAAAATATTTGAGTTGTGTTAGTTTTATTTTTAAGATCGTTTATTATGGACCAAGTTTCTTTTGCAACATTTTTAGAGCTTCCCTACGGTAGAGCTACGGTATTAGATTTTTGTTTCGATACAGGGCAGCGGCAAACCGCTTATACGTATTTCGACCTCTTTAGGTCTCATCAGAGCAATATATGCCACTGCTCTGAATCGAAACAAAATATATCCCGTCGTAGGCCAATAATGATCGAAATAACGATTTACAGACGTAACAACGCCATCTAATAACAAGAGAAATCATACGATTTCCTACCTAGTAATTTTTACCACTGTGCCTTCTACAACTTACAAAGCAAGTCTCTGATGAGACCAAAAGAGGTCGAAATACGTATAAGCGGCTTGCCTCTGCCCTGTATCGAAACAAAAATCTAATATCGTCATTATGTTTTATTCCTTTACTCTTTTTGGAGTACCAGAAACTTAGTTCACTACGAATTTTGACCATGATGAACGGCAGGTTGAATGCATATTTTAGATTCCCTTGCCGAGTAATTCATCAAGCTGTTTGCTTTGCAAGTTGTAGAAGGCACAGTGGTAAAAATTTGAATTCAGTTTTGTCAGGTAGGAAATCGTATGATTTCTCTTGTTGTTATTAGATGGCGTTTTTACGTCTGTAAATAGTTATTTCTATAATTATTGGCCTACGACGGGATAGATTTTGTTTCGGTTCAGAGCAGTGGCATATACCGCTCTGATGAGACCTAAAGAGGTCGAAATACGTATAAGCGGATTGCCGCTGCCCTGTATCGAAACAAAAATCTAATACCGTCATTATGTTATAATAATATTGTTTATAAGTCTGGTATTAGTTTTAAATGGTAGTTTACTTCTTCCAATTATTAATCATCCGATCTTGGCTTAGGTATGTTATGCCTTGCAGTAGCAACGTGTTAGTCTCCTGTCTAGTTAGCTCCAGGATATTTAGCTTTATTGGTCCATTCAGTTTAGGATTCTAAAATTTCTGTAATTTTAAAGGTCGTGGCATATTATCGTGCACGTTGCGTTTCCAGCACATAGCGTTTAGTTTCCGAAAAATATAATTTAAATGGTTTTAAATATGAATAACGCACACTGTCCGGGACATAGGTCGTAACCGGTTGGTAAGGATAATGTGCATTAGATGTCCGTCGTTCTCCCCTTGTTGTTTATTTAGGAACTTGTTTGATTTTGATATAGAGTATTTAAAAAAATAATTTTCGAGGCTATTTTGTCATTTATGCATGTGTTTTTATTGCTTTGTGACAATTAATCACGAAAGTGATAAACAAGTAGGACTTTTGTACGGAAGTGATACCTCTTCTTTTTAAAAATACTTTTTGGTTTGATATGTATGGCTTCGTTAAATGTAGTATTTTGTTTTTTAACTGAAGGTGAAATTAAATTTAAAACATATTTAAACTGAATCCTATTCATTCTAAAATAATTGTTAAACCTATTAATTATTATTAAATTCCTATTAAAAACAGCCTCGAAAATTATTTTTTTTAAATACTCTGTATCAAAATCAAACAAAGACCTAAATAAACAACAAGGGGAAAACGACGGGTATCTAATTAACATTATCCTTACAAACCGGTTACGACTCGTTACGCAGCCGTCGGCATCAGTAAAATATTGTGTTCAAATATACTGAACAAGTGTCTGAAACGCAATGTTCCGGACAGTGTGCGTTGTTCATATTTAAAACCATTTAAATTATATTTTTCGGAAACGATATGTGCTGGAAACGCAACGTGCACGATAATATGCCACGACCTTAACTGTAAATTTACCTGCCTCTTTTTTAAATTATAGCCTGGATTTGTCAGGATTTACTACAATTTTCCTCTGTGTCTCTCGTTAAAGCATGTTGTAAAGATCTAACCGTTGTGTCTGGTTGGCTGCTTCTGACTGCTATTGCTATGGAAAGAAAGTTTCAAATCTATTCGAACAATCTGCGAATTGTCTTATTAATATGATCTTATAGTTAATAGCTGATTAACTGGACACCAGCTACGTCTTTGACACCAAACCTCTTGCCATCCTATTCCATATGCCTTCTTTAAATTTTATTTTGCTTAAGTTACATCCAGTTATGGTTTGTTCTCCGTTGGTCGTCTGTCCATCGCGTTAGTTGTCTTCCCTGGCTTCTGTTATTTTCACGAGGTATTAATTCCAACAATCTCTTAGTTCATCAATCATCGCTGAGCACTACATGTCTTACAAATCTCCATTTCAGCCATGATATTGTTTCTACGATGTCTGATATTCCCGTTCTTCTCTGTATCTTTTCGTTTTAACCCGGTCTGTAATTTTAATCCCTAATAATGATCTTTCTATTTTCCTCTGTACGATTCTCAGTTTATTAGCCTTTTTTTTAGTGAATATTAGTGTTTCGAATCCATATGTTCATATTGTAGATCAATTCTTCGGTTGACATCGCGTCTCCTTGTTTAACACCTCTCTCTAGTGGGACTCGCTAGTTTTTTCATTGAGTTGCACACTTGTTATTGATTTTTTACAGATTTTATAAATTAAGCGAGTATGTAGTCCTGATTTTGTTTTACTTTTTATGTTTTCCAGCTTTATAGATTATTTTCTTTTATATTTATTTATTTTTTGTTTTACTTTTATATGTATTTTTTAAATTATAAATTATAGACTATTATACTGTTTATTTTACACATTCTAGCATTATTTTTTCTTTCATTTTCAGGTACTTTGTATTAGCCCGCACAAATCCTGACCCGAAGGCACCAGCAAGTAAATCTTTTACTGGATTCATTGTAGAAAGAGAATGGCAAGGTGTAACACCTGGAAGGAAGGTGAGCACAGATTAACTGATTTGTTTTGAGAAAATAAAATTTTGGAAGGATATGATAATATTAATCAGTTAGTTCAATGAATAAGATCTCGTTTTTCATGCAGCAGCCATTTTTAGACTTCTAGAGCTGAAAATATTGCGAAAAGTTTTGTGATTGATTGATATCAAATTCTATTTCTGTTCTTATTATTAGTTCTGTGATATGTTTGATTACAAATGATATGTCTCTGACTTGCTGTTACCACATTAGTGTTGATACATTCTTATTGATATGATAATTTCTTCTTTTAGTATCGCCTTTTTATGGGCCTTTTTATAGAAAAATATTTAAACAGGGAGATACCGTTAATTTGTGGAAGTCGAAAATAGACGAAACTATTAAGGTGATCTTTAACGGGATATTTTTCGCCAGTAATAAAACGCTATTTGGGAATTATATTATGGCAGCCGTAACTTTTAAAAGGGTTCATCCAAGGTTTATCATATCTATCGGTTGTTTTGTACAGAAGATTCACAATACAATCATAAACCTAAGGGATACAGAATATTTAGGTACATTTTCGGTGGAGCCTTCAATATATTATAAAAGGATATTATTACAGTAAGCGGTATATTTTTAAACATATTTAACGATTGTTTTATTATGGATCATTAGCGGCCTAAAATAATTTCTTGGTTACAGAAATTTAACTCATATACTGGGCGTTTTTAAAAAAAAGTTTAATAAGATAAACGAAGCTTAGACAAAATAAAACTACCAGATTTTTGACAGTTACAAAGTTACAATTTCAACAAATAGACCTGTGAAGTTTACCTAAATATTTTCCCAGTAGTACTTATAAAGATAATTAAATTGTAAATACATTAATTAATATTTTATCATGAAAACATTTTTCTAGGAAATGAATATGGGGCAGAGAGCTTCAGACACAAGAGGAATCACATTTGAGGATGTTCGCATACCCAAAGAAAACGTGTTAATTGGCGAAGGAGCTGGATTTAAGATTGCTATGGGAACTTTTGACACGACAAGACCACCAGTAAGTATTAATCACTGAATATTTTATGAGAACTACTTTGGGTATTACATGTATTAAAGAGTAGGAATAAATTAAATGAAGGACGTACTTACTATTATCGAGCGTTTAATGCCGTGCAAATTTATATGTTGTGTTATGCTGTGTTGTTTATTTTCTCCACTCCTATATAGTTTTCGATCAATTAGGTCACTTCTTTCTCTTTTCTTTTTCTATTTCAATATCGAGTGTCTCTCGAAAATATAGTGTTTTTTGTTTTTAATCTAGATATGTAATGAACAGTAGAACAAGCGGGGTTCTAGACCACTGTGTTAACCATGCCATCAGGGTCTCTGATGATGATTGTCATCAGAGCCTTCTTTGACCTTGAGATGTGCAAGAAGTGCCAAAAAGTGATCGGCAACATCTTTTGTTTTCTACAGAAGAAGTGATCGACAGTGACCAGGGGATAGATGAACAAGCCGAGAGAACACGCCATCCTGTATTGTGTACAAAAAAAGAGAAAACATGAGATAAGCGATTAGTTTTGCACTTGGCATATTGAATAGCCCCTAAGAAGAAAGTAAGTAGAGATAAGCGACCTTTCCTTACAACCCTCTGGTCATTGTCGATCACTTGGAGTTCTTGGTACTTCTTGAACATCTTAAGGTCAAAGAAGGCTCATCGAAGATATTGATGTCATGGTTACCAAAGTGATCTAGAACCCCGCTTGTTCTACTACTGTAATGTTTATAATCTTTTTATTTTGTATTTCTAGCTGACACCAATTATTAAGTACTTGATTGCATAAGCTTTAGATTTGAAAAAGGATTGATTCCGTAGTTTTTATGTCAGTCTTCTACCAGTGTATTCAGTTTCTTCCTTTTTTTTACTTCAAAAAAAGCTAGAAAATATTTACACGGCAAGATTTATTGACGAAGGACAAAAATGTTATTATTTTCATAACGGGTTAGAAAAGAGTCAGGAAGTAATATTGAAAAATATACTTGTCTTCTGAGTAAAAAGATTGTCAGCTGTAGGTTATGAAATTTACCTCATTTTATAAAATGTTTTGAATGCTTTCCTTTACCTGAAGTATAATAAATCAAATAGGTAAAAAGAAATAAAATAAGACTTACTCACAATCAATTTAATTATACCACCAACGACCGGTTTCGCATACTACATATTTGCTATGCATCTTCAGGTCTAACGGTACCTGGTAAATTAAATGCTGAAATTACAAAAAACCCACATTAGGGCGTTGTCTTATAAAGAAAACAATTACAGCAATTATGCCAATATTATATGTCTGTGATTATTAATATGAATAAAAATTGATTAAAGCAGACAAAGTAAAACCAATAAAATGGTATATGATAATCTAATGAATTGAAATAAAATAGTAAATAACTAAAAATACTACTTACATGCCTTCTTCTTCCTATGCCGTCCCCATTAACGAAGGTTGGCGACCATGCCGGTACAAGAATTATTAATTAATGTTAAAGTTAAATGTGTCGATAGCAATTAAAGTAAACTGTATACCCAAGCTTAATCAAGCCATTTAGAGCGATGCTGGGAATATTTATATTCCACTATGCATCAACAATTTACCCATATAAATTACCATTATTCTTGTACCTATTGCGTAGAATAAGGACGATAAATATACGAAGACGGTTGCGTTTAGATTTAATTCGAGTCTCTTACCACTGCCTAACACGTGTTTCTGGGTCTACCCATCATCAGAAAGAGTTTTTAAGAAGACTCAAACTAAATCAAAAGGCACCGACTACTCTGGCAATTATAGGAAAAATAATTACCAGAGTATGCTACTAGAGACCTCTAGTGAGGAAAGATGAAGTTAAATGTGTCGATAGCAATTAAAGTAAACTGCATACCCAAGCTTAATCAAGCCATTCAGAGCGATGCTGGGAATATTTATATTCCACTATGCATCAACAATTTACCCATATCAATTACCATCGTTATTGTACTCATTGCGTGAGTAAGGACGATAAATATACGAAGACGGTAGGCGGTATACGAAGAATGATGGTAATTGATATGGGTCAATTGTTGATGCATAGTGGAATATAAATATTCCCAGCATCGCTCTGAATGGCTTGATTAAGCTTGGGTATGCAGTTTACTTTAATTGCTATCGACACATTTAACTTCATCTTTCCTCACTAGAGGTCTCTAGTAGCATACTCTGATAATTATTTTTCCTATAATTGCCAGAGTAGTCGGTGCCTTTTGATTTAGTTTGAGTCTTCTTAAAAACTCTCTCTGATGACGGGTAGACCCAGAAACACGTGTTAGGGAGTGGTAAGAGACTCATATTAAATCTAAACGCAACCGTCTTCGTATATTAATTTGTAAAACATAGTTCAAACTATCCTGGATTGCTCGTGATGGTTTGACAATTAGATGGGAACTATAGCATACAGCATAATTGCTGTAATTGTTTTCTTTATAAGACACCCTAATGTGGGTTTTTTGTAATTTCAGCATTTAATTTACCAGGTACCGTTAGACCTGAAGATGCATAGCAAATTGTAGTATGCGAAACCGGTCGTTGGTGGTATAATTAAATTGATTGTGAGTAAGTCTTATTTTATTTCTTTTTACCTATTTGAAATGGACTCAGGCAACACATTCATGATTTTTGTAATAAATCATTTGAGTTGATATTAGCGAAATCTGATTTGGCTTTAAAATATTCTATATTTCTTCTTTTATTGTCGTTATTTTGTTAATTTTTGGTAAATGTAGTAATATAGATTTAAAAAGCATCTCATGAAACTTTCAGTCTTGAAATTCATCAACTCACTCTGTTTTAACTGTTATTTTTCACTCAAAGAACACTTAATACATTTGAGACCAAATGTTTTCTTACTTTACTGAATAACTGCCAAGTAAAGAATCCGATGTGTAACAAAAATAAATTTTAAACTGTATGAATATAGGACTTGATGAACTATTTAGAACTAATACATCTTTAGAAAATAGTAAAAAGTATGATTACTAAAAATTCTTTTGTAAGAGAGAACTTTTAATGACATTTATTTTTAAAATCATAATTGGTTAATAATCTTTGAATTACTAGGTTGCTGCAGGAGCAGTGGGGCTAGCCCAACGTGCGCTGGACGAAGCGACCAAATACTCCATGGAAAGAAAAGCTTTCGGTGTCCCAATCGCTCATCACCAAGCTGTAGCCTTCATGTTGGCTGACATGGCCATCGGGGTGGAAACAGCTCGTCTGGCTTGGATGAAATCTGCATGGGAAGTAGACCAAGGAGTTAGAAATACCCTAGCAGCTTCGGTAGCTAAATGTTATGCTGCTGATATAGCGAATAAGTGTGCAACCGACGCAGTCCAGATTTTCGGAGGAAACGGATTCAACAGCGACTACCCTGTAGAAAAACTGATGAGAGATGCTAAGATTTATCAAATATACGAAGGAACAGCTCAGATTCAAAGGTTGATCATTTCTAGGGCAATTTTCGAAAATGCTAAACAAAAATTATAAAAACTTTTTTTTAAGTATAATTTAAGATTAAATTTTAATAACATCATCTTCTATGATTACCCGCATACAAAAAACTCCATTATTCTATTAGGTAATGGCAACTTAAGATTTTGTTGTTAGATTTTATTGTTGTTAATTTATTTCTTTCAATTACTGTTTAATGCTGTTTAACGCTAATCATAAATTAACTCTGGGCCTTATATAAAACATCACAGGCAGAAAAAAGTACAAATTTTTTTCATCTACTTCAATAAAAAAGAGAGTTAGAAGATAATAATATGTATTGATTTAAATTATTTTTGTACCCAGTTTACAATTTTTATGACCAACCAAATTGTTAAATGTAATTTTGAAAGCAATATACATTTTTATATTTATAAGAAACGTTATATAATTTGTTTTATTTCGACAACAGTTACCCACTTTACCATTTATGAAGTACACCACGATTCAATCGACTTATATATGAAACAAAAGATGAAAAAAAAATCAAAGACGAAATTCATAGCAATTTACAGTGAAGTGGAATGCAGGCCTTTTTTCCATAGAGGTCTTTATACAAAGATGTATGGGATGTATTGTTTCTTGGATTATAAGAAAACCTTCGATAAAATTAAACATAACCTCATACAATTGCTCGAAAAGAAGATCCGTCTTGTTGGGGATCTTCCTTGTGATTTTCGGTCTTCTTCCTTGCCTTGGATTAAAAGTTTTTCCATGTTTTCTGTGTTTGCTCCCATAACAGGTCCAAAGTATTTTAATTGTTGGAGATGGATTTTGCTGGAGAGTCACTTGTTGACCTTTATCTCATTTAAAATGAAATTATTTGTCCTGTGGTCGGTCCACATGGTTCGTAACGATTCTTCTCAATAGAACATTTCAGTAGCATCTTTCTTTTTTCTTTCCGCTTATCGTAGAGTCCAAGATCACATCCATATGTCGGTATTGGCAATATTAAGCAGTTGATCGACCTCATTTTTAGAGTTCGTGAAATTTGAGAGTTCTTCCATGTTTGTTATTGTTATCTTGTAATGTGTTGTTTGTCTTTGGTTCCAGAGTTTTAACCTTGTTTAAGCTTTACGCTTCTTCAAGAAAGGTATACTCCTTTTTTTGTGGGGTAGTGGTGGTGTGACAAAACGTGATGAATGATGTTTTGTGTGGAGAAGTAGTGGACTACTAAGGAGCTGGGGTTCAGAAGGTGGCGTGTTTGTGTGGGCGATGTGTTAAGAAGCGCGCAAGAGGAATTTGGGTGATTTGTGCCAAACATGTCGAAGGAGGAACTTCAGGGGTTCAGCATTTTTGGCGTGCAGTAGTAAGCTGCGATATTTGATGGGGGTTGATTCTAAAATTTCAAAATATTCATCAGGGAGTTAGAGATAGGAATCGGTCCTTTATAGGTGTTATGTTTGCCAGTATGTGTATGTGTGCTGATGGGTATAGCCTGCTCCGCCTCATGCAGAATCTGAGGATTTTCTTTCGGTAGCCATGATGGCATTGATTTCGTAGGTCTTAAGAGAGGCGTAGATGTATCCCTTGTATTCGATAATAGGTCTAATGAAAGTTTTATAGGTGTGCAACAAAGTTTTAAATGACGTCTTGCCCAGTTTGCCGGCTAGCACTGCCAGGAGTTTAAACCTCCTTCTGACCCTGTCAAGGCTATCTTGAATGTCGGTTTCCAGTTGAGAGTCCTTGTAAAATGGACTCCCAAATAGGAAACCGAGTTTCTGAGAATAGGGTCCTCTCCTAACAGAGCTATTCGGCCCCGGACATCGCGGCAATTTGAAGATTTAAATAAAATTAGTTGTGTTTTTGTTTTGGAGGGATTTATGGTCACCCTCCATTTATTGCACCACCTAATGACTCTGTCTAAAAAAATTTGGGGCTCTTTCGAATACAGAAAATTGTCCACGCTCTCTGTGTGGTCCCGACGTGAGGAGAGTAGTGTCATCAGCATACAGTAGAAGGGTCTCCGATCTATGCTGTGACCGGGGGATGTATATTGTAGACTTTGTATAATATTGGAGCAAGAATTGAGCCCTGGGGCACTCCAGCTTGTGGAGTGAAGGGTGTGGATAAGATTTTGCCTACTTTGATCCTGATTGTCCGATGAAAGATATAGGAATTGGTTAGTTTAACGAAAGGTGTGGGCAATCCAGCAAGGTGGAGTTTTTCAACCAGGCCTGTAGACCAGACCTGATCGAATGCCTTCTGGACGTCGAGGAATATGCCTATGACGTGGTTCCTTTCGTTAAGTGATTGTGAAGTGTATGACAAGTTGTTGCTTCAACCAATGCATTTTGCGTGGAGTGTTCAGCTCTGAATCCGAATTGGTAGTCTGGAATGGCAAGGTGAGCATCTAGGAATTCTACGAGTCTGTCCTTAAGGATCCTCTAGTAGACTTTACCTAGGGTGCTCAATAAAGACATAGGTCTGTACGATTCAGGGTTTGTCTTTGATATGATTAACTGCATACCAAATATTTGACTTTCGTTTTCAACCAGTCGTATGAGATTAATTAACTCTCGTTGGCTATTTGCAAATAAGGTGTCAACCGCACAACGTAGGTTGTTTATTTTTCGGCCATTTATTGAGATGCCCTTTTCCCATCCTTCAAGTGTTCTTCTCATAATATGCTCCCCATATATATTAAATAATTATGGAGACAGTATACATCCTTGTTCTGGATGAAATTCGTTTAAGCGTGTGTCAAGCACTTTAACTGTTCCTGTAGTTTGTTCGTATATTTCAGTTATAGGATAGTAAGCGGAATTAAGTATTGCGGTACGTCTACTTCTTCTCTGTCGAACACTTTGCGATAATCTATAAAACAAATGTATAGTGGGATATTGAATTCCCTAGATTTTTCTTATATTTGTCTTATGTTCAGAAGGTGTTCCCGAGTACCTCTACCTTTGGTAAATCCAGCATGCTCTTGGGGTATTTCTCTTTGTAGGAACGTTTTCAATGTCTCTGAGATGACTTTTTTTTATATATTGTCGTTATTGGTGATTTTGTCTAGTCGTCAGGCCATTTCTTGGAATGCCATATTTTGTTACAGAGCAATTGAAGCAATTTTTTCCGGTTTCTTCTGTGGCTTTGGTGCTTTGTTATACTTGTGTTTACTGACCGCCAGTCTTATTTCATTCTCGAGAATATTAGGTCCCTCTCAGATTTTTAGGGATTTAATAAACAACTTCCTGGCGTTGATCACCTTTATATAGATCCCAGCAATGTAAACTATATGTCTCTGTTGGTTCTCAGGGTTCTGGCTTTAAAGTCTCTTGTTATGTAGCTTATTTTTCTAAATAGATCTTGGCTAATTGTTTTGATCGTGACTATCTTGCTAGCTTTTTCCATTTCTTTATGTAGACCACTTTGACAAATATTTCTTCTAATCTCAATTATTTTAAAGGTTTCATCTGTTATCCAGTGGTTCTGTTTCACAAGATTATTTAGCTTTGGTCGATTAATTGGTATTGTTACACAATGTTTAATATTGTTTGTGATCTACCCTTACTAATAGGGGGATACTTTTTTGCACCTCTTGGAGAGGTTCTTTCTTAGTTCTATCCTCTTTGTCTCTCTCCGTTTGTTGGGCGCTTTATATCTTATAACCAGCTGTATTTATTATAACCAGAAAGCAGCAATAAAAGAAGAAATATGAGATTAAAAAGTATATTAGAGAGGGCTGTGTATTATTTACTATCCCATCCTAAACATGTATTCAGAAGAATGCAGATGACCCTGTCCTTGGAAGATTTACAACAAATTGTAGATAGAGTAGCAGATAACAGTGAGGAAAATGGCTTATCTTTGATCATAAAAAACATGAGAAACTTATTAGTACATGAAGAACAAATAAAAAATGTATCTGGGGATAATCATGAATTAAGATAATGTTGAACGTAGGAATTCTAATTTCTTGCAGTTTTGTCTTCATGCTATATGCTCTATGACATCTGGGTCGCCTGTCCTTCATATTTCCTCGTTTCTTACCCTGTCTCTGAGAGTCAGTCCACGTCAGTCCAAGTAACGAGCGTTCCATTCTTTTTTAGCCTACTCTGAGTTTGGTTACTGTGGCCTTGGTTAAGGAAAGTGTAAAAGACGCTGTAAGTCATGACTCATAAAGCAAAAAACCTGAATAAATACAAAGAAATTCAGAAAAACATCAGAAAGGAAATTCGAGAAGCAAAAGAAAGTTGCAAGGAAATAGAAGATCTGGATAAAAAGTATGATAACTTTAATTTACACAAAAAAATCAAAGAAATGACAGGTTTTATAAAAAGCTCAAGAACGAATATCCTTAAAAATGATAAAGGAGATATTATTACTGATATGAAGGAAAGATACTGATATGAACGGACTTCAGCTGGTAACTGTTACCAGCTGAAGTCCGTTTGAAGAGGTTTACTCTCCGGACACTGGAACTCACTTAAAGCATTGGTGTATGTTACCTGAAGTAAAATTTAATTAAAATATTAAACATCAAATAATATTATCAACATCATGTACAATCTTTGGTAACATAATATATTTTAAAGGGTTTTTACCCAAATATTTTGGTGGCTCAGGCATGGTAACCTGTATTTTAACCTGATGATGGAACTGTTGTTCCGAAAACGTTCGTGTTTTTAATGTAGCCCTTTTAAGGGTTTTTATAAAATATACCCATATACAAAGATTAACCTCTTTTTGTGATACGTGGTATACAGCCAGCTGCAGGAATTATTTTCCTTGTGGATTTTATTTTAATCATAAATGTTCAAACGACTTAATGTCTATTAATGTTTCTGAATATCTCACGAACAAACAACAATTTATCGATAATGAGACTTTCGAACATGTCAAGGAGTTTAAATACCTGGGTAGCACGATCAGCGATACTAACGATATTAGTTACTAGATAGCGACTATTACACTGATTGTTAATAGAGTAGCATGTGCTATAATAATGACAGATGTACGAAAACCATCTTTAACTTATAGGAAAGCGGCCTTAGGTCGTCCCCGACAGGGATTAAATGACAATGTGCAGAGAGACTAGAAAGAGATCAATGTTAATACAACTCTAGAAACAACAACACAAAATAGAAAGAAATAGCGAGGCTTTGTAAAGGAGGTCAAAACCCTTAAAGGGCTATTCGGCCATCAAAAGTAAGTAATATAGTCCAGTCGTTAGAGACTTGACCTCTAAAAATTATACGAACAAGATGAATATTACTGAAAATGTCAATTTAAAAATGGTAAAAAATTTACCACTTTTACTCTCGGTTTTCCCCTAAAATACCCCTCGTAGAGTTGGAAAAACGCAAGCATCGATTTACCAAGAATCTGTACTCCGTAGAAAAAAAAGTTTCAAATAAAAAATATAACCGACATAATTTTGAAACATTAGCCAATAACGGATAATAAATAGACCCCGCATCCTTGTATACTCGATATACAATCGGATATCTTAAAGAACTGGTTGAAGGTATTGTAGCGAGATTAAATAAAACAAGCGGTTCGAATTTATATAAATATATTGATTTACAAGATTACAGTTCGGTACTCTCTTATCAACTAAACTCACTCCTAACAACGTTACATGTATATAATAAAGTTATTGTTCGAGAACATTCTGGCATTGTCTAACCTCTAATTCGTCTCGTCGAGATCACCCGTCCGAAAGACAGGCGCTATTGACATGCCGATTCTTACGTTTTCTAGATTCGTCCTTCTAAGAATTAAGACGTATCGGAGATGGGCTATTTCGTTACACTGCTCCCCTCTTAAATCTGATCGTCCCGATCAGCAACTCTATATGTAGGCACAGGATGGCGGAATCTACAGGACTCTCCATCTCTGCATGAACCCTTTAGAAAGAAATAACAGTCTACTGACTTTGAAGGATACGATCTCATCGGGTTAATGCAACACACAGTAATTCGTACGCCGGTTTCTCGAAAGATCACTTCAAGCATGCTTCTGACAAACTTCCAGTCCAGATTATCTAGTGCATGGCCTATCTTGGGTAAGGCCAAATTCTTGATGTCGTAATTGCACACAATTTTCTTCAAATTAGTTAGAGCACGCCATATATCCTCGAAGCTTGCCCTGTCTGTATACGACTTCCTGGTCACCATATACAGCAAAGATCGAGAACCATGTTCTAATCTCAGTACTCTTCCAACTTTAGGTTGCTGGTTTTTTAACTCGTCCAAACGACCGAATTTCTTATAAAATACGGTTGAGATTCCTTTAGTCATCTCAAGATCTTGGGCAACACAGTGGGCTAGAGAGACGTTATGCGGAACACTAAAAAGATCCTGCTGAACTTCTGTGGTCACGCCGAATCTAGCACTCTTTCTCTCTGCGTAATTTGACATAAATTCATTAAAGCTTGGTCGCCGGTCATCTTTGATCTCATGTTGAAGGGTTCGTGCTTCTTCTGTTTCTTTTGAGCCAGCATATGGTGCAAGACGATTTATGTGAACTACTTTTGGTTTACCTTTCGGCAACTTCTTAATTCGGTATATTACGTCATTTATTTTCTTTTTAATTTCATATGGACCTTCCCATTGTCTTTGCAGTTTGGGAGACAAGCCTCGACGATGTTGTGGATTATAAAGCCAAACAAGATCACCTACTTCATAGCTTTCACTCTTGCATCGAGAATCGTATTGATCCTTCATTCTGTCACTGGCTAACTAGCTGTGTTGTCGGGCAAGTTCAGGCGGTCGACATAATCTTCGCTTGCAACATGTTCTTCAGAAGGTCTGCAGCCAAACTCTAGGTCGCAGAGTAAACGAACTTCACGACCTAACATCAGGCAGGTTAGAGTCTGGCCTGTAGTTTCATTCACGGCCGAGCGGTAGGCCATTAGGAATAAATGAATATGCTGGTCCCAATCTCTTTGATGTTCTGATACAACCTTGGACAGGTGTTTACCCATTGTTCGGTTCATTCTCTCGACCATTCCATCTGATTGAGGATGCAAGGGTGTCGTTCTGGTCTTATTGACACCAATCAATTTACAAACGTTTTGGAAAAGGGTTGACTCGAAGTTTCGCCCTTGGTCGGAGTGGATCTCCAAGGGAACACCAAATCGGCTAAAGAATTCTTTAACAAGTACCTCTGCAACGGTAGCAGCTTCTTGATTTCGATTTAACACCTTTATAAAAACTGACTTCATTTGCTTCAAAATGCAAAAATTTCATACGAAAGTAGCATTCTTTACCTTTAAAACGCATTTTGATTTTTGTTGATAGGACACTCTTATCAAAATATATCGAGTTTTCACCGTTGAGTTGATACAAATTGTATTTCAAATTGATAATTGACTTTTAAAAACGCTTGTTGCTTCATGCAGTGTCTCTGTGAGAACGGTTCATTCTATACAAATGAATACAAATTCAAATAGTTGTAATAGACATTTTTGTTCAAAATTATCTCTAATTATAGCTACATTTTTTATTTGAAAAATTTCTACGGCATACAGATTCTTGGTAAATCGATTTTTTCCGCTTTTCCTCCTCTAGGAGGGGGGGTGAAAGTGGTAAACTTTTTGCTTTTTTTGAGGTCCCAAAATTGACATTTTCTGCAACATTCAGCTTCAGTTCATATGATTTTTAGAGGTTCAGGTGCATTTTCGTCTCTGACGACTGGGGTAAATAAGCAAAGCACCAAAAATTTATTTGATTCATCAAATTTAATATACGAGCCCAGAGCTAAATGAATTGGACCAAAACCAATATGCAACACAATTTTATTTTTGTGAATTAGAAGTTATTTAACTATTTTAAATTAAGCGGATACGATTAAGCTTGTTTGATACTACCTATGTGTTTTTGCCAATTAATAATATCTTATACTTTTATAAACGACAATAATTATAAAATAAACAAAAAGGAAAAGTAATGTCTAGCGCAAATTAATTGGACCAAACATTTAGTCACTGTCTGATAAAACTGATAAACACCCTTCTTATAAAACGACATTAATTCTAAGTGGCATGATAGGCATTATGTACTATTGTTTGAGAGTAATCTGGTTGAAAGTTGTTCGAAATTTCCTGAGCTTTACTCTTTATTTCAGGAATTGTGCGAACTGGTGTAGTTCGAAGTGCATTTTTCATCTGATGCCAAAGAGTCTCGCTGGGGAATAGGCCAGGATTGCTTGAAGGCCATTTTAAAACAATTATATTTAGTTCCTGCAACCACAATATTATGGATTTCGCTGTATGGCAGACTGCGCCATCTTGTTGAAATATAAATCTTCCATTTGGCAATTAAATTTCATTAACGGAGAGCAATAATTCTTCTTGTAAAATACTTTTGTACTTCTAGCATTAACTATACCATCAATTAAAAGGAGATCTCCTTAACAGGCCATACTACCCTAGATCATTACAGATATCAGAAACTTAACCTTACTTTTAAGGCAATCTTTGTGATACTTTTCGCTTGGGATTCGAATATCTCTACTTCGTGTATCATCAACACAAACCTCCAACTTAGATTCATCACGCAATTAACTAAATCCCACTGACGTTGGTGCTTACCTATTAAGTATAAGAATATCACGCTCATCTATTTCAGTAACCTGTAACGTACGACCATTTTTACCATTTTTTTTAAACTGTGAAATTATATTTCTCACAGTTCCTTAAGGAATATTTAAATTTTGAGCAATTTTATGTCCAGAAAGTCCTTTATTGGGCCGCAATAATTGAATTTCGTAAATCATTAGATACTTTCGGCGAAACATTTTGACAAGCAACTAAATTAAATCATCTTCAAACTAACTTCATAAATTATTTCCTCAACAAATAGTTAAACATATTATTTCCCGAAAAAATTATACAAGAGATCTTATTGGATAAATAAATATTTATCACTGATTCGCTGATGGTCCAATTAATTTGCGCCAGACATTACACAGTTAATAAAATAAAAGTATTATACTGCATTTTTGTCATGTTCCACTGAACAGCGTGTTCATAAAAGTTAGTTCATAGTCGATGTTTGGGAAAGTATGTAGTATTTATTTTCATATTTTTACATTTTTATACTTTCTTTTACTGTACTATAATATGATCTAATTTAATCGTATATTCTATCGAATTTGCTTTAAAATATGTTTTTTCCGGTTATTTCGTAAAATCTCATTGTTAAACTGGCTTGAACACATTTAGTCTGTTCAGAGAATTTGACTTTCTTTTGTTATTTTTGGAAAGTATTTCAAAGCGCCCTACAATAGAGTTGATTTATGGGATGCACTTGCCCTACGAATCATTTACCACCCCTTAGAAGAGGTAGGTGCACATTTTATTTCTCAAAAGGGCGAAACACTTCATCACGACACAGCGTACAGTAAGCATATCGAGTGTATTGGTCATCTTTCAAGCCTCGGCGTCGGGCGTCCCTTAACGTCGCAACGTGGTACCAACGCTAATCCACGGGTTACCAATACATCAATATTTTAAAAGGTAGTATATCAAAAAGGTAGGTATTTCAAAAGGTAGGGCCACTTAATTCTTGGAATTTATTCACACTTGTAGTTGCTATTTTTCGCTAATTTATTTACAGTCAAAATATTGCATTTTTTCTTCATTACTATCTCTAATATCATTTAACCAGCGACCTCTAAGTTTTATACAAAACAGTCGCCTATGGTTGTCTTGTCCATGAACTTGATACTCTTGTGTAGGTTTTCTTTTTCTGGCATCTGGCATTTTCCGGCAACCTGGCATCCGACAGGTGAAATTTTGTAAGGCTGTTCGACACGTGGGGTGTGACAAACCCCCAAGTTGAAAATATACTCATTCCTATATCTCATAGATTTTCATAATAATATGTATTACTATAGATTCAGGATAATAAATTCCAGAAGAAGATTTGCTTATAATAGTTTACTATTGAACATATAGCCAATTGTATGAAATAACAATTTTTTTTTTCGAGAAAAAAAAAGTGTATTATGACCGGAGAATCAATACATGTCTATCTAAATTATTAGTATGAAAACAAGAAATAGAAGGAGTATCTAGCTTATTAAACAAAAACAGAATCAAATTGTACAGATTAATTATTGAGTTATCAGTTCTTAAATTTGGAGCAATTTTCGCAGTATGTCACACAGTGTTCTAAACACAAAAAAAACCTCACATGCCTCACACACGTATGTAGTTATTCTGTCTCTGTTTCTGGGACACTTTGAACATCGTTCCTGCTGATTAGGTTTTCTCTTTTTTGCAGGCGGTTCGGAATTTTCACCTAAAATCGTTCGGATACTGCTTCTCAACTCTCTAGATAATCTAGGGTTACTCATTCTTTCTGTTTGATGTTCTTCGATCAATTGGAAATCCAGTTTCTTCAGAAAAAGCCTTCTAGCAATGTATCATTGTTTTGTCTGTGAATGATCTGGCTATTGATTCCTGCAGTATTCATCAGAGAGAAAAAAATTGTCAAAGGCCAGCGACGACTGTTGCGTGCTACATTATACGTTGCAGATAGCTCGTCTCCTACGTCAACTCCGCCTTTGGTCGAGTTATAAAAGGAAATAATTTCAGGCAGCTTATTATGAGTATCTGTTACTGTTGTATCATGGTGGAGAGAAGATAAAAGTAAAACAACTTTTTCTTTCTTTGGTACATAGTGTATCCATTGTGAAATCCAAATATACTGGAAAAAACTTTTTCTTGCAGGAATTCTATGGGCAAATTAAGCTTATTTTTCCTGATAGTACTTACTGCAATTAAATTATGAGTCTCACTCAACTTCGCCAAGAGATCACGACTAGTGTACCAGTTATCAAACGTTATATTGCGTTTGGTCCCAGACACGGTAGCAATCAGTCTTTCTACAATGTCTTTTGGGGAATTGCTAACGCAGAATGGACTTCCGGCTGTTGTCCCACATACACCTCCATATTGAGTAGGTAGTTCGTGCTTGCGCCAACTAATGCATGTACCTTAATTTCATATTTCGATGGCTTATTTGGCATATATTGCATGAAAGCACATCTCCCTCTGAATGATTCAATTTTCCACAAACCTGTTAAAGAAAGGTCTGATATGAGCTAGTTTATGTAACTTGACTCTTTCTTCTCGGTTTTGTTTGTTATCGAATCTTAGACATGAAATTAAAAACTCGAATCGACGTTGACTCATTGTGCAACGGAAAACGTCCATTCCTGTTCCGTCAGTGTTCCACAATTCATATAAATAACAGTGGTTATTTCTGAATGCACCAGACAGGTAAAGGAGTCCCAACACAGCCTTGATTTCTATCACAGATGTATTCCCATAATGTGGAGAGTACTTCCAACTTTCAGATTTTGCTTAACTAAGTCAGCAATCATTTGTCCATCAATAAATAGCAGGAAGCACTCAATTGGTGTTGTCACGACCCACGATTAGTTTATCGTGAGATATATTTGCTATAAAATATTATTTTATTAAATTAAAATAATATACGACGACAATTTTCATAGAACTATTTATTGCTTAACTATACATGTTTACAGAACTGAGTGTCGAATGCTACTACTAACAATACATAACAAAACATATAACAAAAGCCATTAGGAGAGGGGGGTCGTTTCTTAAAACTATAAAATTTTATCTTTTGGAAATAACGTACATTACAAATTTATTCATATTGTCCTTATCAGAACCATCTACAGACGCAGCGGCTGCGACAACAATAGCCGACGTATTTGCCGGGTACCTACTTTCTAAAGGGAGGGTTTAATCTACAAACTTTCACCAGAAATATGTAAAACTGACAAACATTTTAATCTTTTAATAGATTCTGGAAGCTGATTTACCCAAACTTTAAGAATTACTGATATGAATCTAAAATAATAAAATAAAATCGACAATAACATGAAGTGAATTATAATGAGACGGAACATGTGTTTTCGCAAGCGTTGCGTGCTTTTTGACTTCCGGTAAAGGGGTAATTAAGTTTTCTGCTCTTGTTCGAACATTTCGGTTATTGGGTTCTTTACTCTATTTCATTCCATTCTTTCCGGAATAATAATAACCTTGTCTTATACTTTCTACAACAGCTTGCTGATTTCCATTGTCTTCTTCGGGTTCTTGTTCCATATCGGGATAATCGCTGTTGATACTTACATTGTCAACATTGTCTTCTGCCTCTGAATCATCTTGTTCAATAAATTCGTCTTCATTTTCACACTATTCCCACATACGCATGAGATGAGCGTGCTCTTTTTCATAGTCGCCCATTATTTCCTAACCTACGAGAGTGAAATTATGGATAACTCAATATAAAATAGTATGTATAAGATGGCCTAACTCTGAAAATTACGTCGAAGTACGAAATAAAAACCGAAAAAATAAACTTACGAGTTCCGACATGTGGGGTGTGACTATAGCACACTCCCACGTGTAATTTATCTGTGGGTGTGAGGTGTGACATCAGATTGTAGTACAATCTGATGCAGTCGCACTCGTCAGGTTAGTCGGCAACTATTGTAGACAAATATGTATTCTAAAGCTACTGAAGCGATGTTGGCGTTTAAGTAAAATTTGAACTTATGACGGTTACTCCCTGAACTCTGGGGTTTCTTACACCCCAAGTGTCGGATGGCGGGTTAATATCCATTATACCATATCCAAATTCAACATATTCAGTATTTAATAAAACGCCCCAAATTATCAGTTATCTCTTTTTTAACATTCTCAGTATTAATATTATAAAATTACCGCTGTTTTATTAATTAAGTAAGAACCAATTAAACAAGATAAAAAAAACCAATAAGTAAGAACAACAAAAACAATAGCTGCTGTCGTTTATACGCTAATGTGTATTTCTGGCTGGGTCAATGATTGATGATTACCTTGAATTTGTAGCTTGTGATAAAATACTTTTAAGTTATCATTTGGTAGATTGGATTGGACTGTTAGTTTAAAAAATGTCGTGTTTTCAACAGGTTGGTATATTTATCTATAAATGTACAAGTTTTATTAAAAATATGTTTTTAAGATTTCCAAACAATTATTAAGAAGAAATGTTAACGCAAATTTAATAAAATACAAATACAGTTCAACATCAGGGGGTTTTAACTTTAGTAAGTATACCTTTATTTCAGAGATCAAAGTCTATGTTCAAAAGCAATTGAAAAACCAATCGAATATACTTCTTCTAGTTCCATGACCGTTATCGATTGTTGGATATCATGTTGGTTACCATATTCGCTATCGTGACTTTATCGACAGCAGCTCTAAATAATAATATAGTCAATTCTCCGTACCATTGTCTTAGATTTTTCAGCCATGATGTTTTTCTTTTACCAGGACCTTGTTTACCTTGAATCTTTCCTGAATGATCAGATGTAAACGTTCATATTTTTCAGAGTATCTCATAATGTAACCTAAGTATTCCAGCTTGCTTTTCTTTACTATATTGGCTAGTTGTAATGTTTGGCTCATGCGTCTAAAGGCCTCCTCATTTCTAGCTTTGTCGACCAAGCTTATTCATAGTAGTCGTCTGTATAACATCATCTCAAAGGCTTCCAAGTGTTTAAACATTGCCTCACTTAGGATCCACGCTTCCACTCCATACAGTAGCACTGGAAAAATATAGCAATATGTCATTCGAACGTGAAGGTCAATACTAAGATCGTGGCTGCAAAGCACCTTCCTCATTTTTACAAAAGTGTCTCGGGCTTCTTCTATACGGCTTATAATTTCTACGGTTGAATCACAGCTGACATTGATATTACTGCCGAGATACACGAGTTTCGCTACTCTATCCAATACGGCATCTCCGACTTTTATACCGTCATCCTGCTATAGTTTTGTTTGCTAACTATCATATATTTAGTTTTCTTAACGTTGAGTTTTAATCCATACTGATCACAGGTTTGTTTTATTTTGTTTATTAGATTTTGAAGGTATTCTCCGCAAGGAGATATTAAGCAGCCTTGTCTCACTCCTCGTTTTAGATTTATTTCATCCGACAGTTCTTGTTAAACTTTTATTCTTGCCACGTATGGTCACTTGCCATTTTCTTATGCGGGCCCTTGTCAAAAGCTTTTTCAAAATCGATTGCACAGACGTATATATTTTGATTTACATTTCTGCATCTCTGGATCAGAATTTGGATACTGATCTTTCAGAATTTGGATACTAAGGCTTCTTTCGTACCCAAGCTATTCATAAATCCGAATTGACTATTGTTAATTCTCTCCTCTAATATCATGTATATTCTGCTAATTATCGAGTTAAATAAAATCACTGCATGTCTTTGCACGATGTTTCTTTGATATTGTGACAAATGTCGATTTAAGCCTATCAGTTAGTAATATCCCACCCAGTGTCATAAATTCTATTCTTCTGTAAAAGAGACCACACAGTTTTAATTCCATTTTCTCCTAAAAACTTTAGTATTTCAGCTCTTACTTTATCGGGGCCAAGGGCTTTTTCATTTTTTGCCATTTGTATTGCCTATAGGGGAGCGCCGGGAGGGTTTGGATAATTTTTTAATAAACAATTATGGCGTGGACATGGATAACAAATATCTAAAATTTTGAAATCATACTCATAGTCTCATTACTATATATTTGCATAGTTTGTGTACAAATATAACAATGTGAATGAAATATTCGCATACACATACTTAAGGTAATGTGTCCAAACCCTCCCGATTGACCGGGAGGGTCTGGACAATAAACTAATAAATACAAGAATAAGGTTTTTATTTGCCAAAAAAGCTTTAGATATCAAATGAAACAAACAAAATATTCATTACTAAAATAAACTGTACTGGGAAACATCAATGTTAAAATATAT
Organism: Diabrotica undecimpunctata; assembly: GCF_040954645.1. NCBI lineage: Eukaryota > Metazoa > Arthropoda > Insecta > Coleoptera > Chrysomelidae > Diabrotica > Diabrotica undecimpunctata. Next base: position 161,800,490 of record NC_092803.1, read on the forward strand.
CATGTCTTTATATCTGGCACTTTCATCTGTCAAAGGATTTGGTAACCTTACAATCACTTCTTCGTATGTTACAAATGCTGGAAGCTCTTCACTAACTATAAAGCGGTTGGAAGCAACTTGCTTTTTCAAAAATTTCACGTTGTAGCCATCTACAACAACTACTTGAATTTGGGCGGCATAATTTCGAACCAATTTTTTTCCAAACACCTTACAAAACACGAAACTATCAATTCGAAGTCTAGTAAGGTCCTCATTCTGATCTTCATCATTTTCCAAATCTAAATCTGAAGATGAGTTTTTGTAAATTACTTCTTCCTCATCGGAAGAAGACTGCTCACTACTTTCTTCTTTACCATATCTATGGTTTTATTTATTAATTTGTGGTGTCTCTTTTTTCAATTTCTTTATCTTTATGAGTATTGGTTGCTATTATGGTTCTTCTCTTTACTGGATCTTTTTAAGTTAATTTTCTTTCTGGAGTATTCGGGTATGGTTTTATTTGGGATGGAGATAATTAAGCTTTCTTGTGCTCGTTTTGAACTAGAGTGTCGGGCTGTGACAATGCAGAGATGCTGAATTGCGATGACACCTCTACATTTTGATTTGAAAATTCACTTGATGAAGAAACATTGGGGTCTTTTGATGTTGAGGGGACCATTCTGCCTGTTACAAACGAGCATAGATAGTCTTCTTCGCCAAAAATATTTTTATCCAATGGCCAAATTCCAGTGCAACTAAATCCAGATTTTATGTTGGAGGGAATTGCAGATCAATCCCAAGCTTTGATACATATTGGTGCAAGGTCATAAATTGATAATGCCTTCCCTGGATGAGAGAGCATTCATCTGCTCTTTGATTGAAACTTTAGAGTTAGAAGAAACTGAAGAGTTAGAATTGTAATTCCATTTTCTTTGCAGTAATCAATAGCAGAAACAGATAAATGGGATTCGTGATTTTCCATTAATAAAATAACTTGGCGTTCTTTAGAACACCGAACATGAGTTACAAAATGCTCTAAAACTTTTAAAAAATTATCACTTGTCATCCATCCAGGTGAATGCACTAAACCGGTTGCACAATACTCTTCTGAAATATCATTAAGCATTCTATGTTTGTCAAATTTTTTCCTTGGAAACACCCACACTGGTAGAAGTGCTGTTCCATTCGGTCCAATAATACTCACTTGAGTAATCAGTTCTCCTCTCTCACGCGACCCTACTTTACCAACTTGATGCTGATCTTTAGTAGCATCTACTTTTTGAGTTTTTTGAACTGTGGTTACGCCCGTCTCTACCAAATTAAATATGTCTGAGCTAGTGAAGCTGTGCCTTTTTAGAATCTCCTCTAACTTACCTTGAATTTTACCGACTGCAGATTTATTGAAACTGGAAATTCTCGCTAAGCTTGTATTCTCCGGGGTTCGTAAGGATAGTTCAGATTGTCGACTTAAAAATCCTGTAAACCAGTCCTTCCCAGCTGATTTGTTTACTTTCCAAGCCTTTGAAAATTTGATTTCGTTTTTTTCGGCAAATTTGTTTGGTAATCTACGAGTCGCTTTTGGAGTTAAACTAAGGTTCTAAACTTCTAAGGTACAACGCAAGGGAGGCTTCCTTTTCATTAGAAAATACTTGGCATGTGACAAAATTTGGAGACAAAGTCGTATTGTGTATTCCTACTTCTCTAGCTTTCTTTACATATAAAGCTAGTGTTGATTTTTTAACTTCATGCTGTTGAGCGCTTTTTCTGATAGAAAACTTTCCTGATAAAACATCAGCTGTTGCACTTCGCATGGCTTCTTCAGAAAATCGTCCTTCGGTTAGTCGCTTATATTTCGGTTAGTCGCATGTTTTCTATAACAGTTTTATTAATTAGGGAGTGTTTGGACACTTGTGGGAGGGTTTGGACAGGTGTCCATTTGTCAATATTAAATGTTTGTTTATGAATCCTTGTAACCCTTTTCAATCTCAGTATTATTTTTCCTAGCAGAATATTATATGTTGGTACATCTGCACTTGGATATGTTTTGACTACTAATACTGAATCTCTGTATCTTTTATTTATACATATGAAGTCTATTTGGTTATGAACCACACGTGTATCTGCTGGAGATCTACGGGTGTAAAGACAGAGCTTTGGATGATTGAAAATTGTGTTTATTATGACTAGTTGCTTTTTTACACAAAAAGATGCCAACATATCTCCTCTCCCTTTTCGTATTCCCAAACCATATTTTCCTATGTTATATTCCTGTTCCCCTTGCCAATCTTCGTATTAAAATCTCCCATGATAATATTGAGCTCATGTTTCTTTGCAGATGCTAATACTTTTTCTAAATCGTGATGGAATTTTTAAATTTCTTTTTCTTCATAGTCTTGTTCAATCAGATATACAGGGTGTCCTAAATGTTTTTGTAGTCTATTATTATTTAAATAATCTTTTATCAGAACCGTGAAGAGTAGCGAAAAATGGGAGAGACCTATCTCCAGCAGTGGACAGAAGAGGTTGCATGATGATGATGAATCTTTTATACTCCAGTTTGTACCTTAACAAGTGCCTTGTTTTTTGTTCTTATGTAACTTTTAGGAAAACTCATTTTTTTAATTTTTGTTTTTCTTTTCTTGTATAGTTGTGTTGGTATTTTTCTGATTTATTTATATTTCAAGACACACAAGCATATATTTCAATTCAGCAAATAAATATTTCTTCTATGTTTCTTTCTATTGGAATTTAGTTGTATAATAGTGTAGGTGATGATGTAGAATGAAGTATGTCTTAAAGGAATCCGAGTTTTTATTTTTAAGAAATTGCATTTAAGAATTGCTAATACCTGACTTTATCAAATGTTTCATTGACTAGATTTTTATTTCATTGATTATTTAATTTTAATGTAGATATTGTTTAATTGTTTCTCTTTATCTTTTTCCAAAGTAAAGTGATAATGTATGTATTTTTCATTTATTTAAGCTCTTAATGACACTCAAAAAGAGTTCCAAGAGTTAGCCAGAAAATTTGCCAAGGAAGAAATTATTCCCATTGCAGCTGAACTTGATAAAACTGGAAAATATCCTCATGATATACTTAAAAAAGCCTGGGCCTTGGGCCTCATCAATAGTCACATACCAGAAAAATATGGTAAGTTGTTACTGTTTAATACAATCCATTCATTTTTTCAAATTAACCTAGTTAATAGTTAATAAGTGTATCTTTAGGTAAATAAGAGAGAGCTTGGTTATCATTTAGTAATAATTTTTTCTATCAGGTGGAATGGGTTTGGGAGTACTTGATGGCTGCCTTGTAGCAGAAGAATTAGCCTATGGATGTACTGGGGTGGAAACTGCTTTAGCAAATAGTACTTTGGGGGTAAGTACTAAAAAAGGAAACTTGAGAATCACAAAATAAACCTGTTTTATTTTAGCAAGCTCCTGTTATTATAGCAGGCAATGAGGACCAGAAGAAAAAATATCTAGGAAGGTTACTAGCAGAACCAATAGTGGCTGCATATGCTGCAACTGAACCATCAGCTGGTTCTGATGTTAATGCTATTAAAACTCATGCTGAACAGAAAGGAGATGAGTGGATCCTCAATGGACAAAAGATGTGGATTACCAATGGAGGAGTAGCCAATTGGTAAGTGCACAATGTCAAAAAGTATCGCATCACTATAATTCCTGAATGTTGTAAAGAGGTAGAGTATGTAACTACAAATATTTAATAAATGTTTTTAGATAGTTTTAAATGTTTTTAGATAGTTTTAAATGTTTTATCTATGCGTGTTCCTCTGTATACATTGTTTAAAAATAGTGGTTAAGCTTTCAAATTAAGGTTAAAAATTATATGCAGTTGTGGAGATAATCTTCCTTCATATTTTGATAAAAAACAATTTGAGACATAGATTTAATTAAAATCAGAATATTTAATTAATGAAATAATCACTACATGGTTCATTATGGTAATTATAAACAACAACCAAACACAGAAAAAACTGTAAAAACTAAGCAAATTACGTGGGTTTTTTTTATTTATTTTACCAGTGGTAGTAAATATATTGAATTTTTAATTGAAAGAGAGAGATTTTTGGGAGTTCTAATTAGACGTTTTAGAGAAACATGACATAATTAATATCTCAAAATTTAGGATATTGGGTTTTTGGATATACCCAATTACTTATTCTAAAATATTTCGAACCTCCTAACACTTCTGGTTTTACCGAAAGTTGACTAAAACTTTCTTATTTTAAATGTAACGCCCTTTATATTATTACGGATTTTGATAGAACAGTTCTTGAAAATTCTATCAATATATTATACTACCTTATACCGAATGTTTTACGAGATATGACGAATTTTATTTTAAAACAGTGTTCAATTTGTCACCGTGCATATTTATAAATATTAAAATTGCAAACATTTTGTTTAGTACAATTTTTGTTAAAAAGTGTATATTTTAGTGTATAATACATTTAATATACAAGATGATTCAAAACACGGACTTGAAAATTTCTTAAGTTTCTTAAATAGATCACTATATATATTATGACGTTATGACAAAGAACTTTAATTATTATTTAAGTTTTGTTTACTATTTCCTATACCCAAATCTAACAAACATTTATTGAGATATTTAGCTTTAAGTGTTTGTATTATAATTTTGAATACTATTGTATAGCATGCCATGGAAATTTAGTTGACAGTTCTCAACTTACGTAAATTATATACAGATAAACAGACTTACAGTTTTAACAACTGAGAACTGTCAACTAAAAATTCCATGGCATGGTATATAATATTTAAAACTTAATTTCTCAATAACTGACGTTGAGCTGGCAGTAGACTGATTGCAACATGTAATAGTCGTCTCATATAAAGAAAACTGCCCGTTAAAAGAAAGTTGTCTGTCCAGGCAATTAGCTTGGTGGAATAAGGAGCTGTCTGATCCCAGAAAAGAAATATGACGGCTCTCTAATAGGACGAAGAAATCAGATGATTGGAAAGCATATAAGGCTAAACGGAAAACCTATAGTATAACAATCATATCCGTTAAGGAAAGATCCTGGAGAGAATTCTGTGAAAATATAAAAGTGTACCTAAAAGTACCAGAGTTAACAGAATCCTCAAAAGAGATAACATTAATAAACATGTCAGTTAAATCGCCCAATGTAGAGCACTGTAGAGCATCTTTAAAGTGTTTACTTCCCAGGGTCGACAATTGACTAGTGGTAATAATGATCAAGCGAACTTTAGCTCAACCAGAAGTAACTCACTGACCTTTAAAGTTATCTTTGATTCTCATAAGATCAGATGGGCTATTGGAACTTTTGAACCATACAAAACTGCGGGATCGGATCCCTTATTTCCTAGGCTAATCCAAGAAGAACTGAAAATAATTATGGGTCCACTGGTCACAATATTTAAAGCAAGCCATGCTCTGGGATACATTCCGAGGAGAAGAGCGAGGGTGGCGTTTATTCCCAAACCAGGAAAAACAGATTACACATTAGCAAAATCATCTTCTTGAATCGTGCCATCTTCTAACGAAAATTGGCGATCACTTCTTTAAAAGGTTCCCTATCTTTTGCAACGTGAAATATCTGTTTAACAATGATATTAGTCGAATCTCTAATATTTCTCACCCAAGCCTTTTCTTCCCTCTACTCTTCCTTGCATGATGACGTGTGGAAGAGAGTTTCAAAGTATGTGGCCCAGACACGATGTTTTTCTTAAAGCAAAATCATACAGACCTATAAGTCTGAATTTATTTATATTGAAAACCATGCAAAAAATTTTGAATGTATACTTGAAGAAAAATCATGAATGTGTTGCTTGTGTGAGTCCATTTCAAATAGGTAAAAGAAATAAAATAAGACTTACTCACAATCAATTTAATTTTACTACCAAAACGACCGGTTTTGCTTTCTACACTTTGCAAAGCATCTTCAGGTCAAACGGTACAAAGTAAATTAAATGATTCCGGTACAAGAATTTTTAGTTATTGATTCGTGATATATAGTTCAAACTATCCTGTATTGCTGATGTTCTTGAAAAATTTCTTCAAGAATTCTTGTACCGGAATCGTTTAATTTACTTTGTACTGTTTGACCTGAAGATGCTTTGCAAAGTGTAGAAAGCGAAACCGGTCGTTTTGGTAGTAAAATTAAATTGATTGTGAGTAAGTCTTATTTTATTTATTTTACCTACTTCAAGAAAAATTAGCTTAATGAAAATCCACTGCATCAGCGGCAATGGGTGTATAAAGTAAGGACATCAGGTCAAGCCGCCCTGTACAATCTGGTGTCGGAACTCGAAAGGAGATTACACTTAACATAAGTCGCCTTTGCTGCATAGGAAGCATAGAAATGCATTTGAAGAAAATCAACAACAAAACATGCAAGTGGATTATTCAGATGCTTCAGAGTAGAATAATATCCACAGATACGTATGAAGCTGCCATAAAACCTGACGGCAATTATAGGGTGCTATAAAACCTGACGACAAATAAAGGGTACTCTTAAGTGGAGTCAAGTGGTTGCATTGTCCAGTGGCGCACCCTTGGGGGCTTTGGGGATTAACCCCCTTCCCCAGAGCACTTTTCCGATACTGTTACTCACAAATTTTAAGGACCAAAATTCGGTGCCCAACCAAAACCCCCCCCCCCACATGAAAATTCTAGGTGGCCACTGTATTGTCACCAACATGGAATATAGTCGGCCTAGTAGTCAAGGAATCTGACATTGTAATAGTGACTAGGGGAAAATTTCCCAGTATTGTTGCAGATCAGATGCGATATGTTTCATTCCAAATGCTAATGGGGATCATTCCAAATGCTTAATATAGTTCAGAGATGGATGAAAAACTGACCATAGTACTGGATCAGGACTCTTTGAGTAGACATGTAATTATAATAAATATTACAGCTTAGGTCAATTTACAACTGTGTTTCAGGCTGAAGTTTTTGCTTTGGTGGCCTGCATTGATGAAATCATGGATGGAGACCCAAAAACAAAGAGAATCAACATTTATGCAGATATCCAAGCAGTTATTCTGACAGTAAAGAACCCACTCACCGAATCAAAACTGGCAAGGAACTGTAAAGATTTGCCAACAACCTGGCAAACGATGATAAAGTGTCTTTAATATGGATACCGGATCATGAAGGTGCACGGGAATGAACGAGAAGATTTGTTGCCAAAAAAAAAGCCGGGAGAGAAACCTTTTTAGGCCCAGAACTACTCTGTAGCATCCGCAAAGTTGCTACAAAAAGCGAGCTACATAAGTGGCTGATAGGGAATCACCAAAAGAATTGGCGAGTCATTCAAGGACAAATCCAGATTAAGAAAATAATCGAGAATACAGATAAAAAACTCAATTTAAAGCACTTAATAAACGAGAGATTAAAACGGTCACCGAAATGGTGACTGGACATTGTCGTTTAAGAAAACTGAGGATTGATCTAGATCCAGAAGAGATCCTAAAACTACCAATATGGAAACTGTTGGCCTTCATTAAGGCTACAGGACCTATTAGAGTTTGCTGAAAAAAAACAAGATATGGTACAAAGATCTTACGATTAAGTGTCAGAGATTAACGAGTTTTGCCTAAACTAAAAAGAAGAAGAAAATCTTAATAACTGTTAGATTTAGGTATAGGAAGTAGTTAACAAAACTTAAAGAACAATTCAAACTTTCTAATAATTGCGTAATGCATAGGGTGATCTATTTAAAAAAGTTGAGAAATTTTAAAGTTCGCGTTTCGACTCTCCTTGTATATTAAATATTATTCTATCTACAAATTGTTAGAGATTTATTAAAATAGACAATGTTAAAAAAATGTTTCCAAACGAAATATTTGCAATTTTATTATTTATAAAGATACAGGATGTAATAAGGGAGTTTTAGTCAACTTCTGGTATAACTGGAAGTGGTAGGAGGCTCTAAATATTTTAGAATAATTGGTCATAACCAAAATCCCCATATTCCTAAATTTTCAGATATTATGTCAAGTTTCTCTAAAACGTCTAATTAGAACTCTCAAAGAATCACCCGGTATATATAAAGACATTTTCTCGTAAAAAGCTCCATTAAACCATATTTTAGTCATCTATTCTTATAATTTCTTCTTTCTTTTAGTTTTTAAATGTAAATGTGAAATGAAAACTATATTAAAAATAATCCATGAATATATTCTTTAGAATTTTAGTTTGTTCTTATCTAAAACCAATTATATCCTATTTTAGGTTTTTTGTATTAGCCCGTACAAATCCTGATCCAAAGGCCTCAGCGGGAAAAGCATTTACCGCTTTCATTGTTGAAAGAGAATGGCCAGGTGTAACTCCCGGAAGAAAGGTATATACATAGTTGTTACCAATACTACATGACTTTATCTTCGAAACATAATATATATACACACTAGTAATAAATATCAATATAAAAAAAATTTACTTATTCCGTGGCGTTACAACCTCTCGTAGGATTTCGCCGACTTGACAACATGCCTCTATTCGTCTCTGCCTTGAGCTCCATCTAATTCTCCACGCCCATAGCTTTAAGGTCTCTTGCCATATTATCTCTTCACCGGAGTCGAGGTCAGCCTTACTATTCTTTCGTCAGAATGTCTTCTTAGGTGCCCTGTCCACTAGAGTCTTCTGGACTTTATTTCTTTTATTATGTTATCGCTTGGATATACTTGTTCGAGCCTTTTGTTAGTTCTTATCCTATATTGTCCTGCTGCTCTATCAAACACAGGTCCAAAGTTCCAAAGATCTTCCTTAGGAATTTTGATTTTTGCTGTCCAACTCTTACCTTACATCGTAACCCTTCCATATACATCCGTATAATGCTTACTAGTTTTTTGGGAAAGCCAAGATCTTGCATCGCTGTCCACAGTCTAACTCTGCATACTCTATCAAATGCCTGTCAACAGTAGAGCGACCGGGTCTAAATCCACATTAATAATACCCAGCGATTTCTTCTATTTATGTTTTGGTTCTTTCTAGCAGAATGTTTGCAAGAACTTTGTAGGCGGTATTTAGGAGAGTTATTCGGTGGTAGTTAATACAATGCATTTTGTTCCCTTTTTTGTGGATTGGTACAATAACCCCTTCTTCCCATTTATCTGGCATTGTTCTTCTCGCCAAAGGCCTTAAATTAGCTTGTATATAAATCTGTACAACGCTTGTCCTCCCTGTTTTAAACACTCAGCAAGTATACCATCGCTTCCTGGTGCCTTATTAGTTTTAAGCTTTTTAATTGCCCAAGTTACTTCTTGGTCGGCCGAGTATTGGTATTCTATTTCAGCTGTATGCACTTCTATGTTTGAAGCATTTCTGCTAGATCAGTCATTTAACTGTTAATAGAAGGTAAAAGTATTCATTCCAGGTTTTTAGGGTTTCCTTACCATCAGTAATAAGCTGTCCGCTGTTGTTTTGAAGGAAGCTTCCTATTCTCGCTTGGTAGGGAACTTGGGTCACAGTGAACCATGTTACACAGTGAACCAGCAGCCTCTAATCTTTGCACTTTATCCCCTAACTCTGATCTTCAAATATCTGCTGGTTTCACTTAAACTTGCATCTCGGGACAGCCAGTGCGGAGCCGCGACTACAAGCGTTTTCCTCGTATGCATTTTGAGCATCACATGACGAATGGTGCTCCCTCCGGCACTTTAGAATTGGCGACACAGTATGGGTGGATAAACAGTAGACTATTTGTAGGCACGATGGAACACTATTAAATTCTTAAACCTTAGCAAAGAAAACCCCAGCTTACTTATAACGGACAACTCTGAAGCTCATATTTTAATAAAAGCTATTGAATTGGCGAAGGAAAATGGTGTGACAATATTAACAGTTCCTCCTCATTCTACCGGAAAAATGCAACCTTTAGACATTTGCATTTATAAACCTGAAAAAACTGCCTACAATGCAGCTGTAGACAGTTGAATGATACAGAATCCAGGAAAATTTATAACGATTAATGAGGTCCCTACTTGCGTTGGGGATGCACATACGCAGGCAATGACTCCGTAAAATATTTGTAATGCCTTTAAGAAAACCGGCACCTTCCCGTACAATAGAAATGTTTTACCGACATAGACTTCTTGCCAAGTGAAGTTACTAAGAGGCCCATTACTAAAAATGATGGAAATACTCCATATGGGCAAATATTTAATGCGGACAATCCACTGGCAGTCGGAGCAAACATAGTAGAAGCATGTAGAAGTAGAACTTCTGACTCTGAGGCTGAAATCTCTTTGGAAATTGTAACTCTGGATCAATTCCGAGGGCTACCAAAGGCTGGACCAGAGAAAAATAACAGACAACTAAAATGAAAGAGTAAATCTATGAAAGCCACGAACATCCCAGAAAAAATGGAAATTGAGAAGCTCGAAGCAGAAAAGCAGAGTAAGAGGAAAGCGCAACTCTTAAAAAAAGATGTTTTAAGAACCAGAATATCTTCTAACAGATGAAGAAGATACGTTTAGTGTTCATTCTGAGAAAGAAGACTATTATGAACGCGGTGATAAGGAGAATCTTATAAACCCCGACTCTTTTAAGCCATTAGAGCAATTACCCAGTAAAGGAGACTATGTGTTGGTTGAATTCAACTGAAAGAATCGGTAAGTCTATTACGTTGCCAAGGTATTACAAGAGGCCAAAGAACAAGAAGTAGAAGTCATTTTTTGGGGAGGAATTATAAAATGGAAAACAAATTCCGTTTGCCAGACGTTTTAGACGTGTCTCCGGTTGCACTGTCAGACGTAAAATTGATATTACGACAATCAACTACCTATGGGAATTGGGAAGACTAAACGACAAAAGTCATTCTATTCATTCAAATTAAATTTTATTCAAATAGACATACGCTAGTTTGTAATAGTAGTATTAAAGGTTTTGCTACATCATGCGTTTTCTTTTCTTCAAGAAACCTGCTGATTCTCTGTAGCCCCATGCTTCATTGTTACCCATAGCCTGTTTCACTGTTCACAAGGACAGGAGCGCACTGAACCAAATGACGCTTTGAAAAAATATATTTTAACTAGTACCAAACTTTGGTTAGATCCTGTTTCACTTATGACAGTAGAAGTTCGCACCTTATAGAATTTATCATCCAAATTTCAGACATATATACATATTCTTTCCTGAGTTATACCACTTCAAATAAAAAGTGGTTCGGTGTAACTCAAGTTCCTCTCTTACTTGGTTGTTCTTCCGATTTTCTTCTATGTCTCTGATTATTTGTTCCTGGTACTCCTTCTATTTCCTTTTCATTGTCCAATAAAAACGATTAGGCAAAAATAAATTTTTTGTTTGTGTTTTGTTTTTTTGAATAATGTTTTTAATTTTTGTTTGTTGATTCGTGATTCCTTTGGTATATTTTTACTTTGTTTGTATCGGTTTACTTTTGTTTCTTTGTTTTTTGTTTGTCAGTCAGTTTACTATGATATATTGTTTTTTATTTCCTTGTTTGTTGTTTATTTTTTCTTACTGATCAATTTAGGAAATCAACATGGGACAGAGAGCTTCTGATACCAGAGGAATAACATTTGAAGATGTCCGTATACCAAAAGAAAATGTACTTGGTGCTCCAGGAGCTGGATTTAAAATAGCCATGTCAACTTTTGATTTTACTAGACCTATTGTGAGTATATTTTTCATAAACTATCTATATATCTATCTAAACTAACTACTTAAGATCTTATTATTCTGGATAGTTATATTTCCCAAGGGTTTAGGGCTTCCTCGAAAAGAGACATCATTATTTTATTAAATTGGTAGGTACTTCAACATTTCTGATAAATTCTTACATGCCAACAGTCATTTTGTAGATATTGTTACGATAAATATACTGGCCTAACTTTTATGACTAATTATTCTGTTTTATTGTAGAAATTTCGGTGGAAGTCTAGAACCAAAATTATGGTGAATGAGCCGGCTAAGCTTCTCGATCTTTCGATGCTGTTCTAGTATATCAGGATTTCGTATATAAATACAACATTTTTATATGGAGGGCAGTTAATTCTCAAGAGCCGCGCTCGCGAATTTGTTACGTACGAATATAATAAATTATTGTCAGATAAGTTAATATAAATAAAGAAATAAATTAAATCCGTAAGTGTTATAAATATTGAACCTTTTAATAAATTCACAACAAATGGTGCCAGAAGTGAGATCGAACATAAATTAGACTTATAATAATAATACAAGTGAATATAAAATAAATTGTGAAAATGGCTACGATTTATGAGCTGACAGTGACTAATTTAAGAAGACATCTTGAAGACAGAGAATTAGCTTCCACCGGAAAAAAGGCTGAGTTAGTCCAACGACTAAAGAACGCTTTGCTAGAAGAAGGTCTAGATCCAGAGACTTATATATTTGAAGACGCTGTCATCTCGTCGATCTCGAAATTGGAGAACAAAGTTTCTGACGATATTTCGAAAGTTTCTTCTGATGTAGCCAAAGTTTCTGGTGATGTAGCCAAAGTTTCTGGTGATGTAGCCAAAGTTTCTGGTGATGTAGCCAAAGTTTCCGGCGACATCGCATCATTGGAGAACAAAGTATCCGGCGACATCGCTTCTTTAGAAAGCAAAGTTTCTAACGAGATTTCTTCTCTGGAAAGCAAAGTTTCTGCTAACATCTCTAAAGTCACTTCAGAGATATCTGCTCTTGACGATAGAGTGTCTTCGTTAAAAAACCAAGTTGCTGCCGATATGTTGGCCTTCGAAGAAAAGATATGGAAAGAGATGGAAAGGAAGATGGAGGAAACAGGGACAGCAGAGAGAGGTAACAATCCGATTACAGTGGAGATAAAAGAAGACGAGACGAAATGTAAGTTGGAGACACGGCCGAAATTTGAAGGAAGTGGAGGTTCTATTCATGTTAAAGTCCCAACTTTCGACGGAAAATCATCATGGAACAACTACATGAAACAGTTCGAATCAGCCGCAAGAGCAAATGGATGGTCTGAAAAAGAAAAGGCTGTAAACCTGACTATCGCCCTTCGAGGAGATGCCTTAGATGTGCTTCAGACCATAGCCGTAGAGGAGACCGATGATTTCGAACAACTGAAGAAGAGGTTAAATATGCGATATGGCCACGAACATTTGGAGCATGTATATCAGTCACAGCTTAAAAATCGTAGACAGAAGAAAGATGAGGCTCTTCAAGAATATGAGGTAGATATTGGCAGATTAGTACGATATGCTTATCCAACAGCTCCCGAAGACATGATGGAAAAATTGGCCGTTCAAACGTTTATTGATGGTCTTCGTGATCATGAAATGCAGAGAACACTGCGATTAGCTCGTCACAAAACGCTGGTTGATGTCTTATCCGCCGCCCTCGAATACGAGTCAGCTACGCAGGCCTCTGGCGGGTACAGTAAAGTTAGGACTGTAAAAGAGGAAGGAGACGAAGATAAACTTGACCAGCTCTTTAATTTGATGAAAAGCATGACATGCAAGAAAAAGAAGACCATAAAATCAAGAAACTCACCATCAGGAAAACCAGAACGAGTCAACCTTAGGGAGGCAGCTTCGACCCGGAACTCTTCCAAAGACCCTCTCATACTAATAGCTTCTTTGAAATGTCGTGAAGATAGTGTATATGTAGATGGAGACATAAATGGTAAAAAGCATACGTTGTTGGTGGATACCGGAGCGACTAGAACCATTATACGCCCGACAGTTATAAACAGCCGAAAGAAACTGTTACCAACGAGGTTGCGACTTCGGACCGCTACAGGTGAAAATGCCAACATTCATGGAGAAATCCAGGTACAATTGGGAATTGGAGCAGAAAAGTTCGTCCATACTGTTATAGTTGCTGACATCGAAGAGGATGTTATATTAGGGATGGACGTAATGAATATGCATGGATTCCAATTGGATTTTAAGAATAAGGTAATTAAAGTTGGCAACGAGGAGGTATTTCTCCATCCACATAATGACAACACTGTGCAAGCAGCCATTACAGAAGATACAGTCGTGCCTGCGAGAAGCGAAACGATCATAGTAGCGCGGCTACAGGGATTTGTGGACGAAGGGAGACCTGTTATGATGGAGCCTTGGAACCACGACGATGAGGTTGGCCGTGGAATCATAATTGGAAAGGAATTGGTGACTTCGGCTAAGGAAATTCCTGTGAGACTTATCAATGTCAACGACTACCCAGTGACCATAAAAAAAGAGACAAAAGTAGGAACTTGTGTACCTGTGACATCCATAATCCGTCAGGCGACAACATCTGATAATTCCAACGATAAATTCGACCAAATGGTTGCAGTTGCAGGACAGTCTCTAAATCAGATGGAGAAAAGGAAATTAAGGGAATTTCTTCGGCAGTATCGTGATATTTTCGTACCGAAAGGAGGAAAGACGGGAAGAACTACGGTTGTTAAGCATAAAATTGATACTGGTAATGCTAAGCCAATTCGTCAAACAGCTCGACGATTACCACAGGCGAAAAGAGAGGAAGCTGAAACGATTGTTCAGGAAATGAAGAAAGACGGGGTGATAGAACCTTCTACGAGCCCATGGGTCTCTCCGGTGGTCCTGGTTAAGAAGAAAGACGGAACGACGAGGTTCTGTGTGGATTACCGTTTGCTGAACAACGTTACCAAGAAAGATAGTTATCCTCTGCCTCGGATCGATGACACATTGGACACATTGGCTGGAAGTAAATTGTTTTCTACTTTAGATTTGAAGTCTGGATACTGGCAGGTAGAAATGGACCCAGTCGATAAAGAAAAGACAGCCTTCACCACAGGATCTGGATTGTGGCAATTCAACGTTATGCCATTTGGACTTTGTAATGCTCCTGCGACATTTGAGAGGCTTATGGAAAATGTGTTGAGAGGGTTATCTTGGAAAACATGCCTGGTTTATTTAGATGACATAATCGTCTTGGGGGAGACATTCGAAGATCATTTGAGGAATTTAGAAAACGTTTTTAATCGACTTAAAGCTGCCCAATTGATGCTAAACCCCAAGAAGTGCCAGCTATTTCAAGGTAAAGTCAATTATCTGGGTCATATAGTCAGTAAAGAAGGAGTGGCCGTGGATAAGGGAAAAATCGATTCCATTAAGGAATGGCCAAAACCAACTGACAAACATCAAGTGAGAAGTTTTCTTGGACTATGTACTTACTACCGGAGGTTTATTAAGAAGTTTGCAGATATCGCTAAGCCATTAACGCGACTTACAGAGGAAGCAAGAGAATACCGCTGGGATATAGACTGCCAAAATGCCTTTGAAACGTTGAAAAAGCATTTAATAACAGCACCAATTTTGGGGTATCCACTGCCAGAAGGAGAGTTCATCTTAGATACGGATGCAAGTAATGTGGGAATTGGAGGAGTGCTGTCTCAGATTCAAGGAGGACAGGAACGAGTCCTCGGATATTTTAGTAAAGTTCTTTCAAAACCTGAGCGGAATTATTGCGTCACGAGAAGAGAACTTCTAGCAGTAGTTAAATCAGTAGAGCACTTCTATCAATACATCTATGGCAGAAAGTTTCTAATCCGAACCGACCATGCCGCCCTTAAGTGGTTGATGCAGTTTAAGAATCCAGAGGGTCAGATAGCCAGGTGGATCGAACGACTCCAAGAATACGATTTTAAGATTGAGCACCGGGCCGGAGTTAGCCACAGAAACGCTGATTCTCTTTCCAGAAGGCCATGCCCAGCAGAGTGTTCCCACTGCAACAAAACGGAATCCAAGGAAGCAGCAGTGCTAAGAACGACGATTGTCAACGACGACTGGACGCCTACTAAGATCAGGGAAGAACAAGAGAGAGATCCAGTTATACAGAAAATCCGAAAATGGAAAGAGGAAAACCGTCGACCACCTTGGCAGGAAATATCAAACCTATGCTCAGTAGTTAAGACGTATTGGGCCCAGTGGGACTCATTTATCATCGAAGATGGCTTGCTTAAACGAGTCCTGGAAAATGATGACGGTTCAGAGAAGAGAAGACAGTTGGTGATCCCAAAGAGCAGAATAGCCGAAGTACTTCGTCAGTTACACGACAGTCCATCGGGAGGGCATTTTGGTGTAAGGAAAACCCTTCAGCGAATTCGGGAACGGTTTTATTGGATGAACAGTTCCGACGATGTAAAAGACTGGTGTAAGAAATGTACTATTTGTGCCACGAGTAACGGGCCTTACCGAAAAAGGAGAGCTCCTATGAGACAATATAATGTTGGAAGCCCGTTTGAAAGAATAGCTTTGGACATCGCTGGGCCATTTCCAGAAAGTGAAAATGGAGGCAAGTACATGCTGGTAGTAATGGATTACTTCACTAAGTGGGTCGAGATTTACGCACTTCCAGACCAGAAGGCCGCCACCGTTGCAGATAAGTTGATCCAAGAATATATCAGCCGATTTGGAGTGCCTTTGGAGATCCATAGTGACCAAGGCAGGAACTTCGAAAGCGATCTATTCCAAGGAATATGTGATAGACTAGGCATGAAGAAAACAAGAACTACAGCGTATCATCCGCAATCTGATGGTATGGTAGAACGAATGAATAGGACAGTTGGCAAATATTTGACAAAGATGGTGTCCGATCATCAGCGAGACTGGGACCAATACCTTCCGTTCTTCACAATGGCCTACAGATCTGCTGTTAACGAATCAACAGGCCAGACACCAGCGAAAGTCCTATTCGGACGCGAAATGCGACTACCTTGTGATCTAGAGTTTGGGTGTCGACCTGGAGAAGATGTAGCAGGTGAAGATTATGTGATCGAATTACGAAGAAGAATGGACGATGTACATGAGTTGGTCCGTTCCCACCTTCAGATCGCTAGCGACCGAATGAAGAAACGGTACGATACACAAGCCAAAAAGGGTTGCTTTAAGAAGAACGACAAAGTATGGCTGTATAATCCCAAGAAGCGAAAAGGTTGTTCTCCCAAATTGCAGCAGTTTTGGGAAGGTCCATACCTCATTATGGAGAAGATCAACGATGTCATCTACCGAATAAGCAAGATTCCGAAGGGAAAGCCGATGATAGTACACCATAACCGGCTGGCGTCTTTCGAAGGTGACCACGACGTAGATGAAGAAGTGGAAGTAAACCAAGTCCACGATGTGTCTGACCTCACGTTTGAGGAATTCATGGGTGCCTATGGAGGTACCGGTAAAGCGAGACATGGTGTTACCACTGAAGAAAAGCAAGATCTACTCGCGCTCCCCGATGACTACTCGCTGGCCCTCACCATCCCGGCCAGTATCAAAGACGCACCAGGGTTGGCATCCGTCTTTCGAAGGAAGTTTGGTCGAGTTGCAGAACTTCAATGCCAGGTGCCAGCTCCCGGTAAAACCTTGAAACTCCAAGATGCATCACGTTACCTTTTCTACCTGGTAACAAAAGACACTGCCCGTGACCAACCTACCTACCGAGATGTATGGGAAGCCTTACTTCAATTGAGAGAGCACGTACTAGAGTCCGACGTGCAAAAGTTAGCCCTGCCAAAGTTGGAGTGCCGCCAATTAGATTGGAGGGTTATCCGAAATATGGTGGAGGAGATCTTTAAAGACACCGAAGTCCAGGTGTTAGTCTGTTGCAATCCGCATAGTTACTGGTGCGGAGAGAAAACCGTCCCTTGTCATTTTTATACAACTGGAAGTTGTAAAAGAGGGTCCAGTTGCCGATACCAGCATACAGTTCCGGTTCCAGTCCCGACAAGGTTCCAGGAGGAACCATCTTTTAAGAGGGGGGCAATGTTACGATAAATATACTGGCCTAACTTTTATGACTAATTATTCTGTTTTATTGTAGAAATTTCGGTGGAAGTCTAGAACCAAAATTATGGTGAATGAGCCGGCTAAGCTTCTCGATCTTTCGATGCTGTTCTAGTATATCAGGATTTCGTATATAAATACAACATTTTTATATGGAGGGCAGTTAATTCTCAAGAGCCGCGCTCGCGAATTTGTTACGTACGAATATAATAAATTATTGTCAGATAAGTTAATATAAATAAAGAAATAAATTAAATCCGTAAGTGTTATAAATATTGAACCTTTTAATAAATTCACAACAATATTTTACTAATTTGGGTCTTTTTATAAACAAGAACAAATATTATAAGTACAAACTACAAAGTATGCTATGAAGATATATTTGATTATTTAGTCATTTCCAATTGCTTTCAAAATATGTATATGCAATGTAAAAAATAAGTAATTATTAATTTTACTTTATTACAAAACATTTTATTCATTCATATTTTAGGTGGCTGCAGGAGCTATCGGTTTAGCCCAACGTGCGTTAGACGAAGCTACCAAATACTCCATGGAAAGAAAAACTTTCGGTGTCCCAATTGCTAAACACCAAGCTGTAGCTTTCACGTTGGCAGACATGGCCATCGGGATAGAAACATCCCGTTTAGCTTGTATAAAATCAGCCTGGGAAATCGACAACGGAATCAAAAATACCCTCACAGCTTCAATAGCCAAAGCTTACGCCTCTGATGTAGCAAACAAGTGTGCAAGTGACGCAGTTCAAATATTCGGGGGCAATGGATTCAACAGCGAATACCCGGTAGAAAAATTAATGAGGGATGCAAAAATTTTCCAGATTTATGAAGGAACTTCCCAGATTCAAAGAATTATTATTTCAAGGGCGCTTTTTGAAAATGTTAAGCAAACTATGTAGTTTCCTAATTTGCATTTTTAAACAAATAATTAATTCTCAGCCAAAAGTGCTCACCAAATCGTAGTAAAATCTTAGCATTTTATTTTCTACTCGCCTTGGACAAGTTGAAGAACATTTTTAATGCTTGTGAATAACTTCTGACTGACCTAAATTAATAAAAAAAAAGATTGATTGACATGTTTGCTACCTGGAATGTAGGCAATACTTTATACACAACATATTTTGTCAGTATAATTATATTTTTTATTTAAATAAATGTTTACAATTTTGTTGTTTTATTTATAAATCGCAAACTAATATAGTAGTAGATAATATAAATAAGAAATAGATATTTTTTTGGTAATCAGGTAAAAAAAGAAATGCCTGATTAAAACATACATGAGGCGTGTAGGTATGTATAAGTAGGAAAAACTCGAATTAAAATAATGACAAAAAGGTTAATTAGAACAATAACGATATTAAAATTTATTAGAAAGAGAGGAGACCCTGAGAGATATTTTGGATAAATCGAATATAATTCTGTAGCTATACCGTTTATTTGATTGACTGGTAACATATTTTTGAGATTTCAAAATCATTTGCTTTCTGTATAACGTATAACAGCTGTTTATATTTATTTTTACCATAATGTATCTTAACCTTTAATGCTTAATAACAAATATGTATTTCTACTGCCTGTAAGGTAGGAAAACTCTCGTATTAATTACAAATTAAAATTTTCATTTTAAAATATGATATCGTACAATAGCCTAATTTAGTTTTTATAAATAATAAATACACATAAATAATTGCTTATCTTGCACACACAAGTAATTTTGTGTAATAATACCTCATGGTTGGCGCCGAAATTTAAATTTTGAGAACGCTTGCGCGATGATTCTCCTCGTGCTATATGGAATGC
This sequence comes from Diabrotica undecimpunctata, assembly GCF_040954645.1. Classification (NCBI taxonomy): domain Eukaryota; kingdom Metazoa; phylum Arthropoda; class Insecta; order Coleoptera; family Chrysomelidae; genus Diabrotica; species Diabrotica undecimpunctata. The sequence continues at coordinate 161,820,045 of NC_092803.1, forward strand.
AAAGTATTTTTCCAAATTGTAGCATTAAAGCGAATAGTAAATGAATAAAACATACATCTTTAGGCATTATAAATACAACCTGAATTCGAATACCAGTTATGTAATACGAATAGACGCAACAGAATGAATAAACAACTTTGACCTACTTAATATCGAGAAAGTCTACCGAGCATTGTATTTAATCAAAAAGTAAGTTAAAAGCCATTTGAGCCGGATAAATTTTTATTAAAAATCGTAAAAGGATTTATTTGATATATTAGATACGTTTAGAGGATGAAATTGCGAACGAACAATTTCAGGTTATGTAAGCAGCAGCACGCTTGACCAGTGCAGTCATGTCTGTCTGTCTGAATGCAAAGTGTAAGCGAAGTGGCCTAGAGACCTACATTTATACACGGTTCGATTTTACATCATTGTGAGAAATAGATATTTGTGAAACCTTGGCGCGAATTTGAAGGTCGAGATTTCTTTGGACCTTGAGGCGTGGTGAATTAGTTTATCATTTCGGGATAAGTGCGTAATTGAATAAACAATGCATGAAGAAACGTCGGGTATGAGCGTTCCCAGCTCTGTTGCCGTATCTACCGTCGTACAAAATGAAAACGGCACGTCTACTACGGTTTCTGTGGTCAATGCCGATGCCGAGGTGGAATTGGAAGTTGTAACAGACAATGACAACGTAGAATTGCAAGTGCCTTTCTCCACTAATTCAGGAGGTAATTTCCCGTACATGCCATTTACTATTTTGCAGGTTATATAATTAAAATAGCATGTTTATTAAACCTGTTTTTGGTGTAAATTCTCTCAGTGTAGAAAATTCACTTTTGATTGTTCATTTCCATGCCGTGTTTATGCGAAAGTGATATTGAAAGCGAAATTAACGACTACCATGTCTGTCTGCAAGTCTGCATGTAAGTAGGATACGGCAACGGTGTTTCTTGTTCTCTTAACTTGTCCTAGGTTACGCTGGGGAAAATGACATCCTATCTCAAACTCTAAATTATTAGCTACACACCACTCTAAATCTAGCAAATAAATCAACTCTCATTGCAATAGTGCATCATTATGCTAATTATTCTATACATTCCTTGACCTAGTCTTGCACCTAAATTGGCTATTATCTAGGCTACCCCTGGAATCTCTGTGCCTTGCTTTCGCAGGTCAGGTTCAAGTGCAGGTGCAAGTAGATTCTTCTGGGCTGATTGAGGTTCGCGCTTGCGTTGACTGTTTCTTAAAGTTTGTTATGGTTTTTTAGATGTTATTTTCTTGACATAATAAAAGCCTACACTTTTGTGTATACATTAGTGTCTCTTATTTAGCGGTTGCATTAATGTTTTCTATCTATAATCATTATTAAATCAACCGAAAATTGTCTGTCAGTATTTCTTTCTATTGTTTTGACAGCCCGGCCATGTGCATTTCTAAACATACGAGGGTTATACAAAATGTGTATTTATTTACATTTAGATAAGAGTTGAACTATTTTGTTGATTACTTTGAAACTTATACTTTAGGTTATGACCTGATGTCTTTTATTTAACCTGATTTCTTTTTGTTATCTACTTGGAACACATAATTAAATCAAGAAAAACTCATTCCTTGTTACTCCTCAACTGTTTTGATACTTTGACATTATGTATCAACAAGAGTTATATGAAATTTACATTGTATTTAATTATACCAATTTGTAATGCCATGTTCTTTCGGCATACAGTTTCGTTCTCTTTTTTATTTAGCTGTTAAATTAAATAAACTTACAAACCTTTATTATCTTCCCCAGCTGCTGCCAGGTTTATGGTTTATGCAAAAATATCACAATATTTATTAATAATCAAAGAAGTTTACTATTTTTAAAAATATGGAATAGGTTCAATGAATGTTTGTAGGTTAGATAAAGTTTTTGATCCCCTATATTTTTATAGTGAAACTTTTCGTTACTCTTATTTAGTCCTACTACTTTTATCAGCATCTTTCGAAAACTTACACACAAGCCATCATTGTGCAACCCAAGCTTTTTTATTTAAAATATGTTTTAAGTTTAATGCCAACTACTGGTTGTTAATCGACAAAAGTATCTAACAAATCATTAAGTCGTTTGTAGTGTTTAATAAATATCAATAGAAAATCACACAATCAACACTACTACAAAACTTTTGAAAATCAAGCTAATTGTAAATCTTTAATTTATTTCTTTGAGGCATATATTACTGATATTTATACACATTCATAAAAAACTTCAGGACTAAATAATTGAGAATGTCACTTGAAAATAAAATCATATATCACATTAAAGGATAATAATACACCTAGGTTCATAAAAAATTATGTTCTTTAAAATGTGAACATATTTTGACCTTATACCTTTCACTTTTTTATTTATAAAATAGAAGAAAAATCATTCCAAATTAATTCAAATTTCCAAATAAGGTCAGATTTATCCATATTATATGAGAAAAATAATTTCTTTCTATCATCTATGTTTAAGACAATCTCTGGTGAAACATTTTAGTTTAGATTATTTCCTATATTACTTTTTCAATAATTTTGATATATCAGTTCTCTTTAAACTTATGACTTATTGCATTTTCTTTACATATTCTTAAGTTTGACAATATTTATCAATATTGTTGATTTGACAATTTAGTTGAAACATAAACTACCACATAACATTCGGTATACAGTATTTAAGTAAACATAAAATATCTTAATTGTGTTTTCATACAAAGAAAACCTGACCTCATAATATATGAGTTCATGAGCTACTTGAATGTATATTTCATGTAAAACCTAAATAATTTCTGGATTAACTAACACATCATACCGTCTTATTTTCATATCAACTAAATTTATAATCAAAGAAAAATCAAACAAGCAGCCCTCATCCTAGTCAACGATGAAAAATGTGTGGCAAACCCATCAGCAAAAATCTAGCTGGCTTTGGTAGCCAATACTAAATGAAGAAGTCAACAACACGAATATACCAATAATAGCCGAGTAATAGGATGTCAAACACATTGTCTGCAATCTAACACATAACACATATGCAACACACTATACACACATAAATAAAACAATTTTTTGCTCAATTTACATTACACAACCACAACATGATATAATTTTTTTACATAAACATATAACATGGAACACACATAGTTAGAATTTGATATTGTGTTGTAGCCACTATGGGCTATTGGCCTACAAGATATAGGTCAAACAAGTTAACTTTGAAATGACATAACCAATAACAAAATATTTGGTTATACACATTTTTACATAATTTATACAAAAAACCTTTTTTGAGAACAATGTCTGGAGTGGAAATCAAAACGTCAAATATTAGTTAATTAAAAATGTGATTTTGATCACAATCACAACCAATCAGTATGGCTTAATCACATAAAAACATAATATTTAACTAAATTTGTTGTTGAGAAGAATCATTGGATTTGGAGTTGTGTACATCTAAGAACCAAAAAAGTGCTTAGATGGATTCTTATTTTCATATCAACTAAATTTGTCACTGAGGATCATTGGATTTGGAGTTGTGTGTATCTTATAACCAAAAAAGTGCTTAGATGGATGTGGACGTATTCACTATTTGATTTAAGGAAGAGTTTGTACCCTCAGTTTCCAGGTTTTTGTAAAGGAATGAACTTATCAAAGCAGTATTAGATATTAATGGATAGCTCACCTTTATGTCTTGATGAAAATCTTCTGGTGGGTGAAATTAATGTTACCAACATGAATCAAACCGTTCTGAAACTATTTTACCTGGATATTTCTGCTGTTCAAGAATCCTAGTCAAAAGTTTTGATGATACTGAAGGAAAATATTCCATTGAGTAAATTAGCTTTTAGATCAAAGAACCAAAACAAAATGTCTTTCTTTTACCAGCAATACAAAGAAAGAAAAAGGTTGTTTGAAAAAAGCAAACATTTAGAAGTTGTGAAAATGCCACAAAAAAGATGTTACCTTGTTATATAACAGACTAAAGAATTCCGTATTGAAAAAATAGCAGGTATTTTGGACTGCCGAGGAAGTTGATGACGATGATGGCATATATCGACGTGTATGATTAGTAACCTATCTCTCGTCAAGATTTCACTAATTTGGAAAAATATTGCTTTGTGTTAAACAAGAATCAGAAGTAACCCACCTAACAGCAAAAAGGAGATCAAATATGAAGCAAACATGTATAGAAAGAATTTTGTAGTGGAAAATATCAACATTGCTTCAGAAAGATAGATAAACATTTATTGTTTAAAAAAAGTGTACAAACTAGTAGTAGCACTACTAATCTAGAATATAAGTATTAACAAATGTAAATACATATCTTCAATGTTCCACTTATATCACTTTTATTGTTCGATAATTGGTATGAATAAGATTTGTACTATAAGATTCCTTATATAAAATTAAAAATTAAGTCCTGATTATCCGAGTTCTTGATTATCCAAGATGTGTATTTCGTTATTTTGGATAATCGGAATTCTACTCTATATACCCGTATTTATATACAATTATTATTGATAATAACACCAACATAGTTATCCAATATTTTTTACCTAAATTTTGACATTTTTTTGTTACATTCGGTATAAAACATCTACCAATAAGAGGATTGTAATTCGTATATTTGAATTGTTAAAGTTACAGAGATTAAATTTGACGATAGGCAGAGATTTAGATGGAGAATCAAATACTTCAATGGTAATTTAAAAATTAATAATATTAAATACAATCAAGTATTTTTCTCCAGTATAAGCTCCAGTATAAATATACTTTTGAAAACTCCAGAGGGTACAAATCTATGATTGATTTTATAGTCACTAATAGAAAAATCCACCCAAAGCAGATTCTAGACCTCCGAACTTTAAACTCAGCAGACGCAAGGAGTGAACACAAACTAGTATAATAAGAATATAAGAATATAAAAACATAAGAATGAAAATAACACCAAAACATTTTTGACAGAAAATCACCGAGGAAAAATTCAATGTAGAATCACTGTGGAACGACTCTATGAGAGAAATGTACCAAAAAAGCTAGCACAGAAGACACAGCTGAAACAAATAGACGACATCGAAGATATAAACGCGAGCTGGGAGAAAAGTAAAATCAACATTGAAGAAGCAGCAACAGAAGCTCTACCTCAAAAGCTCTAACAACAAGGATTCAGATCGGGAAGATCCTGCATATACGCCGTATTTGTACTAACATGATGTGTAAGACAAATCACAGAAAAGGCCATCGAGTACAATAAACCAGCATATCTATGTTTTATAGACCGGACAAAGGCTTTCGATCGCATCCAAGTCGTCTTACACCTACTGTATAAAAGAAACATACCAATCAATATTATACAAACCATCGAAAATACAGGCAAAGATAAATGGAAAACTAACAGTGTATACCAGTACAAAGCGGAGTCAGACAGGGTGACTCGCTAAGCCCACTTCTCTTTAATGTAATAATGGATAAATTAATACAAGCAGTACGTAAAGGTCATGGTTACATAATGGGGAACAAAGAAATCCAAATATTATCTTATGCAGACGACACCGCATTAATCGCCGAGATAGAAGACGAGCTCCAAAGATTAACGCATATCTTCAATACAGAAGAAATACAATTAATGATAATGATAATATCAACATAAAAACCAAATGTATGATAACATCTAAATACCCACTACGATGTAAAACCGAAATTGATGGGAAAATAATAAAGCATGAAGCAAGGTTTAGATATCTGGGAATAGATATAACTAGTTACGGAGATGTTGAAGAAGAAGTACGACAACAAAGCTTAAAAGCAAGTAAAGCGGCGGGATTTCTTAATGACATAATCTGGAAGAACATACACCTAAGATAAGACACAAAAACAAGAATCTATAAAGCAGCAATTAGACCTATATTAACATACATGGCGGAGACAAGACCTGATACATCTAAGACGAGATGACTACTAGAAACAACTGAGATGAAAATACTCCGACGAATATCAGGGAAAAGTCTGTTGGATAGGGAGAAAGGCGAAAACATAAGAAGAGCATGCAATATAGAACACATAAATGGATGGGTGACAAAACGTAAACAGGAGTGGAACGAACACATTAGTAGAATGGCAGAGGATAGGATAGTACGAATAGCACAAGATAAGTCACCAAATGGACGAAGAAGTATTGGCAGACCAAGAAAAAGATGGTGCGATAATTTAAACAATTTTGGAGGCTAATATTGAAGAAGAAACATGCTTTAAAGCCTATATACAAGAATGAAGAAGAAGAAGAAGTATTTTTCTCTATATTTACTAATTTTTGAATGAAGATGTTAATTCTTCATAACGTACTTTTCTTATGATGTCACTCAGATGTTGGTTCTCTATATCTTTGTTTTGTATTCGTTTTTCCAATAGACGAGGCTTGTTCAATAACTACATATGTGGCCTTACCTAGATAATTCCATAAGGATCCCAAAACTTTGAGTGTATTGCTTGGATCGTTCTTTATTTTTGGAAGTATAACAGTGTATCCATCTTTTATCGACGAATATGACATCGTAAAAAGTAGAGCAAACTAATTATGATGAGATTGTAAACGTTTACGCTCATGACACGTATTTTTACCTCACACCTCCCCCAGCGAAACGATTGGGAGCTCGACACTCATTCATTGCAGTGTAGTGACATATCTGTAAAACTTCAAAGCATTTGTTACTGCCAAGTGCAATGCGAGTTTATGTTATCTGCCATTGAGACTGACTTGCGTCCGCCACTATTTCATTGCCACGATTTACTTAACCAATCGACAATTCCGTGAAAATTGTTCCTTTAAAATCCGGACGATGAAACTTCACCGTAATTGTGTGCTCTACTTCGAATTGTGACGAAAATGTACAAAGGGCAAAGAGCTTATATTAGGCAACCAAGTTTTTAATGATTGAAAATGAAGGAGTGGTTCGAATAGTGTTGAATCTAGCTCTGTTTTAGTTTCGGTTAGAGTTAGCTTTTTAAAAGAAAGCATGTATGCCAAAAATGAGTCCATTTCATAATTTTGAGTATTATTTTTTTTTAAGCTTATATATGTCAAATCAAAATAAAACTTGAAAAGTGTGATACTAACCGAAAGTGTGTAGTAGTAACTGAACACACAAAAAACTCGTTTAGATCGGCTGCCCAAATCCATAACAAGTTTTCTCACAACACCGACCTGTCTTTCTAAAAATGAGTGTTGAAATACCAATTATTGGTAGGAATTGGAAAGGTAATTGGAATAAATACACTACATGCTTAGAAAAGTTCATAAAATGGATTCCATAGAAAATAATACACCAGGGTGGGAATACGCAGAACTTTTATATAGAGACCAAGAATAAGAAAATTCGGAAATAGCTGATAAATAGTTATAGCTTCTTGACGAAAAAAGGAAACAAAATGGATACATACAAATGAAAATTAAGACTTCAGACATTCTAGTAGAAAGGCCCGTAGTCTGCTGAGGAAATTTGGTGGTGGTGCAACACTAATAAACAAAAAAAGCAAGCTCAGTTACTCCTGCTCAGATAGCTGCCGGAACAGTGAACTTATCCCGGGACCCATCCCATAACTCACATACTATTAAAGTTAAGCAAAAACTTCTTAAATAGGAAACACAAAACAAATAGTGTCTCGCAGACTTTTAGAATGGAAGAGGTTGAAAGGGAATTAAGGATTTAAAAATCTTCTGGATTTGATAGACTATATAACGAATTTTTAATTAATATTAATTGATCCGAAGCAAGTAGTTACAAATTCTGGTAATATCCCCAAGTAATTTCAAAAGACAAAGATAACCGTCATTTTAAAACCTGGACAATTAAATGGGTTCTTTCATAACAAGCGATAAGGACACATATAAAGAAGTAAAACGAAGGATACTGCCAGCGAACAAATGTTATTTTTGGATAAATAGGAAGAGAACACTCATCCTACTAATGCTGACATATGGGTCAGAAACATGAACCATCTCCAAAACAAATAAATCGTCTGCTCGTCTTCAAAAGAATGTGAGAATGGTATTTGGAGAAGGCGATATAATTTCGAATTGTACGAGAAGTATAAAGAAGTAGTAAATGGTAGAGATGTAATATCTTTCATAAAAATAGGTAGGCTTAGATGGGCTGGACATGTGTCAAGAGCAAATGAAAATTACCCACTCAGACGAACCCTATTAGCGGTACCAGTAGGAAATAGGAGGAGAGGAGGGACGGTGTGGACGAGGACGCGAGAAAGGTCGGCGCAGCAAATTGGCAACGGTTGGCGATGAACAGAAACGACTGGCGAAATATACTGTGGAAGGTCTAGAGTCTAGGCTCAACTAGGGCTGTAGCACCTAGTTATATCTTATATAGCGCAGAGCTAAGCCTATAAAGTATTACAGAAACTAATTTATAACAGAATCGCTGGCAAAATCTTACAGCAGAAACTATCGGCGGAGCAAGCTGGTTTTAGATCCAATCGGATCTCTTGTGATGAGATACTAGCACTATAGACATGATTCTGTAGACTTCACAGCAGCTAATGATACAGTGTGGAGAGAAGGACTCATATATAAGTTCTCACAAATAATTCCTTGCAAAACAACTGCTCGATTAATCAATCAGATGCAGAGTGACAGAAGATTCAAAGTTTTTATGGGTGACAAAATAAGTGAAGAATTTGGAACAATAGGCTCGAGTTCGGATCAGTCAATTTCTTTCGAACCAATTCTTTTAGACGTGTACGTTTTGAATCCTTAAATTACCAGTTCTCATCAATTTTGCTAGGCTGACGATAAAGACAATTTGCTAGGCTGACTAGACATAAATTCATAGAAAACCACATAAGAAACTTTACGTCATATTTAAAAATTAGTTTAAAAAATGTAAACTGTCCTAGTGCTAGCAAAACTGAAGTACGCTCCCTTTAAGAAACATAAAAACGAAAATAATATTATTCAAAAGCTTTGTGGAACAACTTTGGGATCTCCATCTGCTACTATTCGATGTTCAGTGATGGCTCTGTTGTAATCTGCAGCAGACTATTGTGCTCACTTATGTATTAACAGCCTTTTCTCACGGTATGTCGGTAACCAACTTCACAGTACTATGCGCGTGGTGTCCGGATTGTTAAGACCAGGTATGGTATCAGGAATAGTCCACCTGATAGCTGCAGAAAGCACTAGTAAGAGAATATAAAATAATAATACCCTGTTCCAGGATTTAATTTGAATTGTAAGACCTCACCGATTTGTCACCTGGTGACTTTAAATAGAATCCATACCGGATGGGGCAGATGTGTTGACACGGGTGAGATTCAGTGTCCAAATTTTGCGTGGGGCCATGCGAGACAAACCATACAACACATTACATCTGAACTTCCTTGATGTATCATCTGAGGCAACAAACTGGATACATAATTACATAGTCTCGATATTAACGTTAAAAAAATATATTGTATTGTTATTTGTATTATTTTCACTTTCATGCTGAGTTTGTAATTCAAGCATTATCCTTAATCTGTACCATACGCTAAATAAATAAGTGGGAGTTGTAGCTAGTGTAAATAAACTGGACAGATTGAAAATATTCGCCATAAAATATTTTAAATACACTTCTTCGAGAAATTAACGCACCACTTCAATAAATCAATTTTATTTGTAAACAGGCAAAGAATAAAAAATAAAACTTCACCATATTTATTCTACATTTTATTAGTCATTATAACAATGTGTCTAATCATCAGAAAATGTTGAAGTACAGGAGAAAAAAATAAAAAATAAAACGGAAAATTCTAAAAAAATAATGATAAGAAAAGTAAACTAAAATACGAAAAAAGTCTTGATAACGAGCGTTTCCATCTCTACTATGTATAACAGCCTCACATCGTTGGCCCATACTTAAAATTAATTGCCGTATTTCATTTTGGTCTAGTTCTCTCCAAATCTGGATCAGCCTCTCTCCCACTTCCTGTAAGTTGTTTGGTTGGATCGGTGTCGCTCTTAATCGCCTACCAAGGATATTCCAGAGATTATCAATCGGATTTAAATCCGGACTATGTGCTGGCCATTCCATAGTGTTAATTTATACCTTTTCTAGATAATTTCTAACGATCTGTGCAGCGTGAGGTCTGGCATTATCTTGCATTAGTAAGAAATTTTCACCGATATAAGGAGCGAATGGTACTACATGTTGCTCCAGGATCTCCAATATGTACCATTTAGCTGTAACAGTTCCATTTTGTATGACCACTAGGTCCGTACGTGCGGTCAAAGAAATACGACCCCACACCATAACGGATCCTCCACCAAAAAATGTGGTGTGTGAGAAGTTACACTGAGCATATCGTTTGTTGGGTTGTCGCAACACACGAACACGTAGGTCGTTATTGTACAAACAAAATCGGGATTCATCAGTAAATAGCACTTGTTCCCAGTCAGCCTCTAACCAATTAATGTGTTCTCTGGCAAAATGTAGTCTCCCCCTTCGATGCTCTGCAGTAGAGGACCTTGGGCGACAATCCTAGGTGTTAAGTTGTATTGCCTTAGTCGCTCCCGAAAAGTTTCAGTACTAATTTGTATAGTATGCACGTCTTGAAGTTGAATTTGTAGACTTCGATGTGTTAGAAAACGTTGTCAAAGAGCAGAAATTCTTAAAAATCGATCTTTAATAGGGGTAGTTACCCGGTTTCGTCCTTGCCCTAGTCTGCGAGTATGATCCCCTGCTTCGAGGAATCTTTCTAACACCCGTGAGACGGATGTGTGGGACACATTAAACCGACGAGCAACTCCAACCTTCTTCCGACAGTATCACTACTTGGGCACATTCATCTCGGGTTAAATTATGTGATTGACGCTCCATAATAAACACAATTAACAATAATCAACAATTAACCAGTAGCCGAATAAAATTCGTGAACACTTGGAAATTAGTATATTTATGGAATTAGTACATTTTTTGCTTCTTTTTGTTTTGTTATAAAAAAAACTATAGCGATAAAACACAGTAAATAAATAGAGTGTATGAATGGCATATACATGGGGCTTGCAAAATATAACATTACAATGGAAATTTTTGTTAACGCTAATAAAATATTTTAATATTTCAAAGTGGTGCGTTAATTTCTTGGAGAAGTGTATAATTAAGGATTTATAATTTAATCACTGTTGAAGTTTGTTGATTTATAAGACCTAAGAAAAGACACTTAACTCCAAGAAGACGTGCAAGTGGCCCAAAACTTATCCAAGCTCAACGCTAATCATGCTTGAATTATACATGAATTCACATTGGACATTGGAACGATGTAGATCTATTTTTTGAATGTCTTTATGGCATGAACTGAAGGGAGAACGTGTGTAGGAGATAAGGTGAGAGGTTTGCAGTGTGCTGCATTAAAGTGCGAACGGATCTGTTATATCATCATCAAGTCTGATCGTGGTCTTAAAAGTTGTACATGATAATGCCAAGCCGCACTGAGCTAGATTTGTTCAGGACTACATTGTTTAAGTCGATTTTCAGGGTATGGAGTGGCCAGTATACAGTCTCGATCTAAACCCTACTGAGCATTTATAGAATAAGCTAAAAAGGAGATTATGGTCTAGGATTTTTGTCCCAGCTCCCCAGCTCAGATCCCCAGCTCTTTATTACGGTAGAATAAAAATAACGCAGCATATAATATTTTACGTTTTAATAAGTTATTTTGAGTTGACGTATACTTTGTAAAAAATAATAAAATTCAAATTTGTAAAGTGGTCCGATTTCTGGTCAAGCAAATATGTCATTTCACTTTGACATGTCAAAAACAGCCTAATTAATAAATCACTTTGTTTTGTCATATTTAACCTATAAAACGATAATTCTACAGAATGATGAAGATTCCTTCGAATTCGCGCCATCTCTATGTTATACCACACAGTTATCGAAATATCCTCGTACGATTATCATGATTTAAAACTAAACAGTGCTGTCCAGACAGTAGATTAATGGCAATGAAGACTTCAGATGACTCTCTAATTTATAGAACAAGCATGTAGACATCGTTCTGTAGAAGTGTTAAGTTTTCTTTGTAGTACTTTCCATTAATATACCTACGCTGTCGGTGAGACATTCTTGGCCGATGCAGAATCAACCTAAACAAAGAAAAAGCAAGTTCAATGTTTTCCCTCGTTAAAATTTCCCAAAGTTTAGTAGCCCGAGCTACAAGGTAACAAATACTACTTTTAGAGTTGAACGACATATTATTCGCATCATAGTATAGTTAGTTTCCTCCCATCCGTTTGTGTATTCACCATTTTGCCTTGAGTTTAAAAATAGCGGCGATTTTAAAATGTATGAATACAAAGAGCCTGTATATTCGATTTATAAGTTAATGTAAAATTCGTGTGTTTTAGATCCCGTTGCAGTTCTTTCTATTTTTCGGCCAATGTAGAAAACGAAAATATCCTATTACTTTTTTTTAATATACATATAATACACAATTCATAATAAGTTTTAATTTTTTTTAAATTACTATTTCTAAAGAACTCCAAATTTTCTGTTTTCTCAGTAATACTTACATAGTATAATATTAGCTAGAAATTAAAATCGACCATTACGGTTATTCTTAATATATAGGTATATAGTGAGCTACTGAAAATAGTTCACTCTGACCCTATAATAGTCTTAAGAACCACTGATCTTATAATCTGACGTTGGTGAACAACTCTTAGAAAAGCTAAATTCCGCTAGAAGGAGTGAAACTTTGGAAAATCTCAATTTCATACACAGTAGCCGCACTGCATGGAATCTTTTTAGTAAACTTGAGAACTAAAGAGAAGTTCGGTATCAGTTAAAAGAAGACAAAACTGCACAGCAACAAAACCTACCAGTGATGAAGCTCATTGAACTCAAAAAACTTAGAGCAGAAGCTCTAAAATTAATTAAATGTCGAAAAGCCGCAGGAGTTAATAACATTTATTGTGAAGTTATAAAACACATAGGTCCGAATACCCGTAAATTGCTTCTTGACTTTTACAATTAGTCCAGTCGTCGGAGAGTTGACCCTTAAAAATCATACGAACAAGCTGAATTTTGCCGGGAATATCAATTTTGGGACACCAAAACACATGCAAAAAAGTTTACCACCGTAACCCCTGGGCTTCCCCCTAAAACTCCCCTCGTAGGGGGGTAAAAACGCAAAAAATCGATTTACCAAGAATCTGTACACAGTAGAAAAAATGTTAATTAAAAAAAGATAATTTTAAACAAAAATAATTCTAAGCATTTTTATGCAGAATGGACCGTTCTCTTAGAAACAACGCTTGAAGCGACCGTCGATTTTTACATGTCAGTTACGCTCGCGAAACCAATACTCAATAAAATTTGTATCACCTCGAAAAATTCGATATTTTTTGATCCAAATGTCCTATCGACAAAACTCAAGATGCGTTTTAAAGGCAAAGAGTGCAGCTTCCTTATGCAGTTTTTATATTTTGCCGAGAAACCAATAAAATTGATCACTTTCATTGACCAGTTGACATGAAACATTGAACCTATGACATGAAATTTCAATTTTTAGTTGTGATAATGTGAGGAATTTGAAATATGAATAAAAAACGCAGAATTTAATGTTTTATATTACAAACAATCACACGTGACGGGAAATGCATTTAAAAAGGCGGTTTTGGGTGTAGTTTATTGCAGAAGTTTTGTACTTTTGAAAAACGTACTAGTGTAATTGAAAAAAAAAGTTTTAAATGTTTTAGATCGTTTATTGTGTGAAAATTTAAATCCTGCGTATATTTCAAATACCTCAGATTTGTTGCCAAAACTCAAAACTAAAATTTCATGTTATAGGTTTTAAAGGTTAGGCTCTAGTAATTGAAACTTCATAGTGGCCAGTCAATGAAAGCGATGGATTATATTGATCTCGTGAGAATCATAAAAAAATGGCAAAAATCGCGCCACCTTTATTTATTTAACACCTGTATAAAATCTGAGTTTAGTTGCGGCAAAATACAAAAACTGGATACAAAAGCTGAACTCTACCATTAAAAAGCATCCTGATTTTTGCCGATAGGACATTTGGATCAAAAGATATCGAATGTTTACCGTCGAGCTGATACAAATTTTAAAAAATTAAAATTAATTAATTAAAAATTAAAAAAAATACAAAAATTATCTCAGCTATATTTTTTATTTGAAACATTTTTATCTACAGTGTACAGATTCTTGGTAAATAGATTTTTTTGCATTTTAACCCTCCTGCGAGGGGAGTTTTAAGGGGAAACCCAGGGGTAAAAGTGGTAAATTTTTTTGCATCTTTTTTGGGGTCCCAAAATTAATATGCTTGGCAAAATTTAGCTTGTTCGTATGATTTTTAGTTCAGTAGCATTTTCGTCTCTCACGACTGGAGTAAATCAAAAAATAGATCTTTGGAAACTAAGTATCCAAAATCCTCTTTCAAACAAAGTGAGATCACCGCAATATTAAAACCTAGGAAAGAGCATGCAATACCTGAAATGGCGATACAATCGCCCTTTTATGCGTCTTCTATAAGATATTTGACAGGATAACTCAGACGAGACTATTTCACTTTGCAAAGCCAAATATTCCTCAAGAACAAGCTGGATTCACCTCAGGAAGAAGTTGTGGCGATCAAGTCCTCTCCCTAACAACTTTTATTGAGAAAGGATGGACAGAAATAGATATACAGAGACTACAAACAGTAGTAGCTTTCATAGATCTGACCTGTGCCTATGACACAGTGTGGAAAGAAAGTCTTTTGTTTAAAATATACCAGATGGTACCATGCTGTTCAATCAATAATGTTACAAACCAAATGGAAACCTAGTAATTTCAGAAACTTGCAAAATGGCCTACCGCAGGGGTCAGTTGACATGTCCGTCATGAGTCATGGCGTTATTTATAATCAGTACCAACAAACGCCTGGCAGCCCCCGGTAAGATGTTGGATGGTTTCTTGAGTTTGACATCTATATCGGCAATTGTAGTTTTGGACTTGAGGGTCTTTGACAATATATTTCAGGTAATTTTTAGTTGGAATAACCTGATCCCGAATGGCAAGCAGGAAACCCTCTGTCACGGGAAACATCTTTCCTGATGCCAATCAATAGTTCGACGCTGTATTGTGCAAAGTGCATACTGATATTATTTGAGAAAGTTTACACAGTTTTTAGCATTTTAGCATCTGATCTAGGTGGTTTCGAGTGGAAGCCATTAATTTCAAATCATCCATATTCAACAGATGACTAAGCTTCGCCTTATCAGTATTGTTATTTTTGATGCTAAAACCTGAAGTTCAGTAGCTTAGATAGTGGGTTCATCGCTAGACAGAACCAAAGTGTACTCAACGAATTTTCCTGGAAAAGGCCCCGTTTAATTGGGATATCTTCAGTTTCGATATTGTTTTCACCAGATATTTGAAGGCGCATTTTTTCTGTTGAGGCTGTATGATATTGTTTAGAGCACAGTGTTGGTATATACATCGGGCTACAAAAGATGTGATTTAATTTGTCCAAAGTTGGAAGACAAGTTGGGCGGTACTTGGCTGGATCTTGGGTGGTATTTTGATCCTTCGGTATTAAATAAGTGGTTCCCTGTGTAAGAAATGATGGTATTTCCTGCGGATTAAAGATAACATGATTAATCAACATTGACAAATACTCATGACCACTCCAAAACTTCTTTAGCCAGAAGTTTTGAACTCCGTTTAGTCCTGGAGATTTCCAGTTATGAATTGACTCTTTGATAGTGTTTGAGACTTCTTCAGTGGTGAAGGATTCGTAAGGAATAGTATTGTAATGTTGACAGTTGTTCGTTGTGTCTTTAATCCATCCAGAATTGGTGTAAAAGTAGCTGATGTTGAAAGTTGATTTCCCCAAAACTCATAAATTTGTTCTTGGCTTGGGTATGATTTTTAATATACTCAAAAATTATAATGTCGCATTTCCGGTTGTTGATAACTTTGTATCTCTTTGTATTTTTTTTTAATGTGTCCAGGCATTGTGGAGATGTGTTGTTTTCTGGATCATGTTGTGAGTATCTTAGAGTGTTCAGCAATATTTCTTCATTATTATTAATATTAAATTATTTAATGTAGTCTTAGGAGTCTTGAAACTTGGTAAATACTTTCATATTAGTCCACGGAAGACTAGTTTCTTAAGTTTCAGGTCAATTGGTCCAAGGTCACTAAACTCAGGATGTAGAGGACATACAGTCTTTAAAGTTGGTAGTCCATTTAGGAAATAAATACAGAGTGCCTCAAATTTGAGATCAAAGGTACAGTTTTGTATCTTTAGCCAGTTTTGTCAGAAATCAAAGGGTTAATCAAAGGGCTCTAATTAGGTCTACTTGTACCAGTCAGTATTTATTAGTACTGTTAGATGATAATAAGTACACTGTGCCCATAAATCGCTAGTTGTTAGACAGTTGGCAAAGGTGTGATAACTATTGAAGAAAATATCTTAGACTCCTTAAATATCTTAAAACTTGACGGTTCTTTCGTTTTCACTTACACCAAAGGGATTCAAAATCTAGCTCGAGGAGAGCAGTAGCAAGATAGGTTAAAATAAAAAACCAAGAGTTGTAGGTGCTACACAACTTGTGTGAAACCTGTTCCTGTTTATTCTGTAATATTTTTTTCTAATCCTGGTTCTATATTTGGCTCGGAAGTTTACCGTTTTCCAACTGGTACCTATTATTACTTTTTATTTTAATCATTTAAGATAAACAAAGAAAAAAATCATAAACGTAGGAAGTCTCGAAAGGAACTAATCATTTCAAACCTTTCCTTGCCAGCTCAAGATTCTCTTCATCCAGAAGACGTCAATCGTTATCGAACTAAATTCCAGTTTAAAGATTCTGTCAGCAGACAAGACAAGAGATTCAGAAATCAAATTGACTACATTATCATTAATAAAATCTTTAGAAACAGGATTATATCCGTAAAAATATATCCGAATACAGACGCAGCAACTAACCACTGTGCGATGGGGAGGTGGTAGGTTCTTTTAAATGCTAAGTAGCTCAGGAAAAACGGAAACACACCATTACTGAATCTTCTCATTTCTGTCTTTTTCTACGTGACTATTTTTTCTCCGGCAATTGACACTTCTCCTCTTTGATTCTTTCGCTCCCATTATTTTACTTTAAATTGCCTTAATTTTTTCTCTTAAACTTAAGTTTCTCTTATTCTTTTATTATTTCCTTAACTTTGTCTTATTTCATAATTAATTTCTACTTAACTGTACACTTAACACTGTTAACAATAATTACTTAACAAAGACAGCAGGATCGCCATGTGAGGTGAGTCGGAGGTAGTGTTCTTCTTAAGTACCTAAGGAAGAATGAAGCACATCTTTACTCAACGGAGCTCCAGTTTTTTCTAGTTCTTGAATTCGGTTGATTAATACAATGCAGAATTGTCACACACGAGCTGCTCACTCAGCACTCGTGCCCAGAAATAGGACACTTCACATTTTGAATTCACGTTTACAAAACAATTATACAACTACTCGATATTATTTGATATTATTTAATATTAAATAATCTTTCTAATACATAAAAATTTTAATAATTACCCTCATTACACCACACCACAATCTTTTTTGAGCTGAATGTAAACTAAAACTAAAAAGCATTAAACCTCCGACTACTCAGAAACATCTAATAATAGACTACTAAGACACCCCCTTTTTAAAACCCGTCAATAAACGCATAACAAACTATTCATTATGTCTTTTAAATAATGTTAAACGCTATTCTGCAATTTATTTCTTTGTCTGGTTCTTGGGGTTATTTCTTTTGTTTGTGTGGATTACAATTTTTACATTTTCAAAGTACTTTACTATATTTTATACTAAATGTAGACTTTTTAAAATTTATCTTACCTTTTCTGACAAAATTTACTCGATCTATTATATAATATTAACAAATGAACCTTTAACTATATCGTTAAAATTAAGCAAATAAATAATAATTAACGCTACCAAAGCCGACCTAGAAAACAATAACGAACAATTAAGTGAAAAATGATGCTTGTCGAATGAACAAAATGTGTGTTGATATCACCCTGTTTCTTTTGAATTACTTAGACAACTTTCAATGACACACATTGTAAAACAGGTTGCCTACATTAAGGAATAATCCAACCCCTATGACAGAGTTTTGAGAATTTAATAGTGTTATTTTTATATGTTTTTAAAATAATCTGACAAATTTTTATGATTAATTTGTAAAGAATTTTCGTAATAAACATTGATACGTTTGTCCTCATTTAGGTGTAGTGTAGTCAGTTTTTTAACAAATTTATTTTCTCAAATGTTTTCCATTGTTGAACACACTGCCGTGTATTTATATCAACGTTTTTTATCATATCCTTCACGCCAGATCTATTTGTTGAGTAGGTAATCAATTTTAAATTATTGAATTTTAATTTCCAAGTGCCATTCATAGGTGCAAAGTTGTTGATGTTGTAGAACATGTATCTATTTTTGTGATCTCCGGAACTTGGCACAACTTCAGGTAACGCAAACCTTGAAATTATATTTTGCAGTCAGAAGTTTTACTACAAGATGATAGTATGCATTTATCTACTAGTTACACGTTGTCACATGTTTGAAAAATTATAAAAATTAGGGAAAATAAAAATAATTAATGTAATAATTATTTATGTCTAAACTGTAGAAAATATTAACAAGTACATGGCTGAATGTCAGCGACTGTTTGAAATCTCATCTGTTGCCGTATCGCCTCAGATAGCTTTGCCAAAGGTGCAGACGATACTTCCAAAAAGAAATAGTTCGAGACCACGGCCCAGAAATATACCAATGTATATTTATAATTGTTTTTTATTATTACTATTTACTGTCAACTTGAATTTATTAAAAGTTTTCTAGTTTTCGTAAAGATGAAAGGGATCGTATCTTCCTTTGGAGGGAGTGTTCTTTTACAATTTCTGTAGAATCATCTTCTAATAAGTCTTTTATGATGTAAAATTAATGGGAAAATCCCAGTAGTTGGCTGTATACCATCGTTTAAAAAAACATACAGAAGTTAAAACATTTCACCATTGTATTTAGGTATATAAAATAAACATTTACAAGTGTCGTCAAAATTTATACAGTAGCAGCATAACGTTTTCGATCTAAACAGATCATCTTCAGTGCCTTATGTACTTGAAGCTAACAATGAAATTAGATTTCTATGACATCCATATATGGGTTACATCTTTCCAAACTTAAATTATGTGTTGACTCTAGGTCGATGACAATGGATAAATTATTACTTGAGGAACTACATGTCTCTCTGCTCGGTTTTTAACACGTGGTTCTTGTCAGTTGCAATCATTGCATTGTATATTTAGCTGTTGAGCAAGGTGTTGTAGTTCTTCTAGTGTTCCCGCTAGAAGGACGGTATCGTCAGCATATCTATGTTATTAAGTGGCTCACCGTTTATTATTACGCCCTCATTGACTTCGGCCAACGCCAATTCTGAGATGGCTTCACTATATAAATTAAACAACAATGGTGATAAAATGCATTCTTGGCACATCCCACGGCGAATCTGGATATCCTCGAGTCAGTTCATTTTCAACTTTCACTTTCGCTGTTTGATTCCAATAATTACATATAATTCTAATGTCTCTACTGTCTATGTTTTTATGTAACAAAATTTTTTTGAGACGATTATGCTGTACTGTGTCGAATGCCTTCTCAAAATCAATGAAACAGGCATATACTTCCTCTCCGACATCCACTATGGGGTTAATAGTTTGTGCTCATACGACCACGTCTTGAACACCCACAAAATTCATTTTTAATTACTGTACTTGCACCCTTACTTTTTCTGGAAGAAATTCCTCTTCACGAACTATTAACTCCGAAAATATTGTATAATTACGAAACATCGCGAAAACCCGTACTCCTTGATATTTGTATATTTTTGTAGCTATTATCATCGTCAATAAAAGATTTTGAGATATTGACTGTATTTTGATTGTGTTTGTCTTTCAATTTTCTTCTTATGGTATCATCTTCATTAACGGGTGCAACGAGTTGTTACCAACTTTATCTCTGTCTAGATACTATCCCTCCTTTTCGGAGAATTTGGCGGTTCTGCATTTCTAGGGCAGTAATGTTAAATTGACTGCCTGACCAGGTCAGTACAGTACAGTATAATACCAGTATACTCGGGTCGCTCATCGCAGTCCAAACTGTGGTAAATTTAGTAATTATTTTTACGACTGGCAGTGGCTGGAAATTACTATACAACCAAGCACATAGTCAATATTTTAACAAACAAATATTCATATGCAGTTTATTAACAAAATAAAACTGCATCAATTAAAACAAAAGTTTATTTTTGAAATTTTATAGTCGTTAGATTAGTACCTATTTACAAATGGAAAGTTTAATGAATATACAGTCCTATTATTTATGATTATTTTTCTTTTTTCGATGAAAAATGTCTGCAAAAGTAAGTTTATTTGAGCTGCTAATAGTGAGTGGTAGGAATTTTTGTGTTGTATATGTCCGACAATGAATCTGTCAAAATATTCCCAAAGCTGAACTAACGGACTATACCAACTTTATCCAGCTTGTATATAATCCTGTCATATATTTTTTCTTATTACGTTTTGAAGCAATTCAACTTATATTTTTTTACTTGAATTGTTGAATTAAATTAATTGTTTTTTTTTTAATTGATTGGACAAAATCAGTTTTTAACATTTTTTAATAGTTTAGATTATTAAAACAACTTATGATTGTAAATTTTTAATAATATTCTGCGTAATTTTAGAATCAATCGTTCCATAGGTTAGTGAACTGTTCTTAAAAGGTTCGTAGAACTGAGTACACTAACCGTATTTTCAAAAGAGAGTTATCCTTTTCTTATAACTCAGTTATAACTCACAAAAAGCCTTTTGATAAATCTATCAAAATCATATTTTTTGTTGTAAGAAGTTGTAACAAAGTGACAACAGTATTATATGCACTAAGATCAAGCACAATATGTTTCGAAAATGGGACGGAGTGTGAACACAGAAAGTGCATTGATCTGACTGAAAAAAAAAGTAAAAAATAAACGAGAACAGGAGATCCGCCGAAAAACGTGCGAAAAACATTCTCAGACGCTTTTTATGTCTCTCTACCAGACTTAATGACAAAAGTATTGCTCAATTTCACTTCTTGGGTTGCAGATATACAGGGCGGGAAGATGGGAATTTTTTAAAATTTTACAAAGCAATACTTACAGCAAAAAAAAATTATAATGTAATTAGAAAATTATCTATGGATATAAAAAAAGTATTTGTAATGTTTGTTTTATACAGGCTCCTAAATCTTATCCGTTCTATCTTTTCCCATTAAAGCAACGTGGTCACTGATCCTTCCACTGATTTATTTTGTCCTCAAAACATATTTTTATCATTAATTTATATTTAAATGGGAATAAGCCACAATTAAAGGTTAAAATACGTTTATTGATGTTTCAATTTCCACTTCGGAAATCGTTCTCAAAATACAAACATTAGTTTGTATAATTATTAATTAATATAATTAATAAATATTAGTTTTACTAATGTTTGTATTTTGAGAACGATTTCCGAAGTGGAAATTGAAACGTCAATAAACGTATTTTAACCTTTAATTGTGGCTTATTCCCATTTAAATATAAATTAATTTAAAATGCCACAAGAAAATAGCTTCAGAACAATATATTTTTATCATTTTACACACTCGTTCGTCCCACTGTCTATTTGTCATTTCCCTGGATATTCTTCAGATATATCAAAAAATATTATTTTCAAGAAAGGCTGGAAA
Source organism: Diabrotica undecimpunctata (assembly GCF_040954645.1). Taxonomy (NCBI): domain Eukaryota; kingdom Metazoa; phylum Arthropoda; class Insecta; order Coleoptera; family Chrysomelidae; genus Diabrotica; species Diabrotica undecimpunctata. Next base: position 161,841,882 of record NC_092803.1, read on the forward strand.
TCACACCATGCGAGTTACAAGGGAACATTTCCAAAGATTACTAGAAAACTATTCACTGTCTAGTCTTCACTAAGCTGAATCAAGTCCATTTGTCATTTCCCTGGATATTCTTCAGATATATCAAAAAATATTATTTTCAAGAAAGGCTGGAAATCACACCATGCGAGTTACAAGGGAACATTTCCAAAGATTACTAGAAAATTATTCACTGTCTATTCTTCACCAAGCTGAATCAAATAAATATCGTATGTGTTTGTAGGTGCTGAAAAAATTTATCTGGATCAGTTTTTACAGATTATATTTAGAAAACGAATACAATTGGATCAAGTTGGAACAAAATATTTTAGATCCTTTTTTTATATACCTTGATGGAATCTTCTTATAATACTGTCTATTTTCTGCAGCTCGAAATAGTGAATATGAGTCCAATCTCTTCTATTTTTCAACCACGCATCTTCCTAGTCTCCTGTTGCCTTCTACTATTCTTTGGTTAATTAATTTCAAAAGCTTTGCACTACTGTTTGTTTTGTTATAACACGGCCCAGGTATTCTTTGTTTTATGTTCGAACTCAACTCTCTTTATTGAGCCTTAGAAGAACCCCTTCATTGCTTACATGATCCGTCTAGGATACTTTCAAGAGTCTTCTGTAAATCTAAATTTCAAAGCTTCAAATGGTACTCGTATGTTCTTATGTCTTAGTTTGGAGTATTTCTCTTCATAATAACCACGATCTTCGTTTTGGTACTATATACTTTAAGGTCCAATGAATCCCTTTCCTGAAGTACCTGGTTTAGAAGTTGTTTAAGAACTTCTTGATTGTCAGCAATAATCGCAGTGTTATCTTCATATACATATAAAACTCGTATAAGGTCATTCCCACCATATGATTCAGATATCGACATTATCAAAAACTATGAAAGACAGTTCTACTCAGTTTATAGGGAACCAAACAGCGTCCAATTAAAAAAAAAAACGGAGTGGCCCAAGGCTCATAAAGGGTTATTGAGCTATGATGATCGTTATCAATTAAATGAGAAACTCCTAGTTTTGGTCTTAGTTAATCTGGCCTAACGTTGCACAATCTGCTTAAAAAATTAAATCCAAAATCCCTTTTTATTCGTATGCATCTAACGAAACTTCTGTTAGTTGTGATATGTGGAAAAAACTTTCAAATACATATTTAAAATATTCACCATCTTTAGACAAAACTTTTAGAAGTTGTTTTGGTAGCCTTATTTGTTGTATATAGGCGGTAAGAGGTGGAAATTTAATGCCAAATATTCCTCGTTTCTAGTGTTCAAATTTTTCCTTTGTTGTCCATTATTTTGTGTATCAATTCCTTGTCGATCTCTTGCTTTGTTATCTCAGCCTCCTCGTATGGGCTATCTCTGTTGAGTTTGGTAATCCTCATAACAAATTGGTTTTCATTTTGGCTATATATGTGAATTTGTTCCATTGGTCTCTGTTTAGGCTCATATATTTATCATCCACGATTTTTTTTTCCGGTCTAAACCCAGTTTTCCGTTATTTTTCTTTGAATTATGAGCTGTTGTTCGTATTTTGTGTGATTATGTGATTGTGTGTCCTAATAGGCTATTTTCTTATCTTAATTGTGTTGATCAACCATTGAGAAGTATTCATTTTTTGTTAGAACTTCTGCATTGGTCTTCCTACTAGTTCAACTATTTCATTCTATAGCGTATAGTAGAATCAGATTCCTTCTATTATCCATATCGTCCAACCATGAATTCAATCAATAGGAATAGCCAATGAGACAATGATTACACTAAGTTCAAAATAGCTCTTCCCCCTTTTATTGATTTTTGGTTTTTAATGTGTGTTGTTGTTCTTATGGATTTGTGGTGTTGTTTCTGTGGGTGTGTTTTTTATCGGTTGGGTGATAAACCATTGCGTAAACCAGTCTTGGATGACTGTCAAAGAAAGTGTTCCTCTTTGTAGATCTTGGGAATGGTTTCATTAAATCAACTGAGACAGTATGACAAGGCTTTTCTACAGTGAATGGTTGCATTTTTCCTGCTGGTTGCATCTGCAGCGGTTTATACTGAAGGCATTTTCTACAGTTTCTAACATACTCTGCTCTTTGTTTGAACATCTTAGGACAGTAGTATTCGACAAATGGTTTTCAATTCCTAAATGGCCTGCTGCTATATGGTTCCTATTCGGTTCCTATTCGGTTCCTATTTTGTTGCTATTCGATTTCTGTTCGGTTCCTATTGGGTTGCCATTATGTCCCCATTCGGCTGCTATTCGGCTCCTAGTCGGTTTCTATTCGGTTGCTATTCAACTTCTACAAAGTTTAATAACTCAACATTTGCTTCTAACATTGTTGCCATTTTTTTAGTATCTTACTCTCACTTAGAGAGAGATTTTGTAGCGTAATACCGCACCGACAATATGATATTATGAATTAAGTAGCGATTGTAAAATACTCATATGCATGATAAATATGAAGATGATCATTATGCTATCGACAGTAAAAATTCAGAATGACACATCAACTCCCTTTAAAACACCCAGAGAATTTAAGCAAGGCGATGCGCTGGCATACCAGCTCTCAACGTAGCCTTAGAAAAGATCGTTAGAGGCATTAACTTAAACATCAGAGGAAATATATAATAAAGTTCAGACTTTATGCTGCGCTGACGACGTAGACATCATTACAAGAATCAGAGCAAGTACCACAGAGGTCCTAACAAATCAAATAGCAGCAGCAGAAACGTGGAATTGCATACAAACTATCATAACATTTTTGGAACGCTTTATGCAGACGGATCATAGTGGCGCTTATACAATTTTGAGCTACAGGATATATATACTAGCACAAGTTCGTTGGAAAAAACATTACTACAATTAATCATATCTGTCCCCAATGAGCAGGACATTAGCTCAAGTACTAGAATGTGATAAAAATAATCATAACCGCACAACCGAGGGGTACCAGAGGTAGTTACCAAAGCTCAGTTGGATAGACGGGGGTGATGCTGAGAATGCTGAAAAGATCTATGCTTTCAACTAGAAAATCCTAGCACAGAACAGTATGGTACAGGAAAGTTGTGAAGGCTCTCCTCATCATCAGCACTGATGATGATGATTGTGCCACTAATAAGAAAAAATTAATGTTTTAGAAATGTGATTTCTAGATCAATAACAGACAATATTTTCTTTATAAAACTAATCTGGTTGTTTGTATTTAAGCAAGTTTTTCAATAATTTTTATTAATATACATCTTATTATACTCCCTTCTCATAATCCCATCTACTTTATCTTTTGAAGGTCGTCTTGGTTTGCGATCATTTCCTGTGCTTAAGGGATTATCTCTGTTCTTCGGTCATGAAACCCTTTCTATTGTTGCCTTTTTTTATGTTTTTATACTCCTAGAATAGTTCTAAATATTTCTTGATTACAATATTACTTATACAAATGAAAAATTTATTGTTCTTTTTCTTTTCGCTAAGATTTGTAGTAAAATGTTGATTGAACGAATCAAAAAAACCATCTGGAGTGTATATTTGATATATTTTAAAAACGAACACCCATGTTGTCAACGAAATGCAACATTTTTCTCTTTGGTTTTTTGCACTCCAAATGCACGTAGCTCCATCAGTAACTGTAACGAAGATGTCTAAAAATAAAGATTTAAATTCGATGTTATAGGCCAAGAAATCACAGATAAAAAATCGCAGGAATGTATATTGCACTACAATTTTCATCAGATGCTAGAAAAATTCACAAAGTTTTTAGATGATAAGGGACTTACTACATACAGTGATTGTGACATTTCAAAATATTCTTAGTACGTTTGCCGTTTACCGTTTACCTTAGAGATGACAGTTCAACTGAAAAACGGAGGAAAACATAAAATTAGAATAAAGCAGACCAAGAAGAAGAACGATTATCTCAATCGAGTTATGCTTATAACTTATTAATACAGAGAAAAGTATCCAGGAAGGAAAGCTACACATTCTGGCAAAACATTCAGTTTGAATTTCTTATGATTTTTTTTTCCAGTCGAAGTTATCCTCACCGCTATTCTTAGTTTGTTAGGCGCCGGTCTGAAAAGATCTAATGATGTGTACTTGTACCACTCTTTGGGGTCTCCTAGCTAGGAAATTCTTCTACACTTCTTTTACCCTTAATATTTCTCTCTTCTGCTAATATGACCCAAATACTCCAGCTTTTTTTACTTGATTGCCTTCTATGACTTCTTTTGTTCCTCAGCTCTTCCCTTTTCAGGGATCGCTGTTCCTTAATCTTCTTCGCCACTCATTTCTGTGTATCCTGTCTTTTTCACCTAAACCTTTCTTTCCCAATTCCTCTGCAACACAGTTCTTCCATCTTCTCGGTTTTCCTCTACCTCTCTTTTCATCACTTTTAACAGCTCTATCCTTCGTCCCATACAGTTTTTATTTTTACGTCTGACGTGAACAAACCATTGCAGTCTTTGTTCTTGAATCTTATTTGAGACTGCAGTCACCCCGACTCTTTTCCCAATTCTGTTCCTAAGTTTTTCCTGATTCTGTTCCTTCTAGTCTTACCTTGCATTACTGTCCCATTTCCCGTTATATAGGAGCTAAGGTATTTAAATTCTCCTACTCATCCTATTTTTTCTCCAAGCAGTTCGATGTCCCCAACACTTCCTACTCCTCCCAACTACATATACTCTGTTTTCGACCTGCTAACTTAAGTCCTCTCTCTTCAATAGCTCTTGGCCAACCCTCCACCCAACATTTCTTTACTCTCCTTTACTAACACTATCATCACTTATACTATTATCAGCAAAGAGCATTGACCAAGGAGCCCCCTCCCCTTAACTTCTCTGTCAGTACATCCATAACACGATTGCTTTTTATGACTACATAGTCTTTTTCAGGCGTCTCAGCATTTCTAATGTTTTCACACTGCAGCATTTGTAGTTCTTTCAATTCATTGAATCTTTGTTTTGTAACAACACCGTTGAAAACTTTCCAGTTTCTTCATATGGACTACCTTCAGCGTGCATTTTCCATTTCTTACAATGGAGTAGAGAAAACATAGCTTCCTAAGGCTTTTACCTGAGGTTCACAAAAAGATCAGGGTTAACTTCTCATTTTAAGAAGTGATTGTCGTGCTATTTCATCCCGTCCTCTTATTTATTTTTGTGGTTGGTATTTTCATCTCCACAGGAACCCAAATATTTATAATTGTTAACCCTCTCCGAATGTATTCCTGCTATCTCTAAGTTTTCCCCACATGGTTTTTTGTGATAATCAAAAATTTAAATTTCTTTGCAGTTATTTAAATATCTTTGCATAAAGATATAAAATAATTCTAGTAGAAATGTAGAAAGGGATTTGTAATTCACCAATCTAAAATATTTACGGCAGCTATAACAAATATTTGTAAGTCGTCATATTCTGCTCCCATGTTGTTCTTTCTTTATATATTCTTAGTGTATTATTTTTACCAACTAATATATATGGCTCAGCTGAATAGGCAATGGAGAAAAAATTATTTTTTAACTTATAACTTTTAACTTATTTTTTTTTTGGCACTTCTTCTCTTTCACCCACTTTTTCCCACCAAGTTATAGGTTTTACCTCCAGAATAATTAGGTGTAGTCGTTTTATTGCTCAAGCAACCAGTTTCAGTATCATTATTGAGTTTCCCAATTCATCCATTGATGTTCGTAATATGTTATCTTACTCGAAGATTTGTCAAAGAGGTAGGTAAGACAGGAGTAGTTGAAAAGACAGGATTTCTTAAAATAAAATACCGATTGCAAAAACGGTATTCTGTGGAAATTGTGGGACGAAGGGCATCTCAATTTTATTTATGTTTCACCAGTCAAATCTGGGGGTTTTCTGACAATAAAATAAACCACAAAAATTATTTTTATTGATGCTTTCACTTGCATGCCGGAAATCATTCACAAAATTGAAATAAAGAAGTTTGTAAATAAATTTACATTAACATTCCTTAAGTTCTTGATGGTAATGGCTGCAGATTCTTGTTGAATTCTTGCATAAAGTTCGATTTCGTCTTTCGGATGGATTGTTAACATTTTTTTTTACCGAACAAGTCTAAAATTGTGAATCTGGAGATCTCAATCTGTTTGAAAAATTTTAGTCTTGCCTCAGAGTTATAAGATTATGAACTCAACATCCATCTAACTCGACAAATAAATTTAATTTTTAATTAATTGTAAGGTCTTGAATACTAATAATGATACTCAATAAAACATTCTATGCGTTCATAATTTCTTAAAAAACAAGACACCAATAATTCCCCTTAAGTGATCCTTATCAACTGTTTTTCTTTCATTCTGACTTGTTAAAGTTTTTTATTCAATTGCTGTCAAATAGCGATAATTTGTGACTTTTTTTCCTTCTCTAGAAGTCCTGTGCTTTACACCGGTTATTCTGCAGTCAACTGACTTATTGTACATCTTCCATTACTATTATACTCTTCCATTACTACAATTTTTTTATATCAGGGGACTTGTATATCAAGGGACTCTTATATCAAGACCTACGCAACCACAAACTTTCTCATAGCAGCAGTAAGTTCTGCCGAAGCTGCCTTACTGTGCTGTAAGACCCTGGTAGGGGTCATTGAGAGCTATTTGAGACAGAAACAGAGTTGGCGACCGGGATATCTTGTCAAATCGTTCCTTATATAGACTCCAGAAGAGTATTCCTCTGGGCCATCTCTTTTCCTTTTGTCTCCGTTTCCATTTTATTCCCACAAATTCGGAAATAATTTTGTCAGACATGGCAGTGTCTGACAGCATACCGAATAAGGGCTATAATCCCTCAAAGTTCGTCAGCTCTCTGGGGTATCGTTTAGGCAACACTTTTCCCCTTGCTATCCATCTCATAGGTACGATGGTGCTACACCTCACGATGGCTGCTACTGGGTAGCACAGTAGTCGCAGAACAAATCTCGCCGTTGCCATTTGGACGAGAACTTCCCACCAAATCTGTTGCGCGCGTTACTATTCAGTTTAGAACTTCCACCTCCACACGGTCCCATACCGGCATGGAAGATGTGGCATGAGTACTAAAAAATAATTTTTATAATTTATGTTTTTTTCTCAAGTTTTCTTCTTGGGCCCATAAACAATCCTCTACCAGATTCAAAAATATTTAATTTTTTTTTGTTCAGGCTAATACTTCTATCCTCATATCCAATCAGCGTATAATGTCAATTAGCTGTTTCACACTTAATGTGATAAAAAGGATGTTGGAAATAGCAGAGATGAAAAATTGATGGTCAAACACTATGGGACAGAGCTAGAGTACAGATATACGACATAGATGCAAGGTGGAGAACATCAAGGACTGGGTACGAAATATAAGAGTAGAATGGAACCATCATAAGAAGCCGAATGACAACAAATAGAGTAGTAAAGACGGAAGAGACGGTTTCCCAATAGGAAGACGATCAGTAGGAAGACCACGAAAACGATGGAACGACAACTTACTGGAGGCACATTGAAAAACAGACAGAGTCATGTATACATAAAAAGAAGCAAAAGAAGGCACTTAATGTTGCGCTATAAATAATTAAAAGACTAGCTTTTTAAGAAACCATAGTCTTGTGTTGCCATTCCTGGTCCTTTATTTTTTTTTCTCGTGGTCATATTGCCTGGTCTATGAAGAAAAGGGTAAACATACACTTCAAATTATGAAATATTTTTATACAGCGATAATGAACTACCATTGGGTGGTCCCTCAATTCCTGCACACTTGCGCCTGCAATAAAAAACCGAACTCTTTCGATCGTAAAGGAGTGGAAAAATGACGCCACTAACGTTTTAACTGTTTTTGACAGGCCTTTTCCTTAATATTAAAACTGTCATAAATTATTTAGTTTCCTGCGAATGTAGATGATTAAGTATCGAGTTAATATATGAGGATATCTTTAAAAATTACGAGCGTGCATGTTTTCAGCATAAGATTAAATGCAATTGGCTACTGATTTATTTGTTCTGACAGAAAAAATATGACTTAATGGATGTCAAATCTGGATCTCAACTTAGATAAAACTTAAAATTATTATTATTAGATAAAATCTTAACTGTCTTTTCCTTGTTAGATAAAAGGATTTTCGTACTTCTCCTCATCTCTTATCAACTCATCAACACATTTTTCAAACATCCTTGGGAATATGTAGACATGAATTAAAGACAACGGAATTTATACAACTTGAGATTCGCAGATGACATGATAGTTAAAGATTTGTAAGAAGTAATGAACTCTATAACAGGGAAAGGCTACAGACCTATACTACAGCACATTGGTTTATGGCCCATACATTTTCTAGTTTGATGTTTTTTACAGAGAATTCCCAGTCTGCTTTTCTAGAATATTTAAGTTGTCCTAGGTTTCCAGATTGAGGCTGCTCATCAATAATTGTTGATCCTGGGAAGTAATAAGAGACCACAAGGTTAAAATACAAACGTAGACAGAGAGTAACCTTTCAAGGAATGAAAAAAACTCATCAAAAACCACCTTATCGTTGCACGTTCGATTTCGATTAATAAACACTTTTTTAAATTTTTTATTTATTTTATTGCTTTTAATAACATAGTTATATAGCAAGAGTAGTACAACTAAACACCAAACGTACAAATATCTTAAACCCAAAAAAATTAAGAACAAAACTTTACAATAACAAGATTTATAATACAGAATAAATTTCCTATACAATTCATTGATTATAAATGCCCTGATAAATTAAAAATTGCTTTAGCGGAATCAGGTGTTGGATTGTTCAAGAGAAAGATCAAAATTATTTAAACTGGATCAACAGTCCTCACTTTCAGGTTTCAGTGATACATAAATTGGACAATAAAATAAATGATGTTCGATTATCTCAAATTCTTTACTATTACAAATAGTGCAAATTTGTCATATTAAATTCTTTTGCTCTTATGTTAAATCTGTGGACCAGTCTTTGCAGACTATCTTCATCTTGGGCTATCAATATGGCGTCGTCTGCGTAACAGAGTATTTTTATTTCTTTGTTTCCCATTCTGTATCCTCTTCCTTTGTTAACGCTTTTGATGATTTCATCCATGTTCAAATTAAATAGCATGGGGCTCAATGAATCCTCTTGTTTTATTCCGCTGCCTATTTCTATAGGTTCTGTAAGTTTTTCATCTATTCTGACTTCCATTTTTTTGTTTTCGTAGATGTTTAAGATAGTTTTTATAATATTTAGGGGAACTTCTCCATTATACAGAAGATCAATTACATCTTTGAATCTAACTCTGTCAAACGCTTTCTTTAGGTCAATCAGACACAGAAACGCTGGTCTATTATACTCTAGTGATTTCTCAGTAATTATGACGAATATTGCATCTGTACACGATCTTCCACTATGATGTCCTTCCACTATAATAATTCTATATAAACATAATATTTAACTTAGATATGCCACAAAGAAAGCAGTTTCAGAACCTTTTTATGCAATAATTTGTCGAATTTGGCACACATTCATTAGAACTTGAATCGTTCCAAATTATTCCTCTGTGTCATTCGATTAGTCCTTAAAACATCTTACAATGTTCTGCTTCGGTTCGATTTTGCTTTTCTAGGAATGAATAAAATAGCACCAAGTCAAACCAGTAATATTAGTTGGAATAATTACATGCATTTATTATACGACGTACACAAAAAAGAGTCTAAAGGTCAAGCACATGGTTTTTTCACTTAATAAAAAGAAAATCAGTACTTCTATTTATAATATAACTGCTATTAAACTTAGTCAAGTACTCACATATGTGGGTGGCAGAATTTGCGAAACAAAAGTTAAATAAAAAAATTTCTATGAATCCTGATATAACTAATGTCTATCATCTTTCTATCTAGTATCTAAAGATACAAATAAAGCAACCGTTTATTAGAAGTAGTCCAAGAAGTTGATGCCGCAGAGGACAGTTTTTTAGTAAAGATCCCAAAAAGCCTCTGATAAATGCAGGGCACTAAAAATCCACAGAAGAAAACTGAATACAGCATACAGCTTGAAATATAAACGCCTGTAAATTCACATGTTTTGAGCATATTAAACCTAACTGAAAAAGAGGTACAAAAAGGGCGAAAATGGTAGAGAAACAGAAAGATTTTTGTCTCTTGTTTATTTTAAACAGTTTGAGAAACATGTAAAGAATTCAAACCCAGAACATCTCTCACTTATGAAGCGAATACCGCCAAATGTACGACTGTTATTTAACTAAGTAGCTGTTGTTGTTATACTGCGCTAATATTCAAATATGTTTTGACTATTACAAACGCCAACGTGACGTCTTGATAAATCTAAGTTAGAAAGTCAAAAAACGTGCTGAATTTCGGCCTTGGATGCTAATTATTAACATGCAAGTATCCAAAAAGTTTACTATTTTATCATTCATTCCACACACACAAATAAATACCGGCGATCGCATCTCAAGGACGTCCATTTGGATGCAAGCTAATACACAAACCGATATATCTGTTGACGCTGTTGCCAAAGTTAAATCTGTTTTCCTGAAAATTATTATTTACAGTTATATGCAATTAGAAATGAAAACAATTATTAAAAATTTGAAATAGTATAGAAGAACTCGAAACTCGGCTAGGCAAAAAATTTTTATAGCATAGACAGTATCGATTCCAGGACAATAATGACTAAAATCTCGGTCATTCAAATGATTCCGTGTTGCTGGTTAAGTTACGAGTTGCTCAAGGTTTTCGGAATAATCAAAAAAATTAAAATTAGCTTGAAACCTTAACAAATTTAAACACCTATGTACAAGCGGTGATTACTTTGCTTCACCCCTGATACAGTTACAATAAAAACTTGTAAAAGTTTTACAAAAAAAAACAAAAAAGGTGTCAACCTCGGCAAACAACTGATTTACTGCACAAAGGACATCAAAAAAATGTTTACCATGAAAGTGTTTTTAGAAACAGCAGGTAATCACTAAGTGAATGTGGCGAATAATAAACTAATTCAAAATCTACTTTAGTGATTGCTGCTGTTGCAAAGGTAGTTCTGTCACTGGATGCATTATCCTGAGGCAAGAGAACGAACACCTTTGCACAACTAAACTATGTTTTCCTTCGTTACGTACACAACTGTGTACCATAATTTAAACTCATGACACCACTTTTTCACTGTCTTTGTATAGCAGGTTGCCCTTCTGTATCCACCAAATCTTCATGAATAAAAAAAGAGTCATCTCTTAAACGTAAGTATTTAATCATTACACGATTTTCATGTAGACTCCAAAATTCGGGCAACTAATGTAAAAGCGGTTGCTCTTTTTAATTTCATATGAGAATAACGGTATATAAAAAAATAGGTTTAAATATTAATTAGAGTTCGAAATTGAATAATATGGAACATGGTTAGTCATTATACCTATTAATTGTTTCTGAAATTTCAATGCACCAAGATGAATTATTAGGGTTAAATATTTACAGTCACACAGATCTTGAGTACATCATGGGAACATGACGTTGATGTTCACAACGTGTTTGTAGATTTCAAACAGGCATACGACTCAGTCAAAAGGAACAAACTCTACAATATATTGGCTGAATTGGCAATACCACACGAGCTAATTAGACTCATTAAAGCCACAATGGAAGAAACTCAGGCATGTGTACGAATACAAAACCACCAAACAGACTTTTTCAAAATTTCGCAGGGATTAAAGCAGGTAGATGGGCTGGCCCCAACTTTGTTTAACCTGGCACTGGAATATGCGGTTAGGCAAATGTAAACTGGACGATGGACGAGGAAACCTACTGACCAACCGAACGGTTCAACTGGCCACAGAAAAAACAAAAATAATGACACAGACGAGAAGAAATGTAGTCCCACAAAACATTATACCTACATGAAGATGACAGTGAAACGGTTGGAAAGTTTACATACCTGGGAGTAGAAATATATGCCGACGGATCAGAAGATGGAGAAATACGGAAGATAATAACGCAGGTAAACAGCTTATTTTGCCCTCTCCCATATATTTCGGTCTAAAAATGTCCCGAAATACAAAGATGAGAATCTATAAAACATTAATTCGACCAATAGCATGCTATGGCAGTGAAGCATGGGTCCTGAAAGAAACATCCAAAAGCAAACTCGATACATTCGAAAGGAAAGTAGTGAGAATACTAGGACCTGTGAGGGAAAACAGAATCTTCAGAAGTCGATACTACAACGAGCTTTATCAACTTTATAATGAAGCACCACTGTCAGACTCCATTAGAATACAAAGATTGCAATGGACCGGACATGTGATAAGAATGGGAGAGGATAGGCTACCAAAAAGAGCACTGAATGCTAGAATGCAGGGAAAGAAACCGATTGGAAAGCCAAGAAACCGCTGGGAAGACACAGTAAACAGCAACGCACAAGCCCTTTTAGGAGTCCGTGTATGGAGATTAGCCACAGACAAGCAAGGATAGAGGCAAAAAATAAAGGAGGCCAACAATTTGGGCTGTAGTGCCGTAGAAGAAGAGAAAGATGAATTTATAATTTAAATACTTAATACTAAAATTAGTTATAAACCAGAAGGCTGTCCCTTTGTCAAAGCTCTAAATTCCCAGTACAATCACTGTCCTTCATAATATTGGTGTCTTTGTTTATTATATTGTATTTTGAACGGGCAAGCGACGAAAAAATCAATACCTATTTGTTTTTGTTCAGAGATTTTGCCGCCCAATGCATTCACTAAAAGTTAAAGACTATAGAGCTATTAGCTGTAGAATCGTATGTTTTTGAAGCGAAGCTTGTATATTGGCGGCGTATTACTTTTTCTCTATAGTAAAATGCTTAGGCGACCGTTATGGAAATAGCGTCACGACACGGCGTCACTGAAGTAGCGCCCAGTAATAGTTGTCTTCACATCGATTCACTAATCTCCATCAATTCGTTTCTAGTTATCATATATTTATTCTAAGCAGGTTTAAATTAAAAAACTGCATGAAAAACAAAATACAAGAATATCTGTCAATAAAACATGTAGTAAAAAAATGAACAGAAGCATAGGTCAAAATGTAAAAGTCATCTTAAATGTCATCCAAATAACAATATTGAATCATCTGTTTAAATTTCTCGTTTTAAAATAATTTCATATAAATACAATTTCTGTTCTTTTTTTTTACAATTAGAATTTTTACAATTATCTGTTTGACTATTACATTAAAGTGCGACCAGAAGAGTTATTTTTCTTCTTATAGTGGGCTGGCGACTTATCTTAAGGAGAGACGCCAGTATTATTTATGACCAGTTCTTTATATTTCGTAGCCACGACATTTGTTTACGACCTACTCTCTTGCCCTCAATCTTGGATAATTAGTTTAGGGGTTGTGGATTTTTTTCCTTTCAGGATATGGCCCAGATATCCAATTTTTCGTACTTTGATCAAGTTGAGTAATTTTCTCTCAGTAGTTACCCTTCTTAAGACTTCCTCGTTTCTCACCCTATCTGTCCATGTTATGGAACATTCTTCGCAAGGTCCACATTTCGAAGGCCTCCAACTTGTTAATGGAGGATATTTTTAACGTCCATGTCTCCATGCCGTATAAAAACATCATGGATCATACATATCATTTCACCACCCTGTAGCAGAGATTGAAGGAAAGATTGCGGCTACATAGCGGTTTAAATTGAATAAAAGCTTGTCTTGCTTGTTTGGTACAGCATTTTATTTCTTGTTGAAGATTCCATTGGTCCCAAGTATTTGAATGTTTTCACTTGCTCGATTGGAGCATATTCTTAAAAGTGCATTTTTCCTTATTGCCATGCTTTTAGTTTTTCCAGCATTTATCTTTAAGCCATATATTTTCCTACGGTTTTTATTTTATTTAGCATCAACTGGTTATTTATCAGGTACGCGTTGACCTTTATACCACAGTCAAAGCCTTCGAGTGCTCTGCAAAACATTCTCCACATAGTGGTTGCTCAGCACTGAAGACAAAATACACCCCTGTCGCACCCCTCTTAAAATTTCAAATTCCTCTGTGTTCATTGATTTGTTCAGTCTCACTCGTCCCTTTTGATTCCAATAGAGATTCTGCATTACTCTTACATCTTTCTCGTCAATGTCAGCGTTGTGTAGTTTTTTTAACATTGCATCCTGTTTTACGGTGTCAAACGCTTTTTCATAAACGAGGAATGCGATGAATACATCCTTTCGTTGGTCCATGCAGTTTTGTACAAGAGTATTCAACCAGAAAGCTGCTTCACGTGTACCCAGTCCGCTCTTGAACCCAAATTGTGTCTCACCGCTTAGCTCTTCCAGCTTTCTGAACATTCTTGTATGGAGGATGCAAATAAATACTTTAAGCAAATGGCTCATTAATGAATCAGTTTGTGGTTTTTGCATTTTACCGCTTTTTGTGATTTAGGGATCAATATAAATGTTGAATAAAGCCAATCCATTGGAATGTGGCCGGTGTTATATATGGCATTGAAAATTGTTACCAGCATGTCGATGTTGTCATCTTCCAATAGTTTTATGGCTTCCGTAGTAATGCCATCTGGTCCAGGGACCTTTCCCAGTTTTGCTACTTTAATAGCATACTGGGCCGGATAAACTTTCCGTGGTATGTACGTAGTCTCCTTGATCATTCTTCAGGTGAGTCTCATGGGGTTTCTTGTATACACTCGAAATTTATTTAACCTATTTATGTAGTTCAAAGCAGTCTTCCGTTGCTTGTAGTGATTCCAATTCTTCACACCGTTCTTTCATCCAGCTTTCCTTTGCGATTTTAATTCTTGCCCTTATCGTACGTTGAGTTTCCTTGTATTTTTGTTGATTCTGATGTATTTGTATTGTCTGCGTTGCTTCATTAGATCAAGTATCACTTCCGTCATCAACTCGTTTTTGTGATTTATTCTTATTTTACTTGCGATTACTACGCCAGCATTGGCTATAGCCATTTTTATTTTAGATATTAGTTTTATTAGTAAAACATTTTAAGTCGAATTTTTATATTTATACTTTGGAAGAAATTTCTAAATCAGCACATATTAAATATGGCTTTTTACGAAATAGCAGTCACACTGAACAGATGGAAGAGTCCATTTACGCGACAAGGCGAGTCTGTTATAGATGTAAACTTTTTCAATTTTTTTAAAATATCAAAAATAATAAATAAATAATAAAATTACTTTATTTAATTTTAAACATTATTTCAATTTTAAAAGTACGGAAAATATCATAAAACTTCGCGCTAGTCTACAGTAACGCCTACTGTATTACTTTTTTTTTAATTTCGACCAAAGACCAACGCATCAAGAAAGTTGTAGTAAAAATATGTTCTTTATACCTATTTTAGTACTCTTCTTTCTCAATGTTGCTAAAATTTAAATTTAATTTCCATTTAATTTGATTTTTAAACATATTATACAGATACCTTAACATATTATTTTGTTTCAGGTATGTACGAGTTCCCAAGAGATTATATAGAATAGTTGAAGATTACAAGTAGGTAAAAATTTAACTACAATTAAATAAAGGTTTACATCAAGCTCCAAGTAAACCATAAATCCAACATTCTTTGTAAGCCTAGTAATTGAGATAGAAGAGTAAAGTAACTAAATCAGATGCAATTGGAATCATGTACCTTTATCTATGTGTGATCAAGTAAAGCATCCGAAAACGAGGAAATAGAATATTACCTCTCCTGAAATTACCAATACATACATTGTTCCCATCAGCACTATATACTATTAGATTTAAAGTATTGTTGAATATAAATTAACGTTAATATAAAATGTATATAATGAAAATGCAATAAAATTTAAAATTGCCCTAAATTATTATTTGTGAAATCAAATGTTTGTGTAATAAAAATAACATCTAAAAGCTAAAGTAAGAAAATGATATTTAACATGACCACAGGCATACAACGTCACGTATTGTATGAAAAAGATTATAAGTGTTCAATTCTTCGAAAGCAGAGTTGTTATAATACTATATATTTGCTTAACATATTAAAATTGTAAATACACTAATGTAACGTTTGAACGTCAAATTCAAATATACTACAGTCATCAGAGACGAAAATACCACTGAACATCTAAAAATCATAAGAACGAGCCAAATTTTGCCGAGAATGTGAATTTTGGGACTGGGGAAAATGTTGCAAAAAAGTTACAACTTTTACCCCACGGCTTCTCCCTAAAACCGCGCTCCGTGAGGGGGGAAAACGGAAAAATCGATTTGTCAAAAATCTGTACACCGTAGAAAAAATGTTTGAAATAAAAAATGTAGCTGAGATAATTTTGAACAAAAATGTTTATTAGCACTTTTTCTTTAGAATGCACCATTCTCTTAGAAATAACGCCTGAAGCGACCGGTGATTTTCATTGTCAGATACGCGTCCGAAATCAATTTTAAATAAAATTTATATTAACTCGACGGTAAAAATTCGATAATTGTCTGTGTATCTAGTGTCTTATCGGCAAAAATCAAAATGCGTTTTAAAGGTAAAGAGAGCAGCTTACTTATGCAATTTTTGCGTTTTGCAATAGATGCCAATCTTCAAAACATATAGCCTGAAATTTCGGTTTTGAGTTTTGGCAATGAATGCGAGGCATTTGAAATATGCCTAAAAAACGCTTAATTGAAACTTTTTCATTACAAAGGACCTAAAATGTTTAAAACTGTTTCTTTTTGATTACACAAGTATGTTTTTCGAAACGACACAACTTCAGCTACATCGTTTTCGTGGAAGTAGGTATTTCCCGTGACGTGCGATCGTTTGTGATGCGACTGTTTAAATTCGGCGTTTTTTTGGGCATATTTCAAATGCATCACATTTGCTGCCAAAACTCAAAACCAGAAATTTCAGGCTACATGTTTTGAAGATTGGGCTCTAATAATAAAAATTACATGGTGATCGGTCAATGGAAATGAAAAATTTTATTGATCTCATGAGAATCATAAAGAAAAGGTAAAAATCTCTAAACGTTTATTTATTTAAACACCTTTATAGAAACTGACTTTTCACCTTTAAAAGGCATTTGGTTGTTGTCGATAGGACAATCATATCAAAGAATACCGAATTTTTACCATCGAGTTAATACAAATTTTATTTAAAATTGATTTCGCGCGCGTGTCTTACCCCTAAAAGAGTGGTTTTAGGGGGAAGCGTTGGGGTAAAAGTGGTAACCTATTTTACATCTTTTTTGAGGTCCCAAAATTGACATTCTCAGCAAAATTCAGCTTATTCGTATGATTTTTAGAGGTCAAATCTCTGACGACTGGACTAATAGTACATGATTGCGAGAAGCTTTAGATCTCCATGATGCTGATGTGCTACAGCACTTAGGAGTGCTCGACTTTCTCACGTTTCTTGTGCCATATTGTTGTTTTGTGTTTCTATAATTATTGTCTCTGTGTTAGTAGGCGTAAGTTACTTTGTTTCACAGTTTTTTTGATTTTGAAGCGAAGTTTCTATACTGGCGCTGTATTACTTTTTCAGTATAGTTAATGCTTAGGTAAGCGTAACGGAGTAGCGCAACGAAAGAGCGGTTCTTGGTAAGCAGTCACAGTAAACAATTGTAAGAGTCCATTTACGTGACGAGGATACAACGTATCGAACCTTATACGACATGTAAACTTTTTCAATTTTATTAAAATCTATAAAAAATAAGAAATAATAAAATTACTTTATTCAATTTTAAAAATGATATTTAAATTTTAAAAATACAGAAATCATAGTATGAAACTACGCGCTAGTCTACAGTACCGCCTACTGCACCACTTTTTATATCAATTTCTCCTTACTTTAGCAAACTTCACTTTTACTTTAACTTAAAGGTGTTTTAAAAATCTGAATACATTCTCGAATTGGCAGGTACGGGTCTGTGAAATTTTACTCACGAAGTTGATCAGACGATCTACTTGAGCCGATTTCTGTTTATAACTTGGACATCGTCTATTGATTTGGGCTAATCAAAAGTCCATTTAAGAAAAATACATTGTATACATAAGTATTATTAGTAAATTACGTTGCCCACTCTCTCCCTCACCCTCTCACTATTTCTTTCTTTCTCTGTCTATTTTTTAGGACTCTCGTATTGTTATGTTTTCTTTTTGTTTATTCTTTATACAGAAAAAAGTACCATGGTAATTTTAACATACATACATTGGGACTGTTATAATTCCACAGATATTTTCCACATATTGGCAACACCGCTTGTCAACATTTTTTATCATAAAATATTTTTCCATGCTTCTAAAGACATTCTGCAAATCTCTAGCGCGGCAACGCTCAAGGTGAATTCGTAGACCACGTGACGATTTCACCCTGGCCTACTTTACTTTGAAAAAAAATTATATAGAAAAAATGCAGTAAACAAATATGTATATGCTAATAATTGCTTTGTTTAACGTCGAAACTCGAATAATTGAGTTGTTTGTAATGGCTACAGTTTTGTTTTAAGTGGACGTTTTTACGAGGGAGTGTGCATAAGTTTTATTACTTATCTAATGTTGGCGTTGATTCAAAACTTTGCAATCCTTCCTAAGCGAACGTAAATGAATGTGTAACTGAGGTTTGGTATTAATTGCCATCGTAGAACCGTCAACAGTGAGATGGTACTGAAACAGATATTTGATTACCATTCAAATCATAACCTACATATTAAAAAGGGAATAATCAAATCATTATATGACAGAACCCAAAATACCTGCTCCAGTAAAAACGCCTCTTTATCCAGAGCAATATTTATAAAAAAAAACTTGTTAACAACATTAAAAAAGATCCTGAACCACAATAGAGCATTCGTAGAGAACAACAATATCATTAGTTCAGTTTAAAGAGCAAAATTAAACCTGTTTTAGTCTTCAAAATTTAACAAAATACTATCTCTACCATCTTTTGAAAAGTGTTTCGTAAAAAAATAAAACAAATCAGTACAAAAATTAGCTTTTCCCCGAATTCTATATCGAAGAATCACAAAATTGTGATTTTTTTATTTAGATTAAAAAATCTTAATGTAATAAATAATAATTTAATCGCAATGCTGTAAATGTAACTTTTGTAGAGAAACAAAAACAATTTTTTTTTGTATAAAACTTATTGGTGCATTTTCCGCAGAAATAATTCGAAAAAACCGCTAAAATCGACCATTTTTTGAAAAATTTATAACATGGGTCCATTTAAAGTTGGAAGGCTAATTCTGTAATGACTTCATCGAAACAGTTATTGCACGGCCAACAGGTGTTATTTTGGGCTCAATTCGCTTCTTTCGTCCTCAATTTATCGAGAAATACAAAGATAAAACTCTACAAAACAATAATACGCCCAGTATAATATATGAGACCTGGACTTTTAACCAAAAGTAATGAAAACCTCGAAGTTTATACAATATATTAGGAACCAGGTATCGTAAAATACTTTAAGATAGGACATCTAAGGTGGGTAGGGCATGTAGTGCGGATGGAACAAACTGTCCCAGCTTGAAAAACGCTCCTTTAATAGATCCATTGGTCAGAGAAGAACAGGAAGACCCAGAACAAGGTTCCTTGGTAACATTGATGAAGACATGAGAAAGATGGGAATATGTGCTTGACGGAGGAAGGCGATGGATAAGGACGACTGTAGAGAAATTCTTGAGGAGACTGGAACTCACACAGACTCGTAAAACCAGAATAAAGTCTAATTATCTTCTTCTTATTGCGTTGTCTCCTTTCGAAGGTTGGCGAGCCACATGGCAATTGTAGCATTTTAAACTGCTGCACAAAAGATTTCTGTGTATGAGCGGTCAAACCACCCCTTCAGGTCTTTTAGCCACGAGTTCTGGAGTCTTCCAACTGATCTTTTGCCCTACACTTTACCTTCCAATATGATTTGTGATTCATATCTTTCATCTCTCAACACATGACCCAAATTCTTTTTGCTTACTGATGCCCCGAAGTACCTCACTGTTGGTAACTTTTGTATCCATAGATTTCTCAGTATCCGTCTGTATATATACATTTCAAAGGCTAATTCTCTGCAAAATAATTATTTATAATATGTTGTTTAAACAAGCGCAAGATGGACACTGCGTGACGAATAGTTTTTTTTTTAGAAATCTTAGTTTGGATATTTTGCACCGAGATTTTGGATAGCTCAGTGTATTAAGTGAAGTTATCCGATTTTAATTTAGAAAACATATTATGAAAATTCTTTATTCCCTAACTTGTAAATCTTCGATTTTCTATTAAGTTTGGCGGGAAATGTAAAAAAACGGCTCTGAAGTATGCTCTGAACCTCTGATCTCGCTTTTGGGCGATTGAGGGGTAGATTGAAGGAAGCGACGAGAATTGTGCAGCGTGTGAAGTGTATGTACACTTTTCTCGTCGCTTCCTCTAGTCCACCATCCTCCGCTCCAAATGCGAGGTCGCGCTTTCAGAGCAATATTTAAAGCCGTTTTTTACATTCCGCCATACTTAAATGAAAATCAAAGATATGTAAGTTGGACAATGAATTTTGAATTTTAATACTCTGTTTTCTAAATTAGAATAGGATAACCTCACTTACTAAGCTGATGCATTCAAAATATCGGTGCGTAATATTCAAACTAAGATTTCAAAAAAAGTTCGTCGGACAGCGTCCACCGTGCGCCCGTTTAAACAACATATTATAAATAAACATTATTTAGAGAATTAACCTTCCAACTTTAAAAGGGTCCAAGTTATGAATTTTTCAAAAAATGATCGATTTTAGCGGGTATTTTAATTTGTCTCTAGGAGAAATGTGCCTATAAGGTTGTATATAAAAAAATGTTTGTTTTTTGATTCTCTACAAAAGTACAATTGACAGTATTGCGATTAAATTACATAGTATTATATTGAGATTTTTCACTCGAAATGAAAAATCACTTTTTTTTTATATTTTCCCATATATTCAGGTAAAAACTAATTTTTGTATTGATTTTCGTTTTTTATGTTCTACAAATCATTTTCCAAAAGATAGTAGAGGTGGTTAATTTTCTGTTAAATTTTGAAACCAAAGATCCTATAGCTTTTCTTACGTACATATGTTTGTCAGAAAAATTAAAAAAGATAGGAAATAAATACAATATTACAATTTAAAATAACCACACGCACACGTAACTCCACTACAATAACCAATACACTGTGATCTATTTTATCTAAAACCAAACATAATAATATTCAAGAAACCTCAAACTCCTTTCGCAAAGGCGAAATTTACACTACAACATAAAACCAGAATAAGATACAAAAATTAAATTTTATAAAACCAAGTACGGTAGTGTAGTAGTCAATGATAAGAAACATAAGAACAGAATAATGGCAACAGGGTAGAAGGGATCTCCTAAGAAATAATATGTATGTAATGAGCTAAATGTATACTCGATAAACGAAAAGATAGCTGATGGAGACAACATATTCACAGGATGGAAAACGAGAGCCTACCAAAAAAACCACTGAACTATAATCCCAAAGGTAAGACAGATGCAGCAAGATCTCGAAAAATATGATCATAATATGATATCAATTTATCATATTTAATACCATTGTGAAGAATGAATAGGCAAAGCCTGTAATGAAGAAGAAGAAGCTTTACTGCGGTAAGGGAAGAAACTTTATTGGGGTATCTCAGAAGTGAGAACATATTGAAGATTTGCCTTTGCTAGATCGATGGTGTTGAAAAAAAAAACTGCTTGGAAGCAAATAGTTGATCAGGTCAGAGGCCACCATGTGGTGTTGAGGAGATAGTAGACAACGGGCGCCTGGAGGATCGTAGAGAATTCTGGAAATGTTTGTGGATAGTGTTGACATGATTAGCCTGACATGCGTCAATTTCGTCAAAAGTATAACAGAGCAGCCTGCACTATTTGGGAACTGTCGTTGAGTATTTAAGTTGAGTTAATAGAATAATAATATTTATTTATCTATTTATTTATTTATTTATTGACGGGCTAAACCCTTTTTCATTTTTTGTACAATATGTATAAAATACAGTAAGATACATAAGCTAGCTACAACAGTTTTTCAGCATGTTTTTTAAATGATGCAGTTGAAGTATTAAATAATTCTAAATCTGTTTGGTAATTGTTCGCCGTACGTAACATTCTAGAAATAACTTCATTAAGTCCATAATTAGTAGAATGGAAATCTACAAAAAACAGGTCAGAATTACGGGTTCTTCGCATAGGTATATTAAATGAGATTAAACCCAAAATTTCAGGGCAATTAATAAATCCATTTAGAAGCTTATGTAAAAAATATAATTCGAATTCAGCTCTTCTTGTCTCTAATTTATTCATTTTAAGTTGATTAAGAATATAACTGTAATTATAATCTCCACCTCTATTATAACCTCTTTTATAACCACATATCCTTAAAAATCTGTTTCAAACTTTTCTAATTGAGTTTTCTGGGTATTATAAAAAGGACACCATATAATACAGCAGTATTCTATAATTGATCGCACTAGCGAACAGTATAATATTTTAAACGTAAAAACTGAAAAGTCCTTTGAACTTCTCTGGATAAATCCTAACATTTTAAGCGCACGTGAAGTTATGTCATTAATATGATCATTAAAGTTCAGTTTTCTATCCAGTATTATACCCAAATCCCGTACCTGACGTATCTCTTGCAGAACAGTACCATTAAGTGTGTAATTATTATTAAAAGAAGCCTGCGTTTTACTAAACGTGATTTTAAAACATTTTTTTAGATTGAAGTTTAAAACATTTACTTCACACCAACGTGAAAAATTATTTGATTCACAATCAGTGAGGCAAGCAATAGATCTGCAGATTTTTATCTCATCAGCGAATAAGAGAAATTGGTCGGAGTTAAATACTGTTTGTAAATCGTTAACAAATATATTAAAAAGCAGTGGACCCGAATGAGAACCTTGTGGAACACCTGATGTTATATGAATTAGTTTTGATAAAAAACTACCATATTTAACCATTTGAGAACACATTGTAAACACATAACTGCCACTCTGGACAAAATTTAATCCATTAAAATTATAAAAGAAACTTGACAGGAAAACGAAGAGAGATATCTCTCTCCAAAGGCGCAACAGCCCAAATCGAGATTTGGCCTCTTTAAACTGTGCCTTCAACATTGCCGGTCCCGCGCCGATCTTTTCCAGGTTCTTACGTCTAGCAAATTTTGCGCGTCCGCTGCCACTTCATCCTCCCATCTTTTCCATGGCCTTACTTTTGGTCTTGCGCCCTGTATTTTACTATCTAGGGCTCTTTTTTTCAAACTTTTTAGTCTCCATTCTCACTACATGACCAGCCCATCGAAGTCTCTGAAGTTTAACGAATTATGAGATCGGTGTCTCTTTGAACAGTTGGTAGAGTTCATGGTTGTACCTGAATCTCCATACTCTTTTTCGTCAATAGGTTCAAATATCTTCTTTAAGACTTTTCTTTCGAAGACTTCCAGCTTTCGTTTTGTGTCTTCTGTCATCACCCATGTCTCGCATCCATAACATACTATTGGTCTTCTTTGAATTTCTGGTTCTTCTGTTCCATCCGTTTTTAATGCTACTCCCAGAATGTGCAACTTTTTACAGTTTCCATATCGTCTTCTAATTCAGCTGTGCGTCTGTTTCCCCTAGCTATTGCCTGTATTAGCTTTTTTTGTCGTTTGAATATTTATTTCTAGACGGTCTCTTTTGTCCCTGTTTTTAATTGTGAATATATTTCTGCCGCCTCTTCTGTTCTACGAGACAATGCAAATGTCATCGGTATAGGCGGCAATCTGTATTGATTTATTTGTTAGGAGATTATCTCTTTCTATATTCAGCTGTATTATCACATATTCGACAGTAAGGTTGAATAGTGTGGAATGCAGCCCGTCTCCTTGCTTTAATAGAGATACAGCAGAGTGAAATCCATGTAGATATAAAGGCGAGAGAACGACTGGATCGATTTGGCTATTGATTTTAAAATATTTGTAGAAGTCCAAGGATTATTCCAGAAGTGAGAAAATACTATAAAATTGTAAGGAGAATAGTAAAAACAACAATTTTATTATCACATAAAAACACTTATATATACTCCTTTGGATCGACGTCACTAAAATCGTAGCTATCTTCACGTATATTTACTTTTTGTACTTTTAACGCGAATGACTGGAATTCGATTCCCCGCCGAGGAGAAGTTTTTTGTTTTTTTAAATCCATTATAATAAAATAAAACAATAATCAAAATGAAGTAATTAGACATAAATACAAGATACAGTATTGTGCGAATTAATGCGAACAGAGATCGAAATTCAGTTTTCATGAGTTGGCACACCTGGTGTGCCTATTCTGTCAACTGTTTTATCAAAAAACAACATAACCTTAAAACCTTATCAGTATATTAGTCAAAACACGTGCTTTGTGGTTTATATCATTATTATATTTTGTTGTATCTCAGGTTATGTGCAAGTTGGTGTTATTTTCATTGATTTAACTGTGCAATCAGGTTTAACTTTTTAATATGGATATCACTCCTAGGAAAAGAGAAAGGATCATAACACTTAGTGAGCATACACCAATGACTCAGAGGGACATTGCAAAGGAGTGTTGTGTAAGTTTGGGTGCAGTAAACAAAATAATTAAACAAAAAAAGGAAACAGGGTCAGGTTCAATTGAAGTGCAGCGGAAAGGAAAATGTGGAATGAAGCCTTTCTTTTGAGCGATAACAAACTTCATCCCAGAAAAACAAGATATGAACTCCAGCAAGATTTAGAAAAGGCTGGAATAAAAATTCACGACTTAACGGTACGCAGACGTTTCTTGAAAGGAGGGAGAAGAGCCGTGAGACCGCAGAAGAAACAACTTCTGACAGCGCCTATGATGAAAAAAGACTAAATTGGGCAAAAAAAATACGCTCATTGGAGTGCAGAAGATTGGAGAAAAGTGTTATTTTCTGATGAGACACACTTCCTAGTGCAGGGCCAGCGATCAAAATTTGTACGAAAGGCAGCCAATGAGTCACTTCCAGCTAGCCATATTAACCAAACAGTTAAACATCCCACCAAAAAAATGTTCTGGGGCTGTTTTTCATACTCAGGAACTGGCACTCTTATTCCTATTGAACTGCAATTTTTCAACAAGATTCTGCTCCCTACCATGTATCGAAGGTTATGATGAAATACTTTAAGGATAATAATATTACCCTTCTTGATTGGCCTGGGAATTCACCTGACCTTAATCCTATTGAAAATTTGTGGGCAATATGTAAGGTTAAACTGCAAAAATTTGACTGTACGACAAAAACAAAAATGGTATAAGCAGTGATTAAGGTGTGGTTTAGAGATTAAGCAATCACAAACAATTGCAAAAAACTTGTGGATTCCATGCCTAGAAGACTCCCGGAAGTCATAAAAGTAAAAGGGGGACATATTAAATACTAATTAATGAAAAAACACATTAATTCGCACAATACTGTAATAATAAAATTCTATATTATATTTAACAAATTTTGAAAATTATTACAATCATTAAAAAAAATTAAGAACGATTGTAGAACAAAAATTAAAATGTTTTAAACATTTGTGTTGTTATTATAAAAAAAAATTAACAATTCAGTAATAAGCAAACATATTTAATTAACCCACTAATGCGATATAAAACGTATTCACTTCTTTTGGCACTCTCCAAGTGCCACGCGCCGTTTTTTTATAACCAAGGTAAAATCCAAGTGATGTGCTTCAAGTCATTATTTATACTAATCAAGTATTTTCAGATAACCAATTATTCGTATTCGTTTAACACCCACTTTTCATTTTCAGGCAGCAATAAATCTTCCCTTTTTAAATGCATTATGCAATGTAACCTAATAATTAATGATTCCTTTATGTTACGTATATTCTTACGCTCCTCTACCGATTATAAACCACCAACCATCGCGAATTTGGCGTTGGAAGAGGAAAAGAGGTCGGAAACGGAAGTCGACCGGAGACTATCCCGGAAAAGGAGAAATTGCGTGTGCGAGGGTCGAACCGTCTGTTACGTCACAAGCGTCGATGAGAAAATCAGGTCAGTAGGTCGGCTAGACAATCCCCCGAGTTGTGGGGTGAGTGGCGCGTGCCGAACGGGAAAATGTAGGACGAAATATCGGCCCGGGACATGAAAATCTCTTAAAATATTGTTCTCCTACCATAGTTTAATCAGGCAATTATAATTTAAATAACACTACTCTAATTCTAATGAACCCCATCAAAATGAAATAAAAAAAATCATGTTATAAGCCCCGACCAATAATATTACTTTAGGATTGTGGGAACATATAGAGTAGAATTATTACACAAGTTGGGCGTTTAGTAAATCTAAAATAAGATCGTTTTTAGTAAATCTTAGAAGATAATTTCGGGAGAGTCCCAAAACACGGTTGCCATAACTATTGCAGCTGACGAAACCGTGTTTTCTTTTCTTTAGTGAATGATTAAGCAGATACTATATACACAGATTTTTACAGGGTTTTCACCAGGTGGATCACCAGACACTTTTAAATAAGCTTTATAAAATGGGGTTGGTACACAATATTTATGTTCAACGGACTAGAGGTTTTCTATCTGATCGCTAGCAGAAAGTAAAAATAAGTTATTTCGAGTCTTTTTAAATTATTTCATATGTATATGGGTTTGTATCAGAGTCTGCCATGAAATGGTTCCTTATCGCTTCCCTTCTCAATTATTTCATTTTCATTCCCATTGGCTTCATTCTCTTCTAAACTTACTGAAATTAAACACAAAATTAATACATAATATTTTTTCATGCAAAATTTAAACCAACCTGTAGAACATTCAGGATTAATATCAGTCTCGTGGTCACTATGATCCTCATTAATCTTTTTGTATTTGCTTTCTTCTACAATACTTACAGCAATATATTTACCTTAAAAAATAAGTAGAATTTTACTTTATTATTTTAAATAAAGTTGATTATGAATTTACCTTCAAAAGAACGATAAGAAATATCCGTTTCAGTATTTTTATACGCTTTCTCAGCCAATTCCCATATTAACTCACTTCTGAAACACATTATGGCAGTTGTAACAAAACTAAACTTTTGAACATAACCTTAAGACGCGTACACATATGCGAGCAGAACTGTTCGCGAACCGTTTGTGAACGCTATATTCGTCTATTTGTACGACGGGACGAACCGCTTGCGAGATACAGGTATCGTTACATGATTTACTACGGTATTCGGCGCTAGTTTAAAGGTGCGTACACATATGCGAGCCGAACTGTTCGCGAACTGCTCGTGAGCTGTTCGTTGAAAATATGTTTATGTTCGACTATCCAATACCCTAAGTATCTAATAACAAATCGAGAATTAATTTACTTCGTTAATCTAAATATTTCGGTATTTTGTTTACATTATCTGTTATTAATTTCTCTCGTTACTTTTGAATAAGCCGCGCTCGTTCAGCAATTTTGTTTAACCGAATGATCTTATCGCACACTTAGCAGAAACAATTTATAGTCTCGAACACCGTAGAAATTTAACTGCGAACATTCTTTGTGTTCGTCCCAAAAACCGACAGGCCGTGGTTCCTGACGAGCAACGAACGAACAGCTCGCAAGCGGTTCGTCCCGTCGTACAAATAGACGAATATAGCGTTCACAAACGGTTCGCGAACAGTTCTGCTCGCATATGTGTACGCGCCTTTAGATACTTAGGGTATTGGAAAGTCGAACATAAACATATTTTCAACGAACTGTTCGCGAACAGCTCACGAGCAGTTCGCGAACAGTTCGGCTCGCATATGTGTACCCATCTTAATGCAACGAAGACTATTGTAACTCAAGATACGATGATTTTCCGTTGTTTTTCTTAAATCGGAGATACTATAAAACGTGTACACGTAATATTGGTTGCATAACTATATTTACTGAGATACGATACTTTCCTGGAGAAGAGATCATTATGTTTTTTGTTTGTTTTCGCTCGTAAGTGAAAAAGTTACTGTTGTAGTGTCTGTTATAGTGATTGGTTACTTACTAATTATAGAATATCTTAGACATTGCATTTTGTTTTTTAAGATTACTTTTGGTTCTTTGTAATATATTTTTGGTTATTTATAAAATATTTTACAAATTGTAAACTAGGTGTGCATTCCGTAAATAGAATAATGTCCTATATAATCTATCAAAATACGATTCTAAAGAATGTTCTTTCAATTTAGCTCCATCTATTGTTAGAACGCACAATTATTAAAAAATTCTCGTACAGACATATTCAAATATGAGTATATAATAGTTATTTATGCACCAAGGGTGTTATTAAGATGATTACGCCCGGAGAGCAACATAATCCAGTCAGAGGGTCTCTGGCCCGAGGGATGGATATTGCTCATTGGGCGCAATCATACGATAACACCCGTGGTGCATACAAGATTTTTTTTCAATTCACATATAAAAACTAAAATTGACACGTTTTTATTTTTTATTTTCCTGCACCTACAAAATATATATGCATATTTTTATTAGTCTATAACAAATAAAGTGTTTGAAGTAGTCCATGATAGTTGTTGATATTTTGACGTTTGTTGATTATGTATTATGTAGTTATCAGTTGGATTTATATTCAGTTATGAATTTACCAGAAAATATTCGAGAAAATGCAATAAAGGCAACAGAAAATTTATTGCCGCTTCAATCCAGGCCATTGTACGACAAAGAGTGCAAAATATGTATTCCATGGAAATTACAAATTAAATAGCTGATATAAATGAGGCAATAATATTGGCTTTCTTTCAGGAATTGGTATGTTCATTTTTGTTCTTTTTTATGTTTAGTTCACGTTTCTGATTTAATTATTTTAGTCAGAAAAGTATTCTTCAAACTCCTTGTAGATTAAATATTCCATTTTGAAATCCACATCAATTGTTAACGAAAATGCTGATATTTCCCATTTTTAAGGTTAAAAAATGTTAGTTAAATAATATTTACTCCTTTGAAAATGTTTTAAAATAAAAGATAAACTTCGATAAAAATAAACAACTTCGTTCTATAACATTTGTTTTTTTTTTCTTATACAACAGGGCGGTATGGGCCATAACGCCTGCTTGTTATGCGCTAGGATATAATAAGTGTGTTTAACTGTATAAAGGTAAAATAAACAAATAATATGCATATGAAAAATAAAATATATTATGTTCTATTCCATTATAGAGCTGAATCATCACCATCTCAAAAATAGCTGTGGAATTTGTGACAGGTACCCGACAAATGCGCCTCAAACAAAACTAATGATGGATTATGTCAAATATTTGTAAAAATATTTGCATGCTGCGCACGTATTAACATTCAAACCTACGCAACGCGAAGATAACGCAATTACACACAAAACAAACAACCAAATAACTGACATGAATTCTACTTTTCCACCTGATCAGTACGCGAATTAAATCGAGATAATGTAAATGAATGGTCCAAAAACAGTCAGTTGTCCTTGACACAGTTCCCCAAAAAATCGGTCCAATTTACAAAAAAAAAAATGTATAAATTACGTCATAAATATGTAGCGAAATTAACCGAACAGGTCAATTGCTTAAATCTTTTTAAATGATTTCAGAAGTGGAGTTAAAAAAAGTTGATTTTTGTGTTTGAAATGCTTTTTTATTTTATAATTTATAAAAATTTAATATATATATATATATATATATATATATATATATATATATATATATATATATATATATATATATATATAATTAGTATTTCTTGGGTTTAGGTTCAATAAGTAATATTAAATTTGGAACTAGATTTTATTGTCCATTGAAATCAACGTTTCGGCAGGAAACCCTTGCCTTTGTCAAGATTCTAAAATGTACAAGATTGGGAACAAAAAGTTATTGTAAAATAATATATAAAAAAAAGTTAAACGGGAAAAAAATTGATATCTGGTATTTCATGGTTTTTTGTCATTAATATATAATTATTTTTATATGAGCGTATCCTTGGTGGTTTCGGAAAGGGTAAAGTGTAGATATGTTAATTTTAAGAGTCTTTTATGGTGTTATATTTATTATTATTTAAATCAGATTGAAATATATTTTATTTAGGTTCTGTGTATCTTTTTTGTCATTGATTGCGTTGGTATATCGTAAATAAAACCTTCCTCCAAGCAGTTAGCTGATGACTACAGACTGGTACAGTTCGTATGCTGATTATGTGGTATCCATTTTGTAGGAGGTCTGCTCCCATTTTTTTTTTTTTTGTAGATCCCCTACCAAAAAATTGGCTTTTTTTGTGTTATTTCCTTTTGGTAATTCAGTTTTTTAAAAGTGCCGTTGAGAAGAAATCTCTTTATCGTTTTCTAGACCATAAATTTGTTTTTCTTTTTAACATAATATATCATTCTAAACCAATCTCTAGGACAAAATATGAATTCCCATTTTACAGTTTGATATTTCAAATGGATGTTATGAATTCGTGATCAGTTTTCTCAATTTTATCTGTTGGATCTTCAAGAATATTTGTTCATATTAGCGATAACCTTATGTTCCTGTTCTGTGCAGCGGGCGCATCTTTATAAGTTATTAATCGTTTTGCCTCTATGCAATTTTTTTGGCCTTAGGTTCAAGACCTATTTAGCTAGACAATTGGTTGGATAAGCAAAATCAATTAACAACTTTGCAATGTTCTTTTATATGTTCTATTATGCACTTCTTGGGAGCCTTTGTAGGCCGCTTTCTTGTGCCATACATACATGTAAGTCTTACCTGTCACAGGCAATGAATATTGATAGTTTCGAAACAACCAACGTCTTTTGAAGATTAAAAGTAATAAACATTTCTCCTTTATTTTATTTACAAAATTTAATATCTTCTGGGACGTTCAGGCTTTTCTGCTTTCGTAAATGAAGTTCATATTGAAATTAAAGCCTTTCTTTCTGAGAACCATCATCACTAGCTTCTATCACATCTTTGGCACGTATTTTTACGTGAGATTAAATAATTATGTAACTCCACAAGGAAACTAAGTTCCTGTAGCTGGCTGTATACCATGTATCACAAAAAATTTATTTAAATCCTTTTATAAAGGATTTTAATAAATTTTTTTAATTATGTAACTATTTTATTGTCTTAGACTATTGGTCATACAGCCAGTTACATACTCGTATGTCAAATTCTCTACAGAAAACGTTACATTCATTCTCTTCATTCTTTACTATAAACTAACAACAAAAAGAAATGAAATAAGTATAATAAATAAGAAATAAATATGATTGGAGACAATTGAGAATTAGAATTGGACGCAACTAGCTAAGGGTCTTAATATTTTTTATGATTCCTGCAAGTTTTATGTCTTTTACCAAAGTAAATGATACATAATGATATTCAGGTTCGTAAACATGATTGAAATTGGCGTTAAGTATCGATATTGATAATAAGTATATTTTCGCCTGCCCAGATCAAGAATAAAGTATTCCCGATTCCCACATCCATAAATGTCAACATAATAATAATAAATCGTTACAATATGGTCAGTGAGCGAGTCCAACGAAATTTAATTTAATTTATTTTTAGTCGGACGGGGACGACTATCGTTTTGTTGTAGCTCAACCTACTGACCTACTTACCCAGTGACATTGGCATCACTTTTATTTTCATTATTTTGCATTCATGTTTAAAATATTATGTCGTAGTTACAGATAGTGCTGCTAATTTTTATCTGTTGTTTCAATTATTTTTTCATATTGTTCTACTAAAATATTTATTGGTATATTACTACAAGTGATTGCTGCGAGCATTTATATATATATATATATATATATATATATATATATATATATATATATATATATATATATGTGGTTTCAGTTGTTTTCCGGGTTTGACTCCGCGTTAAATATTTTTGGTTTTTAGAAAAACCATTGTTTTGACGACGTTTCGGCAAGGTCACACTTGCCATTGTCAAGTCAGATTCTGCTTCGTCTTGATGTTACAGGCGAACTGATTTCTCGGTCGCTGCACGCTGAGTTTAAATATCTTGTTGCGCTTCTTGTCATTGGTCCTGTGCGCAGAGTGGGCGTGGTCTTCTTCGCTATTTTAATTTTTACGTTTTTCTGCAGAATTGTTTTCCACGTATTTGGGAGTCTTTGGGCATCATCTCTGGTGTTTAAATTTTTCGGATGTTTTTCGATCTCTATGGCTTCTCTGATTACACGTTTGGCCTTATTTTCGATGTTGGCTAGCATTGTTGTTCCATTTAAGTCTATTTTATGTCCTGTGTTTATGACATGTTGTGCTAGGGATGAAGTTTTTTCTTTTCTTTCGATGGCGTTTCGATGTTCTTCGCGTCTAACCTGTATCCTTCGATTTGTTTGTCCGATGTACGATTTATCGCAGTCTTCACACGGGCTCCTGTATACGCCTTGATTTTCTTTCTAATGCAACTTTTGTTTTTGCTGATGGTAATATGGTTGCTATTTTTCTGTCGGTGTTAAAAATAGTTTCTATTTTGTTTTTTCTTAGAACTCTGCTGATTTTGTCTGTCGTACCCTTTATATAGGGCAGGATAGTTTTACCGACTGGTTTTTCTTCTTTTTCTGGATCTTTGCTGTTGTTTCGGGATTTATGTGCTTTTTCAATCATGAACATGGAGAAACCATTTTTTCTTAGACTTGTTTTGACAAGACAAAAAAAAAAATGGTTTCTCCATGTTCATGATTGAAAAAGCACATAAATCCCGAAACAACAGCAAAGATCCAGAAAAAGAAGAAAAACCAGTCGGTAAAACTATCCTGCCCTATATAAAGGGTACGACAGACAAAATCAGCAGAGTTCTAAGAAAAAACAAAATAGAAACTATTTTTAACACCGACAGAAAAATAGCAACCATATTACCATCAGCAAAAACAAAAGTTGCATTAGAAAATCAAGGCGTATACAGGATCCCGTGTGAAGACTGCGATAAATCGTACATCGGACAAACAAATCGAAGGATACAGGTTAGACGCGAAGAACATCGAAACGCCATCGAAAGAAAAGAAAAAACTTCATCCCTAGCACAACATGTCATAAACACAGGACATAAAATAGACTTAAATGGAACAACAATGCTAGCCAACATCGAAAATAAGGCCAAACGTGTAATCAGAGAAGCCATAGAGATCGAAAAACATCCGAAAAATTTAAACACCAGAGATGATGCCCAAAGACTCCCAAATACGTGGAAAACAATTCTGCAGAAAAACGTAAAAATTAAAATAGCGAAGAAGACCACGCCCACTCTGCGCACAGGACCAATGACAAGAAGCGCAACAAGATATTTAAACTCAGCGTGCAGCGACCGAGAAATCAGTTCGCCTGTAACATCAAGACGAAGCAGAATCTGACTTGACAATGGCAAGTGTGACCTTGCCGAAACGTCGTCAAAACAATGGTTTTTCTAAAAACCAAAAATATTTAACGCGGAGTCAAACCCGGAAAACAACTGAAACCACATATAGCTCCCGCGGAAATTTCAAATTCAATATATATATATATATATATATATATATATATATATATATATATATATATATATATATATATATATATATATATATGTATATATATATATTTTTAGTGGATTTTCTTGGGCTTAGGTTCATAAAGATTTGATACTAAGACATTTTCATATATTTTTTTCTACGTTTCGGCAGGAAATCCATGCCTTTTTCAAGAAGTAATATTAACTAAAAAACATTTTATGAGACATAATACGGTTTAAACGGTTTAAAAGTTAAACTTTTAACTTTTAAACCGTATTATGTCTGTCATAAAATGTTTTTTTAGTCAATATTACTTCTTGAAAAAGGCATGGATTTCCTGCCGAAACGTCGAAAAAATATATGAAAATGTCTTAGTATCAAATCAAATTTTTTTATGAACCTAAGCCCAAGAAAATCCACTAAAAAAATATATATTAAGGTTGAAGAACTAAACTCAAACTATATATATATATATATATATATATATATATATATATATATATATATATATATATATATAGTAAACTCTTAAATATTGGGGAAATCTGCAAGAAATACTCTAATGTGTATCAATTGTTTCGCCGAACGTTTTCGCCAAAGAGAATTAATTTGGCTTCTTCAGGGCTGAAAGAGAATAAATTATAATTAGCTACCATATATTATCTATTAAAACATTATTGATATTTGATAAATATATATATATATATATATATATATATATATATATATTTAAACGGAGTAATAGATCATGGATGAAATCAACGTTTATTGCTCTACCAAAGAAAACAAAATCTGTATCCTGCAATTATTTCCGGACCATCAGCTTAATGAGCAACATTTTAAAGTTATTTCTAAAAATCGTAATCAAAGAATAATATAACAAGATATAACAGCTGTACACAGTTTGGGTTTCGGAACGCAGTGGGTACGAGAGAGGCTCTCTTTAGCATACAAGTGCTATTTCAACGATGTAGAGATGTGAATTGTGATATTTATGCATGCTTCATTGATTACCATAAACCATTCGATACAGTAAAACACGACAAGCTGATAAAGATATTAACAAATACTGGAATAAGTACCTGTGATCTTAGAATTATTAGCAATCTTTACTGGAAACAAACATCGTCTATCCGTACAGAGGCAGGAGAATCCGATAATATCAAAATGAAACGTGGGGTCCGACAGGGATGTATACTATCACCCTTGCTCTTTAAAATATACTCTAAGCAAATCTTTCAAGAAGCAGTAGAGGATGTTGAAGCCGGAATTCGAATTAACGGAGAATGTATTGTTACGATAAATTCTGACCCAAAAACGGTAAATATGTTTATTACTGATATGCTATTCATTCGAGTCTTTTCTAGGTCATGTCTACCTGATACATGATGCTATAAAAACAAAGTTCGAGGCGAGTCGATGGGGAATCCAGTTTGCCCTTACCGATTTCGCCGCCCAGTCTACTCAAGAAGGTTTTAGACGATTTAGGCGATTTATGTATATAAATAAAACATTTTTATATGGAGGAACAGTTAATTCTGACGACCCGCGGCCGCGATTTTAATTGTTACGCTCGCCTATATAAATTATGTGTATTATTCGTTAAATAAATTGATATAAATTATTGTGCCTTTTAATGAATTAAGATAAGAACAAGACATTATAAATTAAAGAATTCACAACCAAATATAAATAATTATAAATAAGTAAAAGACTTAACAGTATCAATAACATCAGATACGCGGATAACATGGTGGTATTCGCTGACAGTTATGAAGTCCTCCAGGAGTTAATGAATAGAATCACAGAAGTGAGTCAGAGATAGACTTTCATTAAACATTAAGAAAACAAAATGTATAATGAACCAATAGAAAGAGTAAAAACATACACCTACCCTGGTGCGAACGTCGATGAAAATTGGGACCATTTCCTAGAAATAAAATCTAGGATAAACAAAGCAAGATCTGCATTTCAAAAAATGGCTAAGCTATTCAAATGCCATGATTTATCAGTATCCATAAATATCAGGTTACTACGATGTTATATCTTTCCTATACTGTTGTACGAAGTTGAGTCGTGGACTCTCACAGACGCTACCTGCAAGAAAATTGATGCTTTCTAAATCTGGCTTTCTCGTCGAATCCTGAAGATGTCTTATACCGACCACGTTACTAACCACGACGTTTTATTAAGAATGCAAAAAGAAAAAGAGTTGTTAACCATAATAAAAACAGCCAAAATTGAATACCTCGGTAACGGTTTGAGGAACAGCGAAAGATGAGTTGCTGCAATTAATTCTACTAGGAAAAGTAGAAGGAAAACGAGGACCAGGAAGACGAAGGATTTCTTGGCTGAACAATCTACGTACGTGGTTCAACACAACAACCACAAATCTTTCCAGAGCCGCAGTTAACAAGATAAAGATTGCGACGATGTTTGCCAACATCCGAAACGGATAGGCACTACAAGAAGAAGATATATATACATGTAAAAGGTTAAATCTTTTAGCAAAAGCTGTCGCTTTGTTGAATTAAATGGCCAAATATATGGCCTAGGAGGACAAATTCGTTAAACTTCCTCTGCTCGAATCGGTTTCAATAGATTGTTATGACTCATTTTAGCATCCCTGCTTCATCAGACACTCGGGCTGATACAAATTAAAACTCGGAAAGTCCAACGGATGTCTCATAAATCAGTACCACTGTACAATGAAGTACTATACAATCAATAAAATATTTTTGGGAAACAAAAAAAACTTGAGGATGTAAAATTAAAAATAAAAGTACATTGCAATTCCAGTAATGCTAAGGAATTAAAAAGGACAAGAAAAATATGAAAATAATGGTCGTATTTTATATTCCTTATTAATTTTAAAATTTCAAAATGATTATTCAATTTGCAAAGACTGTGTTTTCCTTTTATTACACTTCATATACTATTTTTGACCTAATTAAAAAGAATTATCGGCTGGAAATGGGTTGGTCCTTTATTTGGCTTCTTAACTTAATTTAGTACATCTGGCCCATTGACCTGAATAACGTAACATTACAGAGTTTTTCCGAGGAAACGATTTTCACCGTAAAGATGAACAAGCATCGATTACCAATTTTTTTCTCTACCTTTTTCGAGTGTGAGGAGAGATATCACTTTGTTTTATGTTTCAGATGTCCTTGAGCTGGATTTTTTGTCTATAAATGATTTTAAAAAAGAAGTATTTTTGATATAGTATTACAAATATCGAAAAAAATTGAGAGCAATATAAAAAATATTTAATTTGGATTCAGAAGTGGTAATTTCAGTTTTGATTGAATTTTTTGTTGATTTAGATCAACAAATTTAAGTATTGGTTTGTGCCGTTCTTTACGGAAAGAAATTATTCTGTACATTATTATAAAAGATTTTAAAAATTGGGCTTTATATTCTCTTTGTATCTGGATTTTAATTTACTTCTACAAACCCTAATAACTATATGTTGGAACAAGCAGTTATTTTGCGAATATAATATGTGCACTCCATGTTCCTTTAAAAACACAGAGTATCATCGTATCCAATAATTACAATCCAATCTAATTTCAATATATCTAAATCTCATATATTTTGTATGCTAAACCGTATCTGGTATCAATTCTTACGTTTCATCCATGGTTGTTTCACTATATCTGATATGAAAAACATTGTAATTTCACTGCTTTGCCCAATGATCGGTACTTTCTTTCTTTCCATGGTTTCAGAGTTATATGAAAATATTTTGAACACAGTGGTGGATATATAGCACCCTTGCAATAATTCTTTGTCGTTTTAAATGGCCTGTATATGTTGTTCCCGACTTTGATTATTTTATCCTAATTTAGCCATACTGCTCACACTCAATCTAAGGGAAAAATTCACTCATCCTAGATACCTACGGTATCAAAAGGATTGAGCTCTGGTGGGACTCTTTCCTTGTTATCGAGCCCTAGGTGACTCGGTATGCTGGAGTATCTCCCAAAAATTTTCGTACACATCTGGACGTTGAGAGTACTACAGCTTTCTGCATGGTCTTGTAGAGATGTTCATTCAGACCTAGACTTTTTATGTATTCTAGCAGGTTCTTCGGAATGACTCCAGTAGTAGAGAGAATAATAGGTATTGTCTGGGTACTTTCGATTCTCCTCTGTCTTCGTATTTGAATTTCCAGATCCCTGTACTTAACACGATCTTTTTGTTCTGTTTAACACGAAGATTATTGTTGTTGGGTATCGCCACATCAATTAATGTTGTTTATCTCTTTAGTTTATTAACTAGTATGAGATCTGGTCTATTATGTGCCACTGTTTGTTCTGTGAGCACACAGTGCGGTCCCGGTATAGCTTGAAGTTCTCATTCTCAAGTATAATCTCAGGAACGTATTGATAATATGGAAGATGGTTTGTTTGGAGAAGTCTCAGTATGATGGCTATCTCTTGATGAAGGATCTTTTCTGCATCATAATGGGCATGTCATAATATTTTTCCAGCTGTTGCTAAGGCATTTGTCATTATTTCATCGCCACCGGGGACTTATTTTATTTGTTATTTATTGCACTGACCTTCGAACTTCATTTGGTTTTAGGTCCTGTAAAATTGCAGATGCCTGATTAATTAGCTATAAAAACTCTATAAAGTGTTCATAATTTGATTTCGATTTACAATAATTTGTATATTATGTGATTGACAAATACAAGCATAATATGTGATTTTCGTGCTGTAAATAATTCTGCTTGGTCTTCTTTAATTTTATTTCGTATATCGATACCTAAACATCAAAACCTCTAAACTGAAAATCTGGGTTTCAGGATGGAAGTTTAAAAACTCTCAAATACATACCTTAAATAATTTATGTGAACTAAAATTCAGTAATTTTTAACTCAATTCGCATGGAAAAGTTGCGACATAATAAAGCAAAAACAATATTTTTCGTCAATTGACAGATTATTGTCTATACTGTAAAATTTGAAGATTTTCAGTTGACAGGATTTGGAGTTTAGGTATCGATATCTGTTTGTAACTTTTTTTTTTAACATTTTTCCTTGTAGTCTGCCACTAGATGATATTATGACTGTTTTTTCAATAGTTCTCGCATTTTTTCTATTTCCTTTCTTATATATGATTGTAATTTACTCTTATGTCCATTCTATCGGTAAATCTTCTCTACTCAGCCATCTCCCAACATTTTATAGATGCGGAACAATTTCTCCGACTCCTGGACTGTCTGATTTTTTGTTTTTTAGAGTTTTGATTGCTTTTTTAACTTCTGTAAAGGTTATTTTCAGGATTATTCGCCCATGTTTTACAACTCTTTATTTAAATTTTTAGGATTTTGTTAATGATACACGGTAATTTAAATAAAAAATTTATTGGTTTGAATGTCCTACTTTGTACTCTTATTGTCGCTGTTTGGTACTCGCCCTAATATTTTTATGTCCATGTGTTTTTTGTGCCTTAAATTAACAAAAAAGTTATGTTGGCTGACGAAACTGGCAAATTTTTTTTGTTTGCGTTAATAATATAAACCGAATTTACCTTGAGACTGAATAGTGGTTTACAAAGCAATTTCGAAAACCAAATCATCTAAAATAAAGTTCATTATAAATTTGCAAAAAATGAGTCCATCTTTTTAAACAACTGACTGAATTGAAACGAATTGTTAATGATAAAGGAATAAAACCGTAACGTTTGTAATCATTCGATCTTTTAAAACACCTATATATTTTTAAATTCAACATTAGAGCAGGTGATTTGGTACTGTGTTAGAAATTTGGCGATGTTTTTATTAATAGAAAATTAAAACTACAGGTGATGGTACAGCTGGTGATTTCTTTTTTTTTTTAATTCACCTGCTACAAATAAGTTTCTTTGAAATACAAACAATAAAATAAATATACATATATAATATATGAACATAAATTTTATATTCATATTTTTGACAACCTCTTATTATATGACTAAGAAAGAGGTAGAGACTTGAACTTTTGTGACATCTCTACATTTATCCAGTAGATTATGTGAGCCAAATGTAACAAAAAACCATTGGTTAGTTCCCAGAAGGAGGCTTAAATTGTTTCTATCCCCATAAATAACGGCATAGGTACATTTGCACTTTGTTCATTTTTTTAAATAAATGTTATAAAAAACAATATATTTTGTATTTAAATGATAGTTTATTTAAATCAAAATAGAAAATTTGAATGTTAGTGTGGATTTTCGCAACACATACACGTGGTTTTAGGCAAAGAATGTTCGTCACACACGGGTAGAAAACATAATACACAACTTTTTCTCGTTTTACGCTGCTTTTTTCCTTGCGTTTCGAAAAACATGGCAACTTCCGGTTACAGGTGTAAATCCACGAGTGCTGTGAGATACTTGAGTAGAAGTAACTACAGCAAATACTATGTTTCGACCAAGAACCATTTCTACAACACTACGAAGAAAATAACTCGCTATCATCATCCGGTTTTTACTTCTAGATTGAATTAAAGGTAAACAAAGATCTTTAGCAAGGTTCTTCAAAAATTTCCTGAGTTGTTTCTTTGTTTTTTGTAATGGATTGTGCTCTCGATATATAATAATAGTACGTCAATCATATTCTAAAAAAAGGCTAAGAGCCAACGCAATGTTCGACACTTGGCCGTATACTATCCAGTATTTCATCCATGGTATCAACCTCCCTTTGATTTTATGGTAATACTTAATTATTTCCGGCTTCGCTACTTCACTGTCTTCTACTTGTCCTGTCATATGCATGGACGAGAGTAATACTACTGCTTTGTTTTTCTTCGGCACATAAGAGCATACAGTAGCATCATGATTGTATGCAATATTCGTGGAAAAAACAGCTCTTTCTTTGTTAGCTTGCATATTGGTGGGTAGAAATCTCTTTTTTCTAACTGTTCCCACCAACGTCGTGTGCCGTGAATTAATGACTTTAGCGAGTTTAAAACTATTAAAAAAGTTATGTATGGTAACATTTCGACTAGAACCTTTATAAGACGTTAGCAGATTCAAAACTTCGTTCGGCAACGTTAACTTGTCGGGAACCATCTGCTGTTTTTCCAACAGTGCTGTTTTTTTTGCACAAGCCTTAATCCTATATTTAGCGAGTTTTGATGGTATATTATAATAATTGTTCGTCGATGTGTATGCATTATGATGGTAGCCTTCTTGGCAAATTTTTATGCAGCATTGTCCAGATATCTCGTACGGGTGCAGCTTTATCCGTTATTTTGCGTTCTTCGCGATTTTTTTGGTTGTCAAACCTTAGAAATTTTAGCATAGTCTTGAAACGATTGCGAGACATTGCTGCACGTCTTAGTGACAAACAATCCATACTCCACATCTCACACAAGTTTCCTTTTTTGTTTCTATGTACACAATAATGCATTACTTACTACGACGAGGATACAATAGGCAAGGACAATAATTATGAATTCTATTTGACTGTCTATTTTATTTTTACTAGATGAAAGATTTTTCTTTTTCATTCGTTGCATTCCGTTGCATCTTATTTCAGTGAACTATCATTTTTTATCTTTCACCATGATTATCCTCATAGCATACGATTCTTAACTAATAATTTCTTCAAACTGGCAAACCTTATACGGCAACGAATGGCCATGGTAGACTTTTCACAATTACAGTATACCTGCTTGTTTAAAATCCATATAATTACGCGAGTCAATCACGGAGACCGAATAAGATTGACAGCTTTGAACAGCAATTAACTAAACCCAAGTTAAATAAGACCATGCTCGATCGCTTTCGATAGCCGTATTCAGATAGTTCAAAAAATTCAATGTGACTGCTTATGTATGTGTGAAGATTGTGTCGTCATCGGTAGTTGAGAATGTCTAGTGAATGTTTTGTATTAAATATCTTTTTGAAAACAAATATAAAATAAAAAATTATAAAAAGATATTAATGATTTTTATACTATCAAATGCTGTTTCTTTGTTTCTATTATTAGGTACTAAATAGATTTATGGAATTTTACTCCTCATATATCATATTTTATTTTGCCACTTTCCTGTTTATAGCATTTTTTGTTTTGCTATCACTCTTTTTTAATGGTTTCTTTGCAATCGCTATCAAACCACTCCAATTTATTTTTAACTTTATTTTTGATAATGTCTTTTTCTGTTTTGTCTGTTTTATTATCTCCTCCATTCGCTGCCATGTTTCATTTTATTTTTTCAATTCTCTTATGTATTTTTAAACTTTCTGCCGGTATACATAGGGTATAATTATAGGGGGTTGAAAATTGGGACAGAAGTTACTGGGGTGGAGATAGGGCAAGCCAAATAAGCGATACTTGTGTGAACGGCACTCAGGGCTTATTTGCAGAGCTGGGTCGTGGATAAGTGAATGACAATGGGGTTGGATTGAGGCAACTACAAAAATGAAACAAAGGGGTACTTACATAAATCTCCTGGAACAAATGGATAGACAAAACAACAGGAAGGACCTCTAGCTATTTAAAATAAGGACGCCGCTTCGAGGTGACAAATTATAACGATATATGTGAGAAACAAATTGTTTTGGGGAAAAATTGTAACGAAAATAAATTAGAAATGGTTTAGAAAAAAAATAAACATTTATTGTTGTCTCACCACAAACAGTTACAAAAATAGACAATACAAAAATACTCAAAAATAGACAATACAAAAATACTATATCATCATCATCATCCAGCCTCAAGAGTCCACTGCTGAACATAGGCCTCTTCCTCATGTTTCCAACCCCGTCTATCTTGCGCCGCTCTCATCCAGTTTTTATTGAGTCTTGTTAAATCGTCAGTCCATCTTGTAGGTGGTCGACCGACGCTTCTCTTGTCTTCCCTTGGCCTCCATTCCAATAACCTCTTTGTCCATTGCCCATCTGTCATTCTGGCTATGTGTCCTGCCCATCTCCATTTTAGTCTGGCTATCTTCTCGATGATGTCAGTCACTCCGGTTCTTCTCCTGATGTCTTCGTTGGTTATTCTGTCTCGTAGAGTTATTCCTAACATGGGTAACATATTCTTCTCTGCGTGACTCTCAGTTTGGTAGCTGCTGCTTTTGTTAAGGTAAGTGTTTCTGCTCCGTACGTCAAGACTGGGAGGACGCACTGATCAAATACCTTTCTCTTTAGGCATGTGGGCAGCTCACTTTTAAAAGTTTCTCTCAGTTTTCCAAATGCTGCCCACCCAAGGCCGATTCTTCTCTTCAGTTCATGAGTCTGGTTATCCCTGCCAATCATAATTTCATGTCCCAGATATTTATATCTATCTACGAGTTCTATTTCTTTCCCACCAATACTGATGTTCTGGTTGGGTATCAAATTGGTCATGATTTTTGTTTTCGAGATATTTATATTTAAACCTACACTTTCTGTAGTCACAACGAGTTCCTGTACCATCTCTCTTGCCATACCTAGATCTTCAGCTATTATAAGTATATCATCAGCGAAACGTAAGTTGTTTAGATATTCTCCATCTATTTTTATTCCCTTTGTCATCCAATCCAAATTCTTAAAAGCATGTTCTAGCACCGTATTAAAAAGTTTAGGTGACATTGGGTCTCTTTGTCTAACCCCCCGTTCTATTTTTTTGCGATTACTGTTAGTATGTAATCTGACAGTGGTTGTTGCCTGCAGGTATATTTTGTATAATAATTTAGTATATCTATAATCTAGCCTGCATTCTTTAAGCGCCTGTAATATTTTGCTTAGCTCAACTGTGTCAAAGGCTTTGTGAAAATCGATAAATATTAGAACTAGAGGTTTATTGTATTCCACTGCTTTCTCTATTAGGGTTTTTATACTTTGTAGATGGTCATTTGTTCCGTAACTTTTTCGGAATCTTGCCTGTTCCCTTGGTTGATAAGTCTCTAATTTTCTTTCCATTCTCTTAACTAGTATTAGCGTAAACAACTTATATATATGGCTGAGGAGGCTAATCGGTCTGTAATTCTCTAAATTTGCTTTATCTCCTGCTTTGTGTAATAGAATCATAGTAGCGTTGTTCCAGTCTGTTGGAATAT
This sequence comes from Diabrotica undecimpunctata, assembly GCF_040954645.1. Lineage (NCBI taxonomy): Eukaryota > Metazoa > Arthropoda > Insecta > Coleoptera > Chrysomelidae > Diabrotica > Diabrotica undecimpunctata. The sequence goes on from NC_092803.1 coordinate 161,885,393, forward strand.
TGGCGCTGTGAAGGCAGATATTGAAAAGTTGTTTAATTTTTTCAAGTAATACATCCCCTCCAATTTTTAGTGCTTCTGATACTATTCCATCTTCACCCGGGGTTCGATTATTTTTCATTTTCTTCAGGGCTTCTTTGATTTCTGATTTTGTTATATCGGGCATTAAATCTGATCCTTGGTTTAATACCCCAGTTTTTAGTGTAATTGGAGGTTCCGTATTGTTATCTTTTTTTCTTGATCTATATAACTCTGTGTAGAACTCTTCGACTATTCTTAATATTTCATCTCTGCTCGTTGTTTCTTCTCCAGTGCTGTTTTTCAGTTTGTTGATTTCTATTTTCCCCTTTTGTACGCTCCTCTTCAAAACTTTCATGTTCTTATTTTGCTCTATTGCCTGTTTTGTTTTTTCTACATTGTAGTTTCTTATGTCTTTTCTTATTGCCTTTGTGATCGTCTTATTTATTTGATTTATCGCTTCTTTGCTTGTAGTGTTATCTCCTTTCATTTGTCGCCTTAGTTCTATAAGGGTTTTCGTGGGTTGACTCACTCAGATGAAAAACTGAGTCAACCGACGAAAATACTATATGAATAGTTACAAAAGTAAATACAAAAATAACAAAGAGAAATACTTACTATTGTTACTGGGCTATAATTTATAACACAAATAAAATATTACAAATAAAAATTTATCTTTTTAAATGATGAAAGCAATTATTATTCAAAATGTTTATTTTTACTTTTTCTTTAAAATTTAAACACAAAAGTTACCTGGATTGCATTGTGGTTTTACACAAAAATGCTGGGTGTGGAAACCAGACTTCACTAGAATTTCTGGGGGTAGAACTGGGCTTCTGCCACATGAACAAATAGACTACATCTATAGTCTGGAACAACGACCAGGGACAAACAAAAGTGAGCTTGAAGTGGCACTGGAACACAAACTTTAGACTCGGCTTTTTAAAATAACAGGAAAGTGGAACATGTGGATATCTTTCAAAACCTCACTTAAAACTGTAACTGAACCATTAAACTGATTAAACTGTTACGATTAACTTTACAATTAACTGCCACTACACACTAGATTTCCATAAAAAGGGGCGAACAATGAGAAAACCATACAAATTCGACGTAGAATTTTGGACAAACGCTAGAAGCGGCTGACAACGCCTCAGCGAGAGTGAGTTATTTCTTAAAAATCATTCGCTTCTCAACTTGGTATAAACAAAACACAAGACGGGAACGGTAACGCAAAATATTTATTTGAAAACGCAGTATCGAGCGGTTCAACGATCAAAGAATGCCGAGAAAATACACATCTGTGAAATAATAAACAAACTCTAAAATGGTTTATTTTCGATCTCGGCGACGCTAAGATGAATTGAAAGAATTCGGTGTTTTAATACGTACGAATAGGGAATGAAATACACTCAAATTATTTTTCGTTGCTTTAGCAAATACGAGGGGATTTCAATACATACTGAGGAATTTTAAAAATGTTACAAGCTTTGGCAATCTGTTATGATTTTTTCGTGTTGTCTTTGTAGGAAGACATGGCCTATTTGATTTGAGTACTTTCCACTTGGTGCTAGCCAGCTGCCATTGGAATGTTTTGGGCGGGGAATTTTACTTTACTTACTAGTGATAACTTTCTAGTTGCCATGTTAATCAGTCTTTATCCATTATCGTTACTATTTTCATGTTTACTGGAATTACCTATTATTGGTCTGTATATTTCCTCTGCAGCAAAGCCGTAATTAGTAATAATAATACAACATCAGATACGTTTACAATAAATAAAGCTCTAAGACAGGGAGGAGCACTTAGACCAACATTATTTATAATATAGAAAGAACAGTTAAGATTTGATTTCACTTATAGTATTACGTATTTTGTCGTTACAAGACTGGCCACTGGTGTATAAGCTCTAAACGTGAAGTCAAATCTTTTCCGCCATAGTAAGTAATAATAACATATCATAAGAAGTTTGTTTTAAACTATGGTATACAGCCAACTACTGGGATTTTCCCCTTTTATTTTATAAGAAGTATTTTTTATATTTTTTGTCAAATTATAATAACCTTACTTAGGAAACTAATTTTTTTTTTAACAGGAAATTGTTTTTGTAACAAGTTTTGTAAATGTAATTTGCTATTTCGGTGGCAGGTGTTATGTTAGCGATATACCCTTGAAAGGACATCAACCTCACCATCTTCTCAAGGGCCGCTACTTTTTAATAGAAAAGAGGCGGCTTCCATAGGGCTAGGCCCTATAAACCTGTGGTACGGAGAAACCTACTATGGACAATGTCGCATGAATATCTTTTCAACAGTAAATTTCAACAAAATAATTTTAAATACGTTTAATAATTTTAAATGAGTTTTAAGCAAACTTATTTATCAGCTCAACTAAACTTAGTCATCAGTTTCAGTCCTCTTCAGATACAACACCATCCTCTTCGACATCTTCGTCTATGATGGTTGTGTTCCTATTATCACATCCTAAGCCTGAGTAATTTAGTTTAGACCACACTTTCTTTACCCACAGTTACGGATGCATTTGTCTTCGCAAGTACACACTATGAGGGAGTAATTCCTTGGGAGCTGCAGCACGCATTGGTATCAGGTGTTCGTTAATCTTATTTCAACCCTACTAGAGCGAATCCTTCTTCTCATTCAGCCACTGCTGTTAATCTTCTTTCAACCCTACTAGAGCGAATTCTTCTTCCCATTCAGCCACTGCTGTACCTGGTGGTAGGTTCTGAACAACTTCTGGCTGGAAGCACTTAAAGTGGGGGGTAGGGTAGCTAACTTGAACAAATAATGTATGGGCTGCTTTGCAATAGTTTTTAAGTAAGACTGATCGCGAAAACAATCTAGATCCTCCATGTTCCTGGCACTAAACATCGCAAGAAGAAAATATTTTCCTCAGTCAGCTACTGCATTGAGGTCGTTGAAGACTAGAAATCTTCTACGAAGAGCGTCATTGGCTTGCACTTTCCTATACGGTGTAATTTTCCCTTTCTTGTAGATAACTGATATCGTGTCACATCCTGTAAAGGCGTATATTGCAAGGAGTACATCCTTCATATTTCCAATGCCTCGCTGACAGTCAGCAATAGTGTAGACTTTTTCCTGCTGATTACCTTTCTTTGATACCACCATTTTCAATTTCTTCTCTGATGGTGTGTGGACAGTCAACAAAATTAGTAGGTCCTTGTCATCACCAATAACACAAGATTCCACGTCGTTCTTAGCTTTATTAATAGCTGTTAAAACTAAAAGTCACTGTCACCCGATGCTTGATGAACTGTGCAACATCTTTGCAAGTGTACTGTAAGAAGTGAAATAAGGCCCATTTTATTGTTAGCGTTAGCGAAAAATTTACTTTGGTTTATATTTACATGGATTGAGTCTTCAACTTTTACTTCAATGCTAGAACGTGCTCTATGTAGGTGTTTTTCATCTTTTTTATTTCCTTGCTGGGTATCCATCAATTACAACAGTCGCTGTTCCGTAATGAGTAATAACGTAGTCTCTGTATTGCTCGCAAATCTCTTTAAAGGTAGCTGGGCGTTGCCATACAACACGATGAAGAAGGTGACCTCCATCAATGATTAATGACATTTTCCCTAAATCTGAAGTAAATGATAATCCTTTTGTGTCTAGAACCAAAACAGTAACCATTGAAGATTTGCTTCGTTTTCTCAATAAGCTAGATTCCTCGAAAAAAGATGAAGGATGCACACTTAGTTCATATTGAAATATTTCTGCAGGGAGTGTTTGGGTTTACACATACCGTGGTAGTTTTAATTATCATCGACCTGGTTATAAAGGATAGGGACTTAACAGTTTCTGTTCGAGTGTATCTCGTTGAATGTTTTGTTTTCAATGTCTTTCAAAGCCAGGTTCCGACTTCAAACGCTTTATCACAGTTCACGTTTTCATCTCCTATTACTCCTGTTAATAAGGAAGAGAGGTCAGTTGTTTTAATGTTTTAATACTTCGTACTTATTTACCTTTTTCACGGTTTGTAAATTTTAACATTTTTATTTCGAGTTTACTTTTACAAATTTCAAAACTAATTTGCTTATTAATTTCTCGTAATATTGTGTAGTATGGTCTACATGTACACTCTCCGTAACTTTTTGGAACTGTTCGTTTTAGAAGAATTATGCATGGGACCTTTTTTGTTTCAAATTTAATGTAAATTTTTTTTTATGAAACATTGTTCACGCTAAACCGTATAGTTTTAGAAATATTGACGAAAAACGTAAAAAACTACTAATTTACCGACTGCTCTTCCACTCCCGCCCCCACCCCAAACCCGACGCTCAAAATGTGTAACTTTTTACTGAACAAAATATGGACCATATAGAACAATTTGGTGTTGCAGGAAAACTTTTACTTTGGATGTCGGAGTTGACCTTTTTTGGACCAATTGTACCATCCCCCATGTAGTTGTAATAGTTGTAGTTGTAGTAAATGTAAATGACCACAATCAAATATTTTACAGGACTAGGAGCATTTAGAAAGCTTAACAAACTTCATAGGCTTAACTAAATAGAAAAATATAGCAGAAAGTATCTGAGTTTAAGCAGCTGTAAAATGAGCAGATGTAATAAAATTATGAAACCGAAAAGTTCATGGTTATATAAAATTTAGAATTGTATTGTATGGACCTCTACATTACTGCAATTAGTATCTTGTCATCGTTATCTTAAAAAATTGTTATGTCTAACTTTCCCGAATTCATAATTTTGCATTTTGCTCCACCTTGAAACGAAATAAATAAATAATTAAATATTTTTAATTTCAGAGGAAATGCCATTGAAGAGAAAATAATTAATATAAGCGCATATATTTTGCGTACGTTTTTCATGACCTCCACTCGCATGCTAATAGTGAAAAACTTAACAATTACAGATATTATATATTGCACTAAGGGTATTTTATTGTATTGTACGACACACTGACCCACTAGCATTGGCACTACTTCATAATATTATAGATGACAAGCATGTCAAGGTTTAAAAAACTAGTGTTTAGGTGCAGTAAGGCCACACCGATAGTTTATTTATATATTTCAGACTTGTCGATTATTTCAAACATACTACCTACTATTTTAGCTCTGTCAGTGGCGTAACAACTATTTCAAAGCATTGTGTTGTGTGTGTAACAGTCTTTTTATAATTTTCTCGTAATATTTGGAATTATGGTATTTTGAAAAAACAGTCATGAGGACTTTCGTTTGTACCTTGTGTTATATACTTTTTTATAAATAATTCTTTTGATGTAATATCCGGGCTGAAGAGTGGATGACTCATCAATTTTATGTTTTAGTATTTAAAAATAACGTGAAATCTGGCATAGTCTCATTAGAAAATAATCCGCCTTCGGCGGTTAATTGTATAGTAGCGTTTTTTTTTGGGAAATATGTGAGCGTCTTATTCGAATTGATTTAAGATCTGTACAGTCGATTTCTGTTTAAACTTGGCTTGATTTGTTCACATTGACTATTCGTTATTTTTCATGATTTTTGAAGCTACGCATTAAAAAATGTGCTGAAAAATCTCAAAAAAACAGCAAAACTCAAATTTTTCTTCTCAATTCCTAAATTGTTTTCTTTTTCTTCTGTGTCTATTCCATTTTTTATCTTCTTTAACAATAAAACATTGAAAACTTTTATTTTCAACACTTCCGCAAAGTTTGTTAAAATTTAGTGTTTAGTTGAATATGGTGAGGACGAGAGAGCTGTTTGTCTCAATAAATTCTAATAAAGATAGCTTAAGTCCTTTATTTTGAATGTGAAGAATTTGAAATTCGTCATTAAAAGAATGATTATAACCTAGAAGGTGAAGTGCGTACGTAGAATCTCTTTTTCTATTATTTAAAGGCCTTTTTGTGTTCTGCTATACGTTTGTTAAAGGTTCTACCAGTGTGCCCGATGTAAGTTTTCGGACAGTCACCAGATGTAAGTTTGTATTCACCACTGTTTAAGTTCTTTTTCTTTTGGTTCTTGTTATTCCTTTCTTTTTTATATGTTCGGCTATTTTTGTAGATATCTAGCCTGTATATGTAATCGAGCAGAATTGATTGGGTTTTTCTCTGGTAGTGGGAAAACTAATTTCACAGCTTTCTTATGATCTTATGATTCTTATTCAATTCTATGTCGAAGTTATTTTTTGAAATAAATATTTCTGTTAATCTGTGTAACATGCTATGATAGGCTGCCAATTTATGTTGTGTATAGTTGTGTCAGGATGGGTAGGTTTATGAAATATGCAGAACTCATGTTTTTATTAAGTCTGGTATGGAATAAACTTGGTCGATATGGAATAAAAATTTGGATTTATTCGGATTCTGATACTATATTTTGAACAGTCAGATATGCTCTGGAATGATAGAAAATCAACGAGAACTGAATCAGGGTTTTAGGGTAGTGTTAGATATGGTTAGACTCTATTTTGGATCAGGACGTGGAGTTACCACAGACAATTTTTTTACCATGATTCCTCTATTTTTGGATTCAACATTATACAAATCGAATATGTAGCTTTTGTGCCAGATTATGGGATGGAAAGACTAAAATATCATGTAGTACATGCAGAAAACCCATTCGCAACATATTTCGAGAAGAACGTAAAAAATTGGTATACTCTGACTGCCAACATAATGAATTAGAGCAAATTCTAATTAAAGGTAAAAATAAAAAAAATGTACATTTTTTTAATAATAGTTATTTATTGTACAAGACGATAAAATTGTACTTTATCTTCGAGAGCGTTTTTTAGCGTTGAGACGCTAATTATGCTCGAGAAGATAATGCGATTTTATCGTCGTGTGCAATACAACATTTTCTTCTATAGCAAGACTTCAAGTTCAGGTGAAAAATAGAATTTCAAAGAAAATTGTAATTTTTAGCACAAAAATCGCAATTGTGTTGCTCCGTTGCTAGGGATATGAATTACTCTGTCAACAAATGTCAAACAAATGTTGAGAGAGAGCTGTTTGTCTCAATAGATTCTAATAAAGATAGCTTAAGTCCTTTATTTTGAATGTGAAGAATTTGAAATTCGTCATTAAAATAATGATTATGACCTAGAAGGTGAAGTGCGTACGTAGAATCTCTTTTTCTATTATTTAAAGGCCTTTTTGTGTTCTGCTATACGTTTGTTAAAGGTTCTACCAGTGTGCCCGATGTAAGTTTTCGCCAGATGTAAGTATTAATGACCAGAAAATCAATCCAGTACCTCGAATCAAGTGTTTAAGCAAACGAGTACAAGTTGTGATGCTCCAAAAATAGATATTTCTAATAATGTTAATTGTAAAATTTCAGTTGTTTTTAATCCTTAATGTGTTTGAATTTGTAAATTTTATTGAATTGAAAAAAAAAAGTTAAAACATTTTATCTACTCTTGCTGTTAAAGTGTCACTTTATATACCCTTGCGGTTAAAGTGATACTTTATCTACTCAAAACAGTTGTTATAGCAACACTTTAACATTAGCTATGGAAAAAAAAAACAAATTATTTCTGTTACTAGTGCTTTATTGTATAACTTTTCAGACATTAATGTTAGAATTAAATGAATTATTAAAATATTTTAGTGGGGTACCACAGTTACTTCACGCGGCCTGAAGGGTAAGTGTTTGTAACAGGGTTCCGGAAATGTTAAAAGCATACCAGTTTGGATACGGGATGTTTTGAAATCTTTGTTTTTAGATGATCCATAACAATATCTGATTGTAATGGGCTTACCCATGATAAGTTCTGCACTGTTATTTGTACTTTGTATATTTGATTATTAAATTCAAATTAATCTTGGTTAAAATTTTAAATGTATTTTAAATGTTTTTTACTAGAATAAAAGATTCTGTAGGAGGAATACTAGGAAAAAAATTTATTGTTAAAAAAAAATGAACTTCCATCAAGTAACGGTCGAATCCATCACTAATTTTTAACTTGTTTGGGTGGATTCGAAAAATATACCTTTTGTCGTCTTTTGACGATATTCATCGTTGACCTTTTAAACGATACAAGCAGATTTTTAAGCCATGAAATTCGGCGTTTTTCAGGCTCTGTGTACCGCCTATCTTTCTTTGTATTAATTGATGCAGACATATCCGTGACTTCTTGCTATTCTGTAACCGAAATATTTTCTTTTTCTTTGTTTAATTTTATCAGTACATCTATTTTGAAATGATATTTTGAAAATGTATTTGTACCTCCATTATTTTCATAACGGTCGAATCCATCACATTATGGAGGCAATAATTCAAAAGCTTAGTCCTTTCTGCAGATATTCTCATTGAAAGTCCAAAATACTCCATAAAAAAGCACAGGTAAATATAGCATTTCAACTATCTAATTTTTATATTTATAGCTATATAGTGGTATTTAGTTTTGACCTCTCACATATATTTGTCCAGTTTGGTTTCTGTTTTTAGAGATTTTCTCATATTAACAATAACCCATATTTTCACTTGGCTTAATAATTCTATCCGTAATCTTCGTAATTCATAACTTCTTCGAGACTTTCTGCAAAAATTACCTTATAGTCAGTCTATCGCATTATGTTAATTTGTTCTCCATTTACTTTAATTCCGCTGCCTCCTTCATATAATTATTCTTGAGAGGTTAATTTTGGCGAGAAATGCCTCATGGTATGTTACATCCTCCTCTATAAAAAAAGATCTGGAAGTAAGAAAAAACCCTTTAAATGATATTAAATTTGCTATTTGTTACATCTTTGCTGATAAGTTCATTATGATGTTGAAGTTTTAGAACTTCAACTTCAAGAACAGATTTACTGCATGACAACGCAAGACTCCCAATGGAGGTTGCTAACCCTGAGACGTAGACTCTATATGGACCCTGGGTAGAAACTGATAGCAAGATTACTAACAAAATAAAAAAAAAAACAGAAGGAAATCGTTAGATACGAGGTATAAATCAAAATAGCTATAAGGGTACACAACCCTATTTTAATTATTTGCATATAACTTTCTAAACAAATTTACATAAATAAATTCTTTTGATCAAAAAACCAATCCAAAAGTTACCTGACTGGTTTAAATTTTATTTTAATGATTATTACAGGATCTTTTCATTTTTGAATAAAGTATTTTTAGCTTTTCTAGGGAATTCTTTAATTGTTTCCCTTCAATCATCCTTTTTACTTGAATTTTATCCTCATCTATACATCGTCTTTCCCGACCGTGCCCTTTATATGTGCCCTGGACTTGTTGCACGCTAATGTATCGATTAAAATGGTTAATTAGCACCTACCTCTCAAGGGTATCTACGGGTAATAGCAATGTCCTTTTTATTACATAAGTTCTGATGCAAATTACATATCTATACTTTTAATAAAAGTTCGCTACATACTTAATTGATTTATTTTTATATCAAACTTTGTAGTTTGTTTTTGTTTTATTTTCTAACAAGGTCGTTCAAGATAGTTCTGATTGTATACTTATTAAAAATATTATATAAAAATAATTGATATATCTACATTGTTTTTTTTTCTTTTCACATGCTTTCTAGAATATTGTACAGGGAGTTTCATTAGTATGCGTAAATAATTTCTCCTTCAGCGCATTTTTTTTTTAATATGAAATTGAGATAAAACACGAACAAATATTTTGGTAAAATAATTTTTTTTTATTTACAAACTCGCATCAGATTATATGGCTATTAGCGAAAGAAAAAAATTAACATCCATAGAATAGTACAGCGATCAAATTTTATATAAATAGTTTATTGCTTTTAAATATTGAAGAATCACTTTGGCACCGCACCTTTAGAACAGTTCTTTCATTTGTCCGGGATTATGAATTCACCTCTTTCCGCACTATGTAGCGGGCACTACTAGAAGGTGTTTTATTATACTCTGGATGGAGATCTTGTGTCATCAGATGTCCATGCGTAAAGCGACTATAACCAAGCTGCAGTCGCGTGATGATCACGTGAGAAAAACGATTGGGGAAACTATGAAACCATGTTTGAAATGTTGGTTTAATCTCAAGTAATTTCTTCTCAGGGAAGGGAACCACAAACAAAGGAACAAACTGTAAAAACTCTTACTGAAAATCTACGTAATGCCCAAGAACTGAATAAAAGTAGCTATAACATTGATCAGAAATGGGAAAATACAATCTAGCCATAATTAAAACAGTAAATGAAAACTTAAAACCAAAGAAAAGAAAACATAAAGACTGGATGAATGAAGAAATACTACTATTAATGAACGAAAGAAAATCATTCAAAACATAACGAAACATAATGAAACTGATCGATTAATTAAAAAGAGAATATAAGAAGCTAAGGAGAGAATGTTACATGAGCAGTGCCAAGAACTAGAAGAAATTGAGAAAAAATATGACTTTTTTAACATGCATAAAAGAATTAGAAAATTAACAGGAATGAGAAAAACACTTCAAACTAGGCAACTAAGAGATGAAAGTGGTGCACTTATAACAGATATACACCAAAAAATGCAGAGATGGACACAATATATAGCACAACTTTTTGAAGACAAAGAGAGAACAGAAGCACCAAAAGAATTTAAGGATGATACTGGGCCTGACATTAGACGAGAAGAAATTGAATATGCAATGAAACAAGCTAAAGGTGGTAAATCTCCCGCGCCTGATGAAGTTCCTATCGAATTACTCAAAATTGTGAATACTGAATCTATTGATCTTCTTTTGGATCTATTCAATACCATATATAGAACAGGTATAATACCTAAAGAATGGCTCCAATCAACATTCATACTACTACCCAAAAAAGCCAATCGCACATTAGCCTGAGTTATGTCTTGAAATTGTTTTTAAAAGTAATTTACAATAGAATACAAAAGAAATTAGATGAAGGAATAAGTAATACACATGGGATTTAGGAAAGGACTGGGAACACGAGATGCACTGTTTGCAGTAACTGTTCTTTCCCAGAGATGCTTAGATATAAATCAGGAAGTATATGCATGTTTCATTAATTTTGAGAAGGCATTTGACAGAGTGCAGCATAATCGGCTTGAAGAAATTTAATTAAATAAAAACATAGACAGTAGAGACATTAGAATCATATGTAACCTCTATTGGAACCAAACAGCAAAAGTGAAAGTTGAAAATGAACTGACCGAGGATATCCAGATTCGCCGTGGGGTCCGCCAAGGGTGTATTTTATCACCCTTGTTAATCAATTTATACAGTAAAGCCATCTCAGAATTAGCGCTTGCTGAGGTCAGTGAGGTCCTTATAATAAACGGTGAGCCACTTAATAACATAAGATATGCTGACGACACCGTCCTTCTGGCAGGAACACTAGAAGAACTGCAACACCTTGCGGAACAACTAAATATATATTGCAACGATTATGGACTAAAAATAAATTTGAAGGAAACCAAGTCCATAGTATTTACAAAAGCACAAAACATCAAAGTTAAGCTAGTACCAGATAATACAAAAATTGAACAAATATCTTCGTACAAATACCTTGGAGAAGGTACCATGGATCATAGAAGATACTGATCAGACAAAAGAAATAAGATGCCGCATTGAAATTGCACGGTCAACTTTTAATAGAATAAGAAAACTTTTTTGTAATCGCGATATCAATATATCGCTCCGAATAAGAATGCTTCGATGTTATATTTTCTCTACCCTTTTGTATGGGGTTGAAGCTTCAACACTTAAAAATCCAACATTAAAAACCTAGAAGCATTCGAAATGTGGTGTTACCGACGTATTTTGAAAATATTATGGATGGATCGCAAAACAAACGAACAAGTTCTTGAACAACTAGGAAAACAATGTGAAGTTTTAAATTCCATAAAAATCAGGAAATTGGAATACTTGGGGCACATCATGAGAGGTGAAAAATACGAACTAATAAAATGTTATTAATACATTTGAACATCGAGGAATTACCGTCTTTTAAATTTGTGCGAAATTTCCACCCGATCGGTCAAATAGTTTAAAAGTTTATCCCTGAGGCTAAATATTTAAACTATTGAACTTGCTCTATTAAAGTTGCTAGACGCATTTATCAAAATCCTATGAAATTTGCTAAATGTGTCTAGCATCATTAATAGAGCAAGTTCAATAGTTTAAATATTTAGCCTCAGGGATAAACAAATTAAATAACTTTTAAACTATTTCTCGGGGGGAAATTTCTCACAAATTTAGAAGACGGTAATTCCTCGATGTTCAAATGTATTAATGACATTTTATTTTGTTAATAAAAAAATAATAAAATTTATAAATTAGTGCAAAAAAACTGCTTTTTTGCAAATATCTCCGTAAATTAATTATCAATTTTAATTTAAAAAACAGGAAAATAAAGATATTCTTGATATAAAAAAATGATATAAATATTGTTTATGTAAAATATAAGGGAAAAAACTTATAGACAAAAATATAAAATTGTGACCATAAATTATTGTTTAAAAAAAACGCAAGGTAAAAATACGAGTACTTTTTCATCTATTTGCCATCTAGTAACCCCCACCTATGTCTTAAAAGCTTCAGATATCTGCGAAAATTTTTTCGACCTTTTTTTTAACCAGGCTGGGCTAGTAGTATAAAATGTCGTTTACAATTTTAAATAAAAAGAACAAATTTGCATTGTAACAATATATCTGTATTAAAAGGGCTTCTGGGATCTCCGTGTCCTTTAACAACGCTAAGTATTGTACATTCCTCGTTAAATACAATAATTCCAACCCGATAATTAATAATTAACAGCTCTAAAGCAAAAAGCAACAATAAAACTTTTAATTATTTAGCCGACCTAGATTTTTGTTTACACTCGAACACACAACGTTAATTAACTATGAGATAATTCCATTATATTCAAATTGTAAAAACTTCAAAGACCTCGACACAATTTTCCTAAATATTTTTGCCTATTAAATAAATAACAAAAAGAGAATAAGGTAGTGAAATTTGTTAATAAATATATTATTAGTAAACATTTGTAACTCGAGTTTAAATTGCTTGGTGGACATTAAATTTGAATACTATTTACTGCTGTTCTGAAGAGCTGGTTAGATGAGTAATTCAACCATTCTGTGTTCTTCTTCTTCTTCTTAGTCGTTAACCTGATGCAGGTATCGTGATATCATGAAGCTATTAGCTAAATTTCCCAATGTTCCTCCACGTTTTTCTATCTTCTGCCATTCTAGCACATTCTGACAATGGAGCGCCAATGCTAGCAACAATATGGTCCGTGTATCGTGTGGGAGATCTACTTCTATTTCTTTGCCTTCTACTTTTCCCTGGATGGTAAGTTTTTCAAGACCATTTCTTCGAAGCACATGTCCAAAATAGCTTATTATTTGTTCTGATATTTGTGTTCTTAGTCTTTTCTTTATGTTTAGCTGGTCCAGTATGGATTCATACTGGACCATTCCAGTCTGTTATACATTCATGGATGTGAAACCAAAACATTCGTTTCCCTCTAAAGTAGGTTATCTCTTCGGTTTCCTGTATAATAACTTGTAGCAGCTGGTGTTGTGTCCTCTAATTACGTGATATTGGAATTACAAGATACTAATTACAAGATATTGGAATTTTCGTAGATTTATTGGATTTGCTATATTTCTTCTTTCATCCATTAGTTCGAGCATTACATCGACCATCCAATCTTTTTTTTTTTTTCATCAAGTGGTAGTTTTAATTAGGAGTTTAGTTAATTAATTAGTTATTTGTACTATTATGTTCTTAGTTGTGTACAATTCATTGTTTACAATCTGTTCTTCTTTTACATATTATCTCATGATACTTATCATATATCTTTTCTGTTGGACCTAAGATGTAACATGTGAAATTTTAGGATTGTTGTTTGACTGAGTTTGTTTGGAAATTTGTTTTGGGGCTGAGTATTCTGGTGTCACCAGTCACACCAGTTTTAATATGAATTTCTTGGAACGTATATCTAAACAAACACCAGAGAGTGACAGTTCTAAAAGTGCACACCTTGTCTTATTAACTGATACCTTGGCCTCTCGTCTGGTTCCCCTTGGTGTGGCCACTTCATTGCATTGAGTTAATTTGCGTTATTTGGACCCTATTAGCAGCATATATGACCACGTGGACTGTTAGTTTGATTTGACCATCACATAGTTCATCATCTTTGTCGCGACAATCCTCTGTGGATCCTGACCTGCTCTAAGATTAGTCGCTATTCTGTTCGATTTCTTCTTATGATCTCTAGTATCCCTAAGTCGGTTTCAACTCCATCCAACCACCTAATTCGCGGTCGGCCTCTGCTTCTTCTTCTTATAGGCGTTCCTGTCGTTAGCTTTTTAGCAATCATGTTGTCAGGCATTCGTATTATGTGTTCGGCCCATCTAAGTGTTTTAATGAAGGTTACGACATCTGGTTCATTAAAGAGTTGGTATAATTCGAAATTAAAACTTGCACCACTGCCCTTACCCTATTATCTTACGCTCGAATATTCCCAGAAGACTTTCATCCTTCTGCGTTAGAGTCCATGTTTCCGCTTCGTATGTGAGGACCGGCCTCAGCAGTGTTTTGTATATAATAATTTTAGTTTTTCTTTGGATATTTTTTGACTGGAATTGTTTTTGGAGTCCATAGTATGCCCTATTTGTAAGGTTTATTAGTTGTAGTAGTAGTCACTAGCGAGCCAAGGTATGTGAAGCTGTCAACACGTTTAAAGATATGATTTCCAAATGCTGTTTCCCGTTCCCCATTTGTTATAGGATCCTTGGTAACCAAAATATACTTGGTTTTGTTTTCGTTGATGACTAGACCGACCTGTTTCGCCGCGGTTTCCAATTCTAAAAAATATTGCTCAACATCTCACTTGCTCTGCCGTATTATGTCAATGTCATCAGCGTATGCTAAGATTTGTATCTACCTCATGACACTTTTGGAACCATCCACGTGTTGTGTGTGTGTTTTCATGTATCATGAGGTGTATCCAAGCGTGTTTGTATTTTTGTTCTAAAGTTGCTTCCACGTGCTCAGCATTGCCTGGTTTGGGGATGTTAACAACTTTTTCATACCATCTCCATCGGTATGAGGCCTATTATTTTGTGGATCAGTGTTAAGGCCAATATGGAACTCCAACTTGTACTTGATCTGCGTTGGAGATGTCCTTCTTTATGAAATATTTGTTTGAAGAAAGAAAAAGGTAGTTTTTTAAAATATCTTACACACGTTGAGTCACAGAGTTGTGTACCACTTACAAGAAAATATTTAATTGGGAATAAGGCATGGTATTGACGGTTTTTCGAGTAAAAGCTGTTGTATTGAATAGCCAATTAAGATAGAAATAAAATTCTAAACAATTAGGGTTTAATACGGGACAGCGATTTTTACTGCGGGACGAGACTGGCGTTTTATCAATATACAACAATATTCTGTATAGTACAAGATTCTGTATAGTATAGTGTCTGAAACAATTTTAACGGGAGCAACTCGAAACAACTAGAAATTTTTACACGAGACATTGTTCAGGAAAAGTTAAAATGTACCTTGTAAAAAAATGAAAGGTACATTGTACCACTTGTAGAAACTAAACTAAAGTAAAGTAATTATTAAATTAGTCTATGTAATAATATAATTTTGATGTTTAATCGTTAAGACAATTTGTAAAAACAAAATATGGCCTGGGACACGGGGCAGGACGCGGGACGGGACATCGAAAATAGCGGCGGGACGCATTGCATTACCTTATTTTTATTTAAAAATTTTTGAAGTATGAGTTGTAACGCATACATATTTGTTTAAGGAGAGTTGAATTTTGTAAAATGTTTGTCTATATTATGCAGACATTAACTAGCAACAATATCTGTGTCAAAATATTTTTCTTACAGTGACAGAACCAGTAGCCTTACATAGACGATGACTACATCTTGACACATTTCACATTGTCACATTTGACCTCGGTTCATGTTGACATTGTTAATTTTACCTCTGAAAGTCTTTAATAAAACCAGTTTCACATATCATCTTAAAGTCACTTTTCCCAATTTTTATAAAAACAATTCCAAATGTAGTGCATTAATAATTATTATTTTAATGTGTGTAGTGTCTTTATGTGTGTGTGTTTACTCTTTCTATGTTTTTTTCCTGTTCTCTTTATCCAATGACCTCAATATGCTAATATATATCTACATTCCTTATATCAGGATGTAAGTACAATTTATATAGGTTCTCTTTGAAACCAAGCATACACACTACTGGTATAATTTATAGTCTATCGTATAGAACATAATAATTGCAATTTGTAATTTTTAGCATTTAAATAACCTCTCCGGAGACCTGACGATGAACAGCAAATTTTATTGTTCTAAACTAGTCGTCCAAGGTACAATAAATATTTATTGTGAGTAAGTCTAATAATTAGTCTTGTATTTATTTCTTTAGCCTTGTTAAAATGGACTCACATGTGCAACCGATTCATCATTATAAATTTATCTATAATTAAAAGGCTAAAATGAATATATACACTTATCTACAAAACGGAATAAGCGGAAAGAAATAAAGCAATGTTCTTTTCTTAACACCGAGAAAGCAAATAGAAACAAGCAAAAAAAGAGAATTATACAGAGATATGTATATCATTTCTGAAGACGTCTTAGCAGATTTTATGCTGTTTTATATAACCAATCATAATATAATTAATTTGGTTTCTTACTGTTTTTTTTATATGTTGAGGCGATTTCCAGGTATATAATCTTCCAGGCGGTATTTTGTAAACTATGTTTGTGATTACCACTTCTCTATATTATATAAACTTAACTGTTTTCATAACTCATAAGAACTGAATCTCAAAACATTAACTGCTAATGTTTTGCAAAGCTTGTAAAAGAAAAAACAACAACAAAAAACCTTTTGTTCTTCAATAAGTTCCAGGTTTGACATATAGATGGCACTACGAATAACAAATGGGAGGACTTTGTGTGGGACTTAGAACACTATATGCTCTTCCAAAGAGTCCAAAGTTCCAATAAATTGAGTATGATCGCTACTACAAGACAAAATGCGATTTGAGGCTTATTCGGTTATAGTAACACATTAACAGATTAAATCGAGTTATTATACTGCGGATCAAATTATTTTCCCAGTAAACGTTTGGTCAGTACAGTCTGACGAAATGTTTGAATTATAATGATTGTAGGTTAAATGTGTTTCCATATCGACAATGTCAAAATGTTGTCCGACCAATATGTTATTAGGGTTGAAATATATTTCTAGTAGTTTTTGAAGAAAGTATTGAGTATTTTTCTTAAAGGTATTAGTGTTGTATACCAATGGTTATATTATATCTAATAAGAACCTACACAGTTTGCTCCAAGGAGAACTCCTACTGCTGAAAATTGGTCTGAGTCTTTAATACAATCACGGAAATCGAAGCGTCAAACCAAAACAAAATAATTTTTATTACAGTCCGTTGTAGTTTATTCCCGTCTATAAAGTACTTAGTATTTAGTAAAAAACATGCCACAGGAAATACTGTTTTAACTAAACGATGGCTGCTAAACTTACTATAATTTTATGATCGTAAAGTGATGTATGATGTAAGATCCTCAAATCCCATTTGGCCCAGCAAGTGAAATTTGAAGATTAATTTGTTCCGTAACATTACCATCAGGTCCGTGGCTGTGGTCTTCATGCGTGGATCCTTTAGGACCACGGGCTAAATTATGGAGCAACTAAAGATATTACGAGAGGCTAAGCACCAACAGGATACTTTTAGTATCCTCCTATAAATTCATACTTCGAATGCTTCTTTCTTTTTTCTTGCAAGTTTTTTTTTATTGTCCCAGTCTCTACATCATTAGAATATAGGTTTGTAACATGCTACATGTTACAAACTAAATCAATATTCTTTTAATGGTCATAAATCCGCTTATTGCTTTCTCAAATTTTATTGTGACTTTTGCGTAGTCACTCTTTTCATAATTTACAGATGTTCCTAGATACTTTATTACTGCAAACCTTAAGTAGGTTTATTAATTACATTATTTTCAAAGATTTTAAATACTTTAAAGAATTTGGTTATTTTGGTATGTATTGTTTATAGCTGATGCTATTTTGTTTAGATTAAAGATACCAGCTATTAAGAAGCGATGATTTTCAATCGCGATTAAGATATACTGCCACCTACGCGTAGATTAACGTTTCCAACATTAAAGATAAATTGTTTAAATGTTGTTTACATGATAATCTAAAAAGTGAGAGTGGTTGGGAGCGTTCGGCGTATTGAGTATGTCACTGTCAGTAGGTCAGTGTGTCAACGAAAGCGAATCTGACTTAAGTTGCTTATAGCGAATGGTGCCAAGGTCGCTTAGCCACCAACGGCGAGTAAATATGTTTCAATTTTATCAGACAGGCGAGTCGTCCTATTTACGCAAAAAAATCGAACAGAACTGCCAGTAAACACCGATAGCGTACAAATTACAATGACTTGAACGTATAAGGTGATACGGCGCACCATGTAAGATAAAAATGTTTGGGTGCATGTGCACATTTTATCACAGATAACTCCATATACAGGGTGTTTCATTGGCATATGTGAATATTGTAACTGGATGATCCTTGGTTAAAAATAAAATTTTACCTAAAACACACACAAAGAGTTGTTTTAGTAATTTACTTTGATACTATAAATTTTTTTATCATGTTCTACAGAAAAATCACATACGTAAGGATACATTAAATAGGCGCAAAAAATGTTCTTGCTATTGCCACAAGAATACAGTGGTGGTTGAAATATAAGTTCTACTTTCCAAATTCTACACATCTTACGAAATTTTTCATTAAGTGATGTTTTATTATTTTTCAATATATTTTACGATATTAAGTCACTCTTAAATCATAACGGTAATTATTTTTCAAGACTTTAATACAAAACATATGCAAACTTAGACATAATATAAAGAGTGAAGAATACTGGATATCATAGAAATTCAATATAAATTGTTCAATTTTTTTATTAATTGAACTTTAAACTAAGAATTAACTATTTTTGTCATCATCCGTGGCGCATGAGTATATACAAAGGAGTTAGTCGTCCTTTAACCGCAGGAGCCTTAATTTCAGTCGGTACTCCTTTCAATAAAACTAGTCGCTTACTAAGCATGTTAATCTGCCACATTTTTCCTCCTCTATAGACTTGGTCAATTTTTATATTTATTGTTAATGGTTTATATAAAAAACACGCCCAAAAAATCAAACTGTTTACACTTCCACCACGACTGAATATTCCTACACCCGAACCTTCTGTAGTCTCCTCTGCTCCATTCCTCTTGTTGATATATTATGTCCACTTGGAATTGTACTGTACTTTAGGCTTGTGTCTGGGTATCATATCGTCAAAAGTCATCATACATTCAGTATCCCTAGGTACTTTCACAGTTAAGTTCATTCACAGATTTAGATTTAGATCATTTAAACTTATGGGATCCAATACCTATAAGTTCCTCGTGATAAATTTCATGATTTTGGACTTCTGCGAGCTTATGTTAAGCCCTACATTCAGACCGAAGGGGGCTTATGTTAAGCCTAAGTACAGTTAAGTATTTTGTAAATCCAATCTGAACCTGTTACTTTATATCTCTGACTGTGTCATTACATTTGCCGTGGGCTATGCTGAGCAGGTCACCCGCATAGCCCAAGGACATATGTCTGCCGTTGCTATGTCTAGCTATCAGCCCATTTATGACCAGATTCCACAAAAGACGAGCTACTCCACGGCTTATGTTGCTTAGTATGTTTCTAGATTGTTGTATGATTCTCCCGTTTCAAAATCGAGACCATCTAATATTCAATGTGGACTGTGGAAAAAGTATTATCATCATCATCATCCAGCCTCAAAAGTCCACTGCTGAAAATAGGCATTTTCCTCGTGTTTCCAACCCCGTCTATCTTGCGCCACTCGCATCCAGTTTTTATTTTGTCTTCTTAAATCGTCAGCCCATCGTGTAGGTGGTCGACCGACGCTTCGCTTATCTTCCCTTGGTCTCCATTCCAATAATTTCTTCGTCCATCGCCCATCCGTCATTCTAGCTATGTGTCTTGCTCATCTCTATTTTAGTCTGGGTATCCTTTCGATGATGTCAGTCACCTTGTTTCTTCTCCTGACCTCTTCGTTTTTTATTTTGTCTCTCAGTGTTATTCCTAACATGGATCGCTCCATTCTCTCTGTGTGACTCTCAGTTTGGTAGCCGATGCTTTTGTTAAAGTAAGTGTTTTTGCTCCGTATGTCAACAGTGGGAGAACGCATTCATCAAATACCTTTATCTTCAGGCATGTGGGCATCTGACTTTTAAAAGTTTTTTTCAGTTTTCCATATACTGTCTACTCAAGACCGATTCTTCTCTTCAGTTCATGAATCTGATTATCTCTGCCAATCATAATTTCATGTGCTAGATATTTATATTTATCTACGAGTTCTACTTCTTGTCCACCAATACTGATGTTCTAGTTGTCATTACTTTTGTTTTAAAGATGTTTATATTTAAACCTACATTTTCTGTAGCCACAAAGAGTCCCTCTACCATCTCTCTTGCCATTCTTAGATCCTCAGCGACTATGACTATATCATCGGCGAAACGTAAGTTGTTTATATATTCTTTATCTATTTTTATTCCCTTTGTCAGCCAATCCAAATTCTTAAAAGCATGTTCCAGCACAGTATTAAAAAATTTAGGTGACATTTGGTCTCCTTGTTTAACCCCCCACTCTATTTTTATGCGAATACTATTAATATGTAATTTGACAGTGGTTTTTGCCTGTAGGTATATATTGTATAATAATTTTGTGTACCTATATTCTAGCCTGCATTTTTTGAGCGCCTGTAGTATTTTGCTTAGCTCAACTGTATTAAAGGCTTTGTGAAAATCGACAAATATTAGTACTAGAGGTTTATTGTATTCCACTACTTCTCTATTAGGATTTCTATGCTTTGTAGATGCTCATTAGTTCCGTAACTATTTCGGAATCCTGCCTGTTCTCTTGGTTGATAAATCTCAAATTTTCTTTCCATTCTTGTAACTATTATTCGCGTAAACAACTTATCTATATGGCTGAGGAGGCTATTCGGTCTGTAATTCTCTAAATTTTCTTTGTTTCCTGCTTTATGTAGTAGAATCATAGTAGCGTTGTTCAATTCTGTTGGTATATTGGCGTTTTGAAGGCAGATATTGAAAAGTAGTTGTAATTTTTTCAAGTAATAGCTTCTCCAATGTTTAATACTACTGACACTATGCCATCTTCGCCCGAGGTTCGATTATTTTTTATTTTCTTCAGGGCCTCTTTGATTTCTGATTTTGTTATATGGGGCATGAAATCTGATTCTTGGCTTAGTACCCCAGTTTTTACTGTAATTGGAGATTGCATATTGTTATTGTTATCTTTTTCTCTTGATCTATATAGCTCTGTGTAGAACTCTTCGACTATTGTTAATATTTCATCTCTGTTTGTAGTTTCTTCTTCAGCTCTGTTTCTTAGTTTGTTAATTTCTATTTTTCTCTTTTCGACGCTTCTTCTCAAAACTTTTATGTCCTTATTTTGCTCTATTGCTTGTTTAGTTTTTCCTACTTTGTAGTTTCTTATGTCTTTCCTTATTGCCTTTCTGATCGTCTTATTTATTTTATTTAGCGCTTCTTTGCCCTTTGGTCTATAAGGGTTTTCGTAAGTTGACTTAGTTTTTCATCCTTTTTGTTTGTTGGACATTATTTAGTTGCCTGTTACATTGTCTTGACTATTTTTTATTCAATATATTGATGCCTGTTGTTGTTGTGTCTTTTAATGAATTATTTGGCTTGTTGTTGCACAATAAAACGATCATCTCTTTGCGAGGTAACTCTTCTACAACCAGAACCAGGTCGACGTGAGTATGTACCAGTCTTTAGAAAGCGATGGAAAGCTCTCCATACTGTAGTTCTCGGAATACCTTAAGTTTCGGAGACATAAACTTTGCTTCTTCCGTCTTGTAGCAATGCAATAATTCGTGCAACATCTACTGTAGATAACATCACATCTTAATTATTCACTTAGTTAAAATCCCCGTTTGAAAAGCTAACTTACTGCTCAATTAAATGTTTTAAACGTAGAGGATAAACAGCTACTACAGAAAAAAAAACATAAATGCCAAAACTGTCAAAAACAAGCATGTATGATGGCAATAAATATTTAAATTGAGACGCAATATTTTTTGCCATTCGGTGTATATCTAGCTTCAAATTTTTTAAGATTTGGAAATAGATCCGAGCCAGAGGATTCCAACTTCGGTTTACATATTGCGCTTAACCATTTCTGTATAATCATATTCTATTTTCCATAGCAATTACTTATTTGATACAACTCTATCCAGCTACAAGTGATATCAGCTTAATCACGTTCATGCCATGAGTAGTGAGTGGCGTATAATAGTTTGTTTCTTGTACTATTCTACTAGATTTCATCAACTCTTTCACTAACTGTTGAAGTACTAGGTCTAGAGCACATTGAGAGATCCTCTGGTGGTTACCGAAAAGAAAGTTTCTGGTGATTATATGAAAGTTGTGAGAAAAATGTATGATGGAGCAATAAGTACTACTAGTACTTAATAGGACAAAACAAAAAAATCTAAAACATATTCATTTGTAGATGGAGTTTGTACTTCATATAAGAGGATAACTTTGGATGTTAATATGGTTTAAAAAATATTAGTTTTATATGTCTAAGATCAATATTACAAAGTAATTTTGCACCCGTTGATGCGACAATGGGAGAACATAGGATAAGCTGCTGAGAGTACATTTAACACCTAAAATAAAGGTAGAGCAAAAAACACCTGGTAAACTAATAATGTAGTGAGAGTTAGACATTCCGTATATTACATACTTTAATATACATATTATATTGTAGTACTGTTTTGTTTTTGTTAACTAAGATACCAAGATTTGCCCTAATTTAGCATAACCCATTGTATAATAAAATTTACCAAGACAACATTTGCAACGACGCTAACAACAACTCTTACTTTCAATATAAATAACTTTCTCAGTTCATTTATCATCGAAAGCAAAAGTGGCCATGGTCACTAGATCAGTAGGTTAAACAATCGGTCGGTGGAAGGGGCAGAAAAAAAAATGAATCGAATCGCACCAAATCGGGCAACGACGGACGCGTTTTAACTCTCGATTTTTATTAAAAATGGCGGCCTGGCCTACTTTTCGCTGTAACTTGTTCGACTTCGATGATTCGCATTATGGAAACTTGCTGCGACCACTCCCGTTTTTCATACTTCGATAATTATTGGGTTTTAAAATTGGCATTTTTGCTAAGAACCGGCTGCAGGTATTCATAATAGTTACACATCAGGTGAATTTGAAATTGGTATGCGTGTTTGACAACGCGTTGCAATAGAAAACATCTAACGAAGCACGTTTAATATTCAAATGCCCGCGCCCGAAGAAAATGTATTTTGCGAACCTTTGAACTTTGATAAGGCGTAGAAAGTATACAGTATACAAAGTATATATATATATATATATATATATATATATATATATATATATATATATATATATATATATATATATAATATGAAGTCGAGAGACCTCTCTTTGATATCAAATTAGGTGAACTGCAAATTAAAAGCCTCTTACTAGAGGCTGTTGAACGACGATAGAAGTAATCTTTTACTCAGACATGCATCTACTGTTCACCCTTAAAAACACTATATTTTTCGCTCTAGAAAAGACGTTTAAATGAAAGTAAAAGATTGCATTTCATTTCAATTCGAATTCCGCTACAGTTCTACACGTGTTCGAGTTATTCAACTCCTCATCAGGAACACTTCTGGAAGTTCAAACTGAAATGAAATGCTGTTTAGTATTTTGCCATTATAATTAAAATAACTATGGTTATGGTTATATGTTTAAATGGCTATGGAGCCGTTGTTCGTGACTACCTGTTATCTTACTGTATCTATATCTTCCATCTCCAGGACCTTGCGGAGGTCTATATTTCTGATGTACCAATAAGCATCAACGATGTTCCTTAATACTTTATTCTGGAACCTCTGGATGATCGGGATATTGCTTGACTTGGCACAGCCCCGGAGTTGGCAACCATAAGTTCACACTGGTCTTAGCATTTGGATATCTATATCTTTAATATGGATTTTCCAGCGAAATCTTGCGTCGAGTATGATACCTAAGTATTTTACGGAAGATACGTATGGTATTTTTGCATCATTTGTTCTAATTGGAATGTTTTGGATTTTTTTATTTGTAAAATTAACGTGAAGTTTTCTGCTGCTTCTTCGCTGATATCACCTAGTGCTAAGATAGCAGTATCATCTACAAAAGTGGCTATATTTCATTTTCCAGTCCAGGTATGTAGTATGTGTATAACAGGTAGAGGATCGGACTATACACGCTCCTTGAGGGACTCTTGCTTTGATTTATTTTAGATCTGTGTACACGTCTTCTTGCTTAATTCTAAAATATCTGTCAGATATGTATGACTGAAAAATTTCTGAATATTGTTTAGGCATAAGAATTTTGATTTTGTAGATTAATCCTTCATGCCATACTTTACATTAACCTCCTACCGCCGAAGGTTAGAAATCATTACAGCTATTCTTATCTTTGATGCTGCCAACCTAAATATCTCAATGGAGGTGCAGCCAAACCATTCACAGAGGTTCGTTAACTAAGAGATTCTTGACTCATATGACGAAAATATTCTAATTTTCTCTTCTGTGTGGTAAATATTAGTTCACGTAATTTCTGCATGATGTTCAATACTTGCTCATTTGTTTGAAGTTTAGTCCAAGAAATCTTCGACGATATATCTACACTTCAAAAGCTTTTAATCATTTGATGTTGGATTTTTTCAAAGTCCAAGCATCACTTTCATATAATAATATAGAGTAGACGTAGAGGAGTAACAATAGACGGCGAAAAACTTAACCATCTCCGTTTCGCAGATGACATTGTCCTTCATCATCATCATCAGTGGCGTTACAGCTCTTTATGAGCCAAAGCCTTCTTCAGAACAATCCTCCATTCGCCCCTGTCTCTGACAACTCTTCTCCATGCTCTAATTCCGATAGACTTCAAATCATTTTCTAGGTTGTCTTGGTACCTAAGTCTCGGTCTTCCTCTTCTTCGTTGTCCGATCGGCCCTCTTCGGTCAAAAGCTTTTCTGACTATGGCATCTTCCTCTCGTCTGATTACATGACCTATCCATCTGAGGCGTGCTACCTTAATGAATTTTACAACGTCAGGTTCTCCAAATCTTCTATACAATGTTAAATGAATTGGACTTTGCATGTTCGAAGGTGGACCTCAGAATAAACTTGTACAGAACTAAGTTTATGCCAAATATGGTCCCCAATAACCATTTAACTATTCAAAACAAAGTGGTGAAACTGGTGGAGAAATATACGTATTTGGGTCACGAAATAAGAATCAGCAGGGATAACCAAACATGCGAAATCCAAAGACGTATGACTTTAGCGCGGATTATCGGTCATGACCTAAGGGGCGGAAAATATGACTCTAACCAAGACTACGGCTTCGAAATTGAGAGTGGCACAGAGACGAATGGAAAGGTCTATGCTGGGAGTGACGTTGCGGGACCGAATAAGAAACGAAGATGTGCGAAGAAGGACGAGTATTGCTGATGTTGTGGAACGCATAGCGGAATTAAATGGAATTGGGTAGGCCATGTAGCGAGAATGCAAACTCACGATAGACAAGCAAAATTACACATTGAAGGCCAAGAGCAGACAAACGTAGTAGAGGAAGACCACCTACACATTGGGTTGACGACATCAGCCATATCACGAAAAAATTTCAACAAAGAGCACAAAATCGCAAAGAATGGAGGAGTTTAAAAGAGGCTTATGTCCAGCAGTGGACGTGATAAATAAAGACATGATGATGATGAGACGTAGCATCGAATCATTTGCAATCTCAGGTTTAAATTAAGATTCCTGTTAGTAAGAAATGATCTCATTTTGATAAATGCAGCTCTTGCCATTTCGATGCGCTTATCAATCTCTGTGGTTTGATTATGATTAGTATCTAACATTGTTCATAGATATAGATAATTATTTATTCGTTCTATGATATGATCGTTCATTGTTACTGGAGATATGTTATTCTCATTAACCCCAGGTTAACTAACAATCATATACTTAGTTTTTTTTCATGCTCAGCCCATGCTGATTGCTGCGGCTATATTTGTTCTTTTTAAACATTCTTGTATGTCTTCCAGGTTGCTAGTGATTAGATCTGTATCGTCGGCGTATTGTATATTATTGTTACGAATATGCTTTCGGCATGGCCCATGTAACGGTTGCATCTCGAAAAAGGCATCAAGAACATTTGCGATGTATCGAGTGAGAGAGAGAACAACACGTCACGTAGTCGAATTAGAGGTGGGATTACCCTAGAAGATTCGAGAATAATACTTTTTGGTATATATATGTAACGATGTTATGAGTGAGTTTAGTTGTTAATAATAAATATATTTATATAAATTCGAACCGCTCGTTTTATTTAATCTTGCTACATTATTAACTAATTTTCCGATCAAATCTTCCTTGAAAATATACTCGGAGTACAAATTAAATAGTAGTGGGGATAGTATACAAACTAACTCCTCGTTGGATTTCAATTTTTTTCAAAAAAGTCACAGTCTACCTTAATAGCTGCTCTTTTAGTATTTCCAATTTTTAGGCCCTGGTGGTTATATTTAAAGAAAATCTTGTAATCTCTAAAAGCCATTTTTACATAAAGAAAACGATTTTTATAAATTTTACGAAAACTGGAAAATAGACAATAAAACGAAATTAAGTCAAAGTTCACAAGTGAAAGTTAATTTCCTGTAGTCGGCTGTATACCATATATCACAAAAAAATTCAGTAAAAAAATTCTTTATAAAATGTATAGATTACATGATTGCTGATAATTTTATAGGATGTTAAAATTTTAAGTAATGGCAACGTAAACTCGGAACCAGAGTTACTGGTCTGAAGACGTAGTCTCTACACGAAACTTAGATAGCAACTAGTTGGCTAAATAAATAAAAAACCGAAACCTGTTATTTTGTATTTTCAAGTCCAACATTTTTCTTAAAAACTGTTTACTGCCCTTATTTTAGTTACTCAAATTCAATTTCAGAAATTCCTATCAACGCCCACTCGATCACCATACACTAACAATCAAGGATTATCTCATTGAAATATCCCTGCTACGTGATCCTACATTAAAGAAAATAAATGTGATGTAAAGTTAAAATATAAAATAAATAAAAGAACTGTAGATAGTAATAGCAATATAACTGGAAACTTACATATTTGTATCCTTCTTTTTACTTCTAAATCATAAACTAAATACAACAAATGCAACATTTGGTTTATTAATAATGTTACATATATCCAATTTTTATTATCCGACTCACGTTTTAATAAAAAAATCTCTTTTTCAGGTATGTCATTATTACTAAATTGCTCCAGAACTAAATCATTGTAAGTACTAGATTACCATATTATAATATAACTATTTATAGATCTACAGGAGGTTGTTTTGTTATATTCCGAAGCCATGATATTTGATATCTACTGGGTACACGTTTGCCTTTATTTTTTGTTTCTATTTTGAGATTGAGCTGTTAAAGCTTAGGTGAAAGGTTAACGGAAGCACATTTGATATGTAAACCATATTCCAACACCCGGATAAACCTTTTATTGGCTACTGGTATACCCATAACCCTTTTGTATCATGTAGTATATTGCATTAGGAAGACGCTACAAGATAACATAGGAGAAAACTTTTATATTTGTGATTATAATTTCAGACTAATGCAACAATTAAGAAGGCTGATCTTAGGAGCCACTGCTTAAAAAAAGCAATCAATATCATTATCATTTATTTCTCCATCATACATTTCTCCATAAGTTTCAAACTTGGGTCATACTAATATCAATCCCCTTTACTGTTCTCTCTAAGCGTCTTCCCCTAGGTCTTTCTTTGAACTTTCTCTGTTACTCCTCTCAGAAAATCAGCAATTCTTCTTATTGGATGGTTAACGTCTCGACATTGAACATGACAACCGTCTTAACGTATGCTCTCCCTTTTTTTCATCGATTAGTGCCATCACTAGAATTCCCCTAATATACTCATTCTTAATTGTATCCTTTTTTGTCACTCCACTCATCCATCTAAGCATTCTCATTTTCGCCACATGCATTCTCTGTTTCTCTTTTTTTTTAACTGCTAACTTTAAGTTTCGTGGACCATAGCTGGTCTTATTGCTATTTTATATAATTTTCCCTTCAGCTTCATTGGAAATTTTCTGTCACACAAGACATCACTCGCTTCCTTCCACTTCATCCATCCAACTTTAATTCTACTGCATGAATCGCCATCTATTTCCCCATTACTCTGTAATACCGATTATAATTACTTAAAACTATTACTTTTCACAATCATTTTACCATATAAAATTATCATTTTATTTGTAGTAACATTATCTTTAAATGAATGTTCCATTTACACTATTTTGTTCTACTAACTTCTAAACCTTTTTCCTGAAGAGTTTGTCTCCAGTGTTCCAGTTTTGTTCTAAATTCCTTTCAGTATTTCCTTCTAAGATTGTAACGATCCAAAAATCCTATAAAGTTTTAATTTACGTATTTCAAATCCCATTATGTGTAAAATTTTAATCTACGTACTACAAATCTTCGAATATGTAGAAACACTTGAATTCCGAACGAAAAGACATACTATGAGTGTATGGTTATACAGTTTAAATTGCACAGAATAACTCTTTTAAATCTGTGTCTTACAATCGTCGATTGGAACAATAGTTACATAAAAAAAAGCCGATGCTGGTTGAGATCCAAGGTTGTGTGAATTAGATCGAGACGAATTTTTAAGATGATTCCCGCTTGAGATCTGACGGGAGCGGTCAGCGGAGCTGTTCGCTGGTCGGTACCGGCTTTACATCGATAGGGCGATGTTTGATCATTTTTGGAGATAAAATGTTTTTTGCCAGTAGAGTTGCTTGGTGGTAGTATGCAGTCAATAAAATAGTATGAGGTAAATCAAAAGTAAAGATTTATTTAGTGCAGAATGGGTCATCTTTAATTGCAATGGGTATAGCTAAACTAAAAAAAAAATTACTGAGCGATCCTTTCTTTTAAAAATCTGAAGTGCAGAATGGGTCATCTTTAATTGCAATGGGTATAGCTAAACTAAAAAAAAAAAATCTTGAGCGACTCTTTTAAAAAATCTGAAAAAAAACATACATTTTAATTCAAAAAAACAATTTGATTTTTTCAGATTATTTGGATTAAAATTGAGCTCAGGAAAAACATTTGAATTTTTCAAAAAAAATTTAGGTTATGTTGGTAATTTTTGGCAAACTTCTAAATAAATATTTTTCGTGTATTTTTTTCCGTTCTTTTGAATGGCGCGGTTAGATTTGTCATTTTCTCTCTGGAACATAAGAATGAAGAACGATTTTTCTTCAATTTTTTCGGCCATTTTTTTATATTATATAACCCCCCGTTCCTTCGGGTACATGGGTGTCATTTAAATATTATCATTTATGGATTAAATTAATAATTAATAATTATAATTTAATTGTAATTAATAATTATATTTAATTTCATATTAATTCATATTAATTATTCTTCTTCATTTTTTATTAATAATAATAAAATTTTATAAAATTACAAAATAGTAAAAAATGTTCAAAATCACATTACAATAGTAGTTTTAGTCTTCAATAATAATTAATATATTAATTATATAATAATAATCTTCCGTAATTACAACTCCTCCGTTATTAGAACAGATAATATATATATATATATATATATATATATATATATATATATATATATATATATATATATATATATATATATATATATATATATATATATATATATATATATATATAGCGAGTCTTCTACAGCTGGCGCCTAATTTCCAGCGTTTTCTGTCGAAGCCATCTTCAGTTGCTCTGGCGGTCATTGCATCGTCTCCCCAGGATCGTCTTAGTCTACCTCGTTTTCTTCTAGTTGGCGGAGTCCATTCTTCTATTTTTTTTGGCAATCTATTTTCAGGCATTCTCTGAAGGTGTCCATACCAGTTAAGTCTTTTGGCTTTGATTGTGTCTATTATGTCTAGATCGATTTCCATTTCTCTCCGAATATCTTCGTTTCTCACCCTATCAAGTCTAGTGAGCTGGCAACATCGTCTCCAGTAGTTCATTTCCATGGCCTTAATTTTTGATTTGTTTCTTTGGTTTATTTCCCAGAGTTCGGCGCCGTACAGCCCAATACTTTCTATTATTGTTTTATAAATTCTTCTTTTATTTTCTTTTGTTATTTTTTTATTCCATAATAGTCCGTGTAGCTGTCTGGTGGCTGATCTTGCTTGGCCAATGCTGGAGTGTATTTCTTCGCTACTTCCTGCTTTTGATGTTATTTGTACTCCCAAGTATTTAAAATTTTCTTTTGGTTTTATAGTTCCCGTTTCGATTTGTAGGCTTTCTGGTTTTTCTCCTACAACTAAGTACTCAGTTTTTTGTATATTAATTGTGAGGCCCCATTTGGTATACTTATCTTCCAGTTTTCTAAGCATGTAGCCTACATCACTCTCGTCTTCAGCTAGAATGGCTTGGTCGTCAGCGAAGTGTATCGTGTACAATCTATCATCTCCGATTGGGATGCCCATATTGCAGCACTTTCTTCTCCACACTGAGAGTGCCTTATTTAGATATATTTTGAAGAGTGTAGGTGCTATGCAGCAGCCTTGCTTTAGGCCCTTACTAATAGGAATTTCTCTAGTTAATCTATATCCAGTTTTAATGTTTGCCGTCATATTTTTGTAGAGCTGTTGTACTGCTTGTATATTTTTTTTGCTTATTCCTTGTTTTTCCATTGCTACCCAAAGCATTGAAAGTGGTACACTATCGTATGCCTTTGTCAGATCTATAAATACTATATGAGTTGAAAGGTTGTGGGCTAATCTTTTCTCGATAACTTGCTTTAGAGAGAATATACTGTCCATACAGGATCTGCCTGCACGAAAGCCATTCTGTTCTTCAACATCTGGCATCTCTTTTTCAATTTTGTTTTTTATTATTTTTCCATACAGTCTTGAGAGTGAATTTATGACACTTATGACCCTGTAGTTTGAACAATTCTTTCTATCTCCTTTTTTGTAGATGTTGTTAATATGTGCTTTTGTCCACTCCGGTGGTAAGTCGTGTCCATTATAGAATAAGGTGAAGACATACGCCAGTAATTCCCGTAATACTTGTGGGCTATGTTTTAATAATTCATTTGGTATTAGAACAGATAGAATGGCAAATATGGTATTTAATGAAAGCTTTTAATCCAAGGATGGTATTAAAGGTGAGTCATTTGACCTCGGACTTCCGGTTCCAAAGTTGCAACAGGAAGTACTGTTTTAAAGGCACAGAA